>NC_050575.1:10634753-10997571 GCF_011100635.1 Trichosurus vulpecula | reverse complement strand
TCAAATAAGTCACCACCAAAGCTAAAAATGGATCATCACAGATCAAACTGGACTTTGAACTTAAGCTTTATTATTAAGGGGAACTGAAGCGGCGTCTGGTGAGTGAACATCAAAGCAACGAGTGAGTTGAAGAGTAAGTGCTGAAAGTATTGAAAAGAACGTGGGCCTAGGAATCAGGAGAATGATTCTCAAACCCCTTCCAGCTCCGACGGTCAGTCAGTGGTTCCACAGTTCTAAGGTTCCCAAGTTCCTCAAGTCCAATTTGCAGTTTAAATAAATAGTGCCTACCCACTATGTGCCAGGCATTGTGCTGAACACTTTGTGATTATTTCATTTGACCCTTACGAAAACCCTGGGAGATTGGCGCTATTAGAATCCCCACTTTATAGTTGAGAAAACTGTGGCAGGCAGAGGTTAGGTGACTTGTCCAATGTCACGCAGCTAGTGAATGTCTGAGGTGGGATTTGAACTCAGGTCTTCAAGACTCCAGGCCCCCACTCTATTTAACTCTGTGATTCTAAGGGGTTCTAAAATCCTGTGTTTGTATGGAAAATAGTGCCACCACAGTTTGGAAAATTAAAATGGGACAATTTATGGTATTTTAAAATAGTGTTACGTTTCAGCATTTCTCATAGTGTTGGAGGCAGAACAGTGAAGTTGGAAGCACACTGGATTTTGAGTCATAGAGGCTGGGTTTGAATCCTGCCTTTACTGTTTGCTGTCCAAGGGACTGTGAGCAAGTCACCCGATCTCTGTCTGCCTCTGTTTCATTGTCTGTAAAATGGGGATAATGCGTTGGGCAGCCACCTGCCGGAGTTGTTGTGAGGCTTGAAAGTGAGAGAATACATGTAACGCACTCCCAGAACCTTGGAGCGTTATATAAATATCAGCCATTATGAAGCTTCGGAGGTCCCTTCCAGCTCTTAAGTCTGTGTCTGTTCGTATGATCCAGAATCTATAAATCTTCACTGCTTATTCTGCTTGCATTATTCCAGAAATATCCCCCCTCTCGCTTTTTGCCCCCCCCCCAGCCAAGGAGGAGAAAATTCCCAGGCATGTGGGATGATAGAGTTGCTGAAGATTTCCTTTCTTAGCATTTCTTCAGCACAAATAACACCCCGGCTTCCATGCTAAAGCTGGCACCAGGCTGAGCTTTGTTCATTTGTGTGACTAGTTGCCAGTAGAAAGTGGCTAAGCCCATCCCTGGAGGAAGGATTCTTGCAGTGGGGAGGGCTGTTGACCTTTAAGGACCCTTTCAACCCTGGGGATTTTATGATTCATTTTAAGATGGTCTGATTCTGTGATCAAACACTGTGCAGTTCTTGTAGCCAGTGTTCTTAGCCATATGTTACAACAAAGACCACACCACCAGCACAAGGATGGATGAGGTAATCTAATGCCCGCTTGTTCTAGCTCTGATTTCCATGGTTATTTGAAAGCCACACTTGACTCCATCAAGGCAAGTATGGGGAGCGCTAATATCGAAATCTCTCCCAACGTACTTTCCCATGCCAGTCATATCAGAGCCTGGGAGCTCTTTGGGCCTGATAGAATATAAATGGAATTTTAACCTTGCAAATCTTATTACCTCAATTGCCAATGAATCCACTGGGATTTCAGGTGCTCGGAGGTCTTGCTTTGTGATGTAGATACAGGGAAAGCAAAGAGGGTACTTCCAAGGAAGCTTTTCCCCCTGCATCACACTAAGTGATTTCATTTGTTTCTGGTTATGTTTAGGAGACTTGTGGAGAAACCCAGGATGCTATTTTCAAGGACACACTTGTTATGCAATCTCCTGCTTACTTCAATAAATGGTGTCATGGGATCACAGGATTTAGAGCTGAAAGGTACCTCAGAGATCATCTAATTCAGCCCCCTTGTTGTACAAAGCAGGAAACCTAGGCCCAGAGAGGTGTCTTCCCCAAGATCACACCAGCACTTAATAGCTGTGTTACCTGGAATTCAAATCTAGGTCTTCTTACTCTAAATCTAGTGCCCAAGTGACCTGGTTTTTGTTTGTTTTTCTCTTGGCTTTTTTTTTCTTCATTTCTTTCTCTTTTTTTAGGCTGCATAGATGGATAGAAACCACTAAGGCCTCAGTAAAACAACAGATCGAATAAAAATGCCTTGGATTTGATTGCAATAAAAATTTGGTTATTGGGAGAAAAGGATGAAAAAAAAAATCCCAGGTTGTCGACTTGTGCCCTTGAATTTGAGGCAAAGAAACCATTGCTAGGCTGTGGAAATTTTAGACAGACAAGTCCTGAATCTGTGCCAAGAAAGATTTACAGTGAAAACATTGCTGACCGTTAACTGAAGTGGCGCTAATGGACCCACTGACTGGCCGTACTTAGAACCTCTATGAAGTGTCTATGTGACGGATTTTTTTTTAATTCAATTTTACTTATTTTTATCATCCAAAGTTTAGATCGAATATATCATTTTCTTGGTGAAAGGGGAAAAAAAAAACCACACAAATGAACAGAAAGGACCCTTTGAAACAGTGGGAGGAGAACCAGGAGGTCAGCTCACAACAGCTGAAATCTGATGTTCTTAAGCTTGTTGCTTGGAGTTGATGGTTATTATTCCCCAAGAAAATAGCGTCCTTTTTTATTTGCTTTTAACATCCTGCCCTTGGCATCTGTTCCATCCATTGTAGGCTAACCTAAACCGTGTTCTGACAGTGGGTTAAAGCGAGCACTTATTGAAAAGCATTCTCTACTTAATTACATTTCCTTCTTCTGGAAGCTATTTTAATTTTTTTTATAATCACATGTTAATTGTGTATTAGCAGGGCCTTTCTGATTAGTTGAAAACATAATGAAACCTTTGTAAACAACACAGAGAGAAAGAAAGAGAAAAGTGTGAAGTGAAGACAGTGTTGATGAGGGAGTTTTAAAAGGCTGAAATAACTACATTTCGAGATGCCAGAGAGAAATGTAAATTGTACCTGGGAATCTGTTCTCTTGAGTGACAACTTTCTGTGGAGGCATAATCGGCCCACTGAATAAGAGACAAAATCAGCGTGTGGATACAAAGGTTGTCCAGTTCTACAAAGCATTTGCAGAAAATGTAGTAGTCACCATAGAGTAGCCTGACCTTGATGGTGGCTAACACGTTGATGCTATTTGTAAACCCACCATGAAGCCCTCGTCCCCTCCCTCCCCCTGCAAATCCTTCCTCCCACCCTTGTAAACAGCCTCATGCCAAGATACAGCCCAGGGATGGAGTTTTTCCAATTGTTGTGTTTGTTTGTTTGAAAAGTCTCGATTTCTTGAAATGCCATCAGACCTGGAACAGGTTTAGAAGGACCTGCTTCCTCTTCCTCTTTTAAGGGATGGGAGGCATGGCATTGAGGAGCACTGGACTAGGGGTCAAAAGACCTGAGTTCTAGTTCTGCCTTTACCATTTACTAGCCCTGTGAACTTGGGTAATCAGTTTCCCCAGTCTGGATGTCAATTTTCTCACCTGTCAAATTAGAGGGAGCGGGCTAAAGGGTCTTGAAGGTCTCAATGACTCTTGGTGGATGTTGAGTGTTCTGTGATTCCAGTTTCTACATTCCATGTTCCGTGACTAGTCTCTTCCAGCTCTAACATTTCGTGTTCTAAGAGTCTTTCTTTCCAAATCCAACATTCTGTGGTTCTAGTTGTGTGTGTGTGTGTGTGTGTGTGTGTGTGTGTACACATGTGCGCGTGCACATTCACAGGAGAAGGGAACCACGCTCCTAGAACGTGCCCATATTGTTTCCTTTTCCAGCACGCCACTCTTTTAACGAGATTCACATATTTTTATTAAAAGCACCAGCCCCAGTTTACAGTCTTCATTGTTGAAGGGGGCAGAAAGCCCTCCTCTATTACAGCTTTAAAGAGCTGTGCTTATAGGGATTTTTCAGTTCGCAGTGTGTTATTAGAAAAGCGTGGCTGGGGCGGTTAAAATGAAAGTGCTACTGTATGCAAGAGTGAGATCCACTGTAAGCTATCCAAGGAAACTCTGCCAAGGCAGCATGTGAACAGCCGCCAAACAAAACACAGGCTTCTTTCCAGTGAACCCAGCTCACTTCTGCAAATAGAGGAAAAATTGACTTTCTGATTTAGAGTGTTTCTACAACTAAGAAGAATTACTACAGTGATTGTTCTAAAAATATTTTAGAGGCAGCACATTCTCGAAGGGTTTGGGATTCTTCGCATTCTTTTCATTGTATTTCTTATGTAATCTCACTGGATCGTGGAAGGGCTGGGGGGTAGGGAATGGAAGCTTGCGTGGTCATTTCTTGGCCCCCTGCTGTGTTGTGGCAGCATAACCGAGTGGTGTTTAAGAAGCAGAAATTGCATTTTTATCTTTCTCACTTCAGGAAATAAATTTGGGTTTTAATCTCCTGCAGCCGCTGCTTGCATAGATCAGATCTTAACTGTTGAATCTAGGGCAGCCCCTGAGATCCCTGCTTCTTCTAGAACTGATGTTTTGGTAAGGTAGAACACACTTTTATAAAAATCTTTTTTCTTTTTCTTTCTTTCTTTCTTTCTTTCTTTCTTTCTTTCTTTCTTTCTTTCTTTCTTTCTTTCTTTCTTTCTTTCTTTCTTTCTTTCTTTCTTTCTTCTTCCCTCCTTCCTCCCTCCCCTCCTTCCTCCCTTCCTCCCTCCCCTTCCTCCTTCCCTTCCTCCCTCCCTCCTTCCTTCCTTCCTTCCTTCCTTCCTTCCTTCCTTCCTTCCTTCCTTTCCTCCTTCCTTCCTTTCTTCCTTCCATCCTTCCTTTCTTCCCTCCCTCCTTCCTTCCCTCCTTCCCTCCTCTTGGCTCCCCCCTTACTCCTTCACTGATCATCCAGTATTAGGTTTTCTTTTACAGGACCCAGAGCTCTGTAGGAGCTTTCCATAAGCTACAGCTCAAGCCAACTCTGGAATTCAAATGATTTCCATAATGATGGAAATTGACTGGGATTCCACAAGTTTGTTTATTGCCAAGAATAAATAATGCATGAGTTCTGTCCTCTCTTCCTTCTCTCCTCTTTTTTTCCTCTCTCTTTTCTTTCCCACTCTCTCCCTTTACCTCCTTTCTTCCTTCCCCAGTCAATCAACAAGCATTATTTATTATTTATTCCCCCCAGTTCTCTCTCTTTTCCTTTCTCAAGGAAAGCATATTGAAATTAAGGAGATGCAGCCTATTTATCTAACCTGGGCAAAAGGAAGAAAGGCAGTATACCCAGAGAATATTAGCATCTATTCTCAAACAAACAGCCAATAGTAATAGAGTGGAAAATGGAGTTTAGAAAATTGAAAAGTCATTTCCAGTATTTTTTCCCAAAGGCAATTAAAAGAGCTGTAGCAATAAGAACCAAAGTTAGAGGATGACTGGGTAGTGATGTGGGTGGGATGGCTCCTGAATTCAGGGTGATCTGATGGCTATGCTGATAATTTGATAATGAGGATGATGATAACATTACAACTGATAGGAACTTAAATTAGTTGTACCAATATTCTGGAAGCTCTAATAATACTTCTTAATTATCAAATAGCTTTCATCCAAATAACTTCTCATTCAGAGATTGTGAAATAAGTCTGTTAAAAATCAGGTGGTGGTAAGTGCAAAAAAAATGGAGGATGCTGAGAATCTTATTCTGTTTCTTCGGGCTATAGCTTGTTGAAACAAATGCTTGTTTCATATGAAACTATTTAAAGAGACGTTAAAATGAAGATCTTCCTTCACTTCTCCTTTTCTCCTTCCTTCTTTTATTTCTTTCATAGATGCATAGATCCATGCAGTTTGAAGAGACCTTAGAATCAATCAATAAATAAACAAACATATATTAAGCACCTATTATGTACCTGGCATTGTACTAAGTCATCTATTCCAAAGCCAGTAAAGAAACTGAGACCTAGAAATATCAGGTGACCTGCCTGAGGTTATATCTAGTTTCTAGTGGGTTGACACAAACCCAGGTCTACTATATCACAGTCTATTAATCCTTCCACTGTTGCATTCCTTTGCATTCACTTTCGTTTTCTTTTTCTGATCCGCCATTTTGGTTAAGGAATGTCACCCAGTGTGCTCAAAGGTGAGCAACTAATTTGTTGAGTGTGTGTTATAACCGGTTCTGAGCCTCATAGGTGTGGCTTTAAATGTTAACTTATAATTTGGGAACAAGGTAGGGTCAGGTATTAGATGTTGCCTGTATATCTAAATCCAGCTTTCAGTGAATCTAGCTTAGGGTCATAGTGTCAGAGATTAAGAGCTATAGGTGACCTTAGAGTTCATTGAGTCTGATCCCCCTCATTTTACAGGTGCAGAAATGGAGGTACAGAGAAGCCAACTGACTTGATTAGGGTCACACAGTCAGTGAGAATTGAACTCATATCTTTCTGATTCCAAATCCAGTGGCATATACACCATGCCATATTGCCTCTCTAACCCTTGTCTTCAGATGAATGGACTGGTTTTCAACATCATTATTACATTTTTTTCAGGTGTTTGGATGAATAGAATACCATTGCCCTGCTCTACCACCACCATCACCCCCCACCTCCCCAGACTCCCAGCCAGGTTGCTATACTTGGTGGGGTCTCCATGTGGGAGGGTCATTTGGAAGAGTAAAATTTGCATAGTTTAGGTTTAAGTGGTTTTCTCCTCCCTTTGACTTTGCAAAATCCAAATCTATTATGACACACCATTGTATCCCAATATACTTTGGGATCTGCAGTTTGACCAGTCACCATCATTTCTTCTACCACCAACCACGTATGCCAGTCTCTAGCCTCAAATTTCTTCTGTTTAAAATGAATAAATTGCCCTATCTAACCCTTAAGTGTCTACCTGGTTCTGACATCCTTTGTTTCTGTGCTTCCGAGGTCTCTTCCAACTTTGATATTACACATTCTATAGTTCTAAAACCCCTTCAGCTCTCTATTCTGTGTTCTCTGACCTGAGGTCCCTCTAAGCTCTAACATTCCATGCTTTGTCCAAGGCCATTTCCAACATTTATAATGCTATGTTTTTTTCCTGAGACCCCTTCCAGGCCTGATATTCTTTTGAGTCTTAACTTCCACAATTCATTGCACACATAAGCATTTCTATATCCACACTTTACCTAGTCTAGGCTGGTTAGATGCTATAATATCCATTCTGTGAGTCATCAGTAGAGAGCACTGGCTCCACGAGAGTCCGGTCAGAGTAGCTTAATGTTGGTTGTGGGTATTGATCAGCATAACATGATTATTTGATTTAGACATCTATATATCAGCAGCTGAGTTGCATTTGTCTTCTAAGTGAAAGAAGCCACAAACCTAGAAAGCATTGGTGCTTTTGTCGGTGATTTGCTGTGACTATTGGTTAAATTGCCCAAGTGAATTTTTTTTTCAATACCTTATTTGTTGCAAATGGATTAAGTTTGTCTCTGGGTGCGCCTGTATCTCTCTCTCTCTCTCTCTCTCTCACATTTCTCTCTCTCTCTCTCTCTCTCTCTTTCTCAATATGTGTGTGTGCTCAACAGCATGACTGTATATGGATCTGTATTTTGCCTGTATTTTACCACTGCTTAACACAGTACCTAATAAGTGTTTAATAAATGCTGGTTAACTCTGTGTGACACACTAGATTTCCTTTGAGAGCTCCTAGGTTTAAACCACTTACTACGTGTTTGACCATCAGCCACTGAATTCCCCATTCTGGCCTCAGTTTCCTCATATATAAAGTGACAGGGTTGGATCAGATGACCTCTAGGATCCCTTCCAGCTCTAAATCTGTGGGGATGCTTAGCTTCTGTGCACGTGCCTGTTTCTGTAAGTCTCTGTGCCAAGGCCACACCACTTATTAAGCACCTACTGTGTGCCAAGCACTCCAAGCGCTGGGAATACAAAGAAAGGCCAGAGCAGTTTCTGCCCCCCAGTGTGTGATACCTGCATGTGTCTTTGTATGTGCCTGCAGGTTCCTTTGCTTGTGTGTTCCCAGGTGTGCCCGTCTGCGTGTGAAAATGCTATTGTGCGAGTGTGCATGCCTGCATGTTTCTGTCAGGCGCCTGCGTTGTGTGTTTGTGTGTGCGTGTCTGGGTAGGCACGATATTTCTCCGGTCACACCTCCTGGAGTGTTTTGTGTATCTCACCATTCTCGGAGAGTGACTTGCTAATTGCACCCGGAGATCGCCTTTAAATTCAGGGAAGGCTGAAACTTTGAAACTGTAACATTTTGACTGGCGAGAATGACCAGCCCTCGCCCCTCCTTGGCGGGGAGCTCTGGTTGAAGGAAGCTGGCATTGTCGCCGAGTGACGGCTCTGCCGAAGTGCCGCAGGTTTTCATATGGAAATGTGAAATAATGGGGTGATTAAATAGAGCTGTATATTAAAGTACATCTGACATTAGAATTAGCATAATGTGCTCTAGCCTTAGGCTGAGTACTTTATTTGCCATCTGCGTCGGACCAAAATCCCCTGGGGAAGCGCTAAAATATTCTGAATAAACTCAGCCCGGGTTCTTATGGAGAGTAAAATACCATTTGTGGCACGTCGTATTGATTCGTCTTAATTGCGGTGCAGAAAAGAACATTCACTCGCTGATGACTTTTGTACTCGGTGACAAGTCGGCTGGAGTTATTCTAACGCAGTTGGTTAACCTGAACAGACTGTCGCGCTGCTCCGGGAAGGAGAGCCTTATCTGCAGCCTCCTCCACTGCCGCCGCGTCGCATCCGCGTCCTCCATCCTCGCCCTCCCTGCAGCCCCCATCTTCCTTTCCCGGGGGCTAGGTGGGACTGGGGGCGGGGCGAGGGAAAAGTGACCCATGCCGGGAAATTCCCTTTCCTTGCTGCCTCTCTCCCTCCCTTTGCCTTTCTCCTGCCCCCTCAAAGACATCTGACCGGCGTTCTCTAGGGGAGGGAGGCCCGGAGCATCCCGCCCTTGAGGACCCATTTCCAGAGCCATCAGTGCGGGAGATTTATCGGGGAGATTTTTTGCTCCAAACAAAAACAGGGACTCGTGGTGTTGGCCGGGCAGGCAGCCGGCGCGATACGGTTGCAAGCGGCCGGGATGCCACACACCTTAGGATGACGTGCCCGGTAGAAAGCACCAAAGATAAATAGATTTCCTGGAGGAAAATGCTTTGATGCTCCGCGCGGTGCAAAGTCCAGTTTCTACCCTATAATTGCCTATCATTAGACACAATTTAAATATTCAAACATCCTCCACAAACCTTAGCCTAGCATGTTTTTATTACAAATTCAGAACAAGGGAATAACCTTTAACTTCAGAGACAAATGAAACAAATTTACAAGTGCACGTCTGCTGTTTTCTTGTGTTTTATAAATCCCTGCGGACCTGAACACTTTTGCTATAACGCCACTCAGAACAATATACATATATTACAGCTTGTTTGTAGTGCTTCCGTAATGAGTCCCCTTTGTATTAGATAACCTATATAATTCAGCATCGAAGCTCTCCATAACGTCAATTATCTCCTCATAGCTAAATGTACATTCTATTAAAATGAGATTTACAGCCCTTACAATACTTCTTAGGGTGGAACAGGGAGATTTGGTGGATTTAAAGAAGCAGGATTATTAAAGAATTAAAGCAAAAAGAGAATGTCATCCATTAACTATGAGGAGGCACCCACCTTGGTTCTTAGGAGGCAGAGCCCACACACACTCAGGGCAGACCCTCACCTCCCCCTCTCCCGAGAACATCTGCCCTTTGACTCATTAGTTAATAATTCACTCCTCATTTTCCCATCAGATAAAAAGATAGCTAGCATTTAACATGTAAAGCGCCTTACAAATATTATTTCAATGGATCTTCACTGTTCTGTGTTCCCATTTTACAGAAGAAGAAACTGAGGTAGATGGAGGTCATACAGAATTTGCCCAGAGTCACATAGCTACTAAGGGTCTGAAGCTGGATTTGAACTCAGGGCTTCTTGACCCCCAGCTTCAGTATTCTATCCCTCATGTCACCTGGATGACAAACATGGTCTCCTTCTTTGCTAAATTTCTATCTTTGGAATTCTAGTGTCGGATCAGAAGGTAGCATCTTAGGGGCATGTGAACTCTGTCAAAGAAGTATCGGCCTGTCGGATGTTAAGGGGTCGTGATGGTCATCACTCCTGTTTCTGTAGCACAGCTGGTGCATACGGGTGCTGGACTTTGAGTGAGAAAGGCCTAAGCTCAGATTCTGTTTCTGATACCAGCCGTGTGACCATCAATGAATCATTAAGCTCTCTGAACTTCTATTTCCTCATCTCTATTAAAAAAATCATAATATCTATAATATCCAGCTCAGGGCTCTGGGAATCCAGCAAAATCAGTCATTCAAACAATCAGTATTATGTAAATGCCAGTTATTATGGCAGCACCTTCTGATTTACGCAGGGCTTTCCTCACAACCACCTAGTGTCAGAGGTAATGGAAGTCTTACTCTCCACTTTACAGATGAGGAATTGAGATTTTGAGAAGCCATGGGATCATAGAGGCAGCCGGTGGCACAGGGGATGGAGCGCTGTGCCTAGGGTCAGGAAGGCCTTAGTTCAAGTGAGGCCTCAGACTAGTTGTGTGACCTTGGACAAATCACTTTACTTTTGATTGCCTCAGTCTCCCCAGCTGTAAGAAGGGGATAATAATAGCACCTACTTCCCAGGGCCATTGTAAGGATCAAATGAGAGTCCGCAGTACCTGGCACATAGTAGATACTATATAAATGTAGATTCCCTTCCCGTTCAGTCCTAGAAGGGACCGAAGGAAAATGAGACCTAAAGAGGTTAAGTGACTTTGCACAAGTCATAAGTAGCAGAGTCAGAATTCGAATCCAGGCCCTTTCCCCCTCTAAATCAACTGCCTTTCCTCTGGCATTATACTAATTAAAGCGGCCTCCCCAGCCACTTGTCCCACCAAGCTATTAAGATTCTGAGCCAAAACTCAGATGTAGGCCTCCTGATTCCAAAGTTCTTTCTCCTCCATCCCACTGCCTCTTCCGCTGTTTCACCTATTTTCCAGCGCATCTGCAAAGAAAAGAAAAAAAAAATGAAAGATACCCATCTTTTAAGAATGTGCGGGACTTTTTATGAGCACTCCAAATGGGATGCTACACATAAGAACATTGCAGGGCCTGTGTAGGGTCTTTCCACACTGGTAGAGAAAGCCCCCTTTTGGACCTGTGGTAAAGTGCTCCAATGTACCTAAGATTTCTCCTTCCTCCGTTCGTCGAGCTTGTAATGCTTCACCACCCCGTGGCTCACCCCTGTCTTACTTCAGCAGAAAGTGATTTCACAGGCTCAAAGTGTTTAGATGACAAACGTGTGGAATTAATTGAAACTCATGTCACAGAGAAGGTAATTTAGAAGTCAGCTCATATGTTATCGATTCTTCAATATTGAATTTTTTTCCACTCCTTTACTTCCGTTTGACCCCTCCCCTTGCTCTATTTTATACTTCTTTGGGGTTTTATAGTCTGACATCAGTTAGCCAAGCACAGGTCAGATCTGGGCTAAAAAACTCCTAAGTGGCCACTCATCTATCCAGGACACTGTATTAAGTTGTAAACTCCATGAGAGCAGGGACCGTGTCTATCTAAACTTTGTATCTCCCTCAGGCCCTACTATGGGACGTTGTACACAGTAGGCACTTAATACATGTTTGTTGAGTTGGTTCATAGGACTTAGAGCTGGAAGGAACTTTCGAGATCAGTTTACAGATGAAGAAACTAAAGGTTCAGAGATTTCAGGTGATTTGCTTAAAGTCAAACAAGTATTAAGTAAATAGCAGATCCAATCCCAGGTCCTCCGACTCCACCACACTGTGCCAAATTGAACTGAAATGAGTTGGATCGAATTGCTAGAAATCGCATCATGTTAGATGTTATATGGTATGAGTGGGCCATCAGATAGGGCTTGGATATGTGGCCTGTGTCTTTAATATAAGCTGTCATCAACATTACATTACATTAAATTACGTTAATGTGTAATATTGACGCAAGATAAGTGTCCCACCAGTACCTTGGCCTGAGCTGCCAAATGGCTTCCATTTTAAAAAAATAGTTTTCTTGTTTTCCTGTGTAAAAGGGATGAAAACTTTCTTTATCCTGGGAATCTAGATGGAGAAGAATACAATACATTGTATTGCTGTTAAAAATTAAGCAAGATAGAAAGTGGTCGACCTATCTCTTTGTCTTGGAAAATCAAAGTTCCATGTTCTGCAGCTGAATGGAGTAGATACCAGTCAGTCAATAAAATGTATTAAGTACCTACTATGTGCCAGGCAGTATGCTAAGTGCTAGGGATACAAAGAGGGAATATTTGCCCCAATCAAGAATAATGCATAAATAGATACAGAGGACTGCAAAAATGAGCCCAGGTGGCAGCCCCTGCCTGGGAGAAGATCCTTTAGCCAGGAGCAAGGATATTAGAGATTAAGCTTGAGGGGTACCACTTTTCATTTTGTTTATTATTATAGCGCTTTAAGTTTAAAAAGCAGTTTCTTGCAACGACCCATTGATATGGGTCATGTTAAATATTCTTACCCTTCTTTACAGATGAAGGAAGCTGAGTGAGTCTCAGAGAGAGATGGAGTGACTTCTCCAGCGTAATACGGGTTGTAAAGGATGAAACCAAAGCTTGAAGTCCAAGTGATTTTTCCATTAGATAGCACTAATAGGACTGGAGAACCATTTTTACCAGCCTTGATTTTCACGCTTCATCTTACTCACTAATAGGGATAGGGCAGAACCTGTGATTTTTTTTTTTTTTTGTTAAAGGGATTTCTCAGGTGAAGAAATTCCTTCTACAAATGCAGGTTGGCACACCTCAGTAACTGGCAGTCTTAGAGAATTGCCTAGAGCATCAAGAGGTTAAATGATTTGCACAGGGTCACATAATGTGGGTCAAAGGCTGTATTTGAACCAAAGGCTTCCTGGTTTTAAAGGCAAATCTTTATCCTCTGTGACACAGTCCCTCCACTAAATTCAAACTTAAGGAAAACATTTATAATTAGGCAATGATTATATGCTCTCCAAAAAGAATCATCCCAGACTTCCTTTAAATAGAGAGCTTTCCTAATTAGACCTCAATTTCTTCATTTATAGAATATTAGCATTGGATTCCATGGGACCCCAAAGTGGGTGATACCACCCCCTGGCAGCGCTGGAATGATGGGGGGCCATAGTAGCCTCAGGTGCAATTGGGGGGCATTGAATGGCAGGAATATGTGCGTGTAATGACTTGTTTACAGTACAATACTATACAGTTACATGTCACAAAAATTTCAGTGCAGGGAAAAAGCCACAAATTTACTGGGAATTATTTAAGATGCATCATTTAAAGATTTTTTTTGAAATGATGAAAATTAAAACAAAAACATTAAAGGGTTAAAGAAAGTAGACTTCCAGGGGAGCACCGAGTAATGTTTTTTTGAAAAGGGGGCGATAGGCCAAATAATTTCGGGAACCTCTGGATTAGATGATTTCTAGGGCTCCTTCAAGCTCTACATTTTAAAATGTTAAAAAAATTAAGATCTCTTCCATATTTGACCCACTGTGGTTCTATGATCATAAGGTCCCTCCTAGCTTTGATATTGACACACTATGGTATATTAGAATCCAAGAGAAACATGGATTCAAATCTAACCTTTAATACCTTACTAGCTTTGTGGGCAAGACAGCTTACCTATCAGATGCTCTGCAAAATGGAGTTAATAATAACTCAAAGGATTTTTGTGAGGATTGTATGTAAAAGAATTTATAAATGTCAGCTGTTTTATTATTAGAATTCTAAAACTCCTCCACTTCCTAAGATTCCATTTTCTTACGTATCCTTTCATTCATTCAGTATTTTCAAAGCATCTTCTACATGCCAGACCTTGTACTTTGCCCTTTGAAGGAATAAGAAAAAAATCAGAAAGATAGTTTTTGCCCTCAAAACGTTGGTACTCTAGTAGAGAACACAGATAATTATAATGGATTATAGACTATAAGTGTGTGAGGGGGATAAACGCAATGTTGTGAATGTTCTAAGAAGACAGAAATAATTTCTGATATGATTAGATTATCCACATGGAACTGACACACAGAAGAAGACTTCTTTTGCAAAAAGGGTGGCATACCAGCATAAGAAACAGATTCCTGAATGTATTTGGGGACCTTCCCAAACCCGGTCATTTCATTTTTGGAGGGGGGTGGGAAATGTCCACGCTTAATCTCTTAACCTAAATTAGCTCTTTGCAAAATAAAAAATGTTGTGTATACCCGGGTCCCAGGTAACACCAGGATAAATTTGTGATTGCAGATGGTGTGGAAACATAAGGTCCTCTGTGGGACTATTCCTTAAAATATATAGAAGGTCACATACAGAAGATAACAAAGCTTTCTTTGACTTTATACCTGAATGCGGGACAGTATGCAGTGACGAGAACCCTAGACTCGTATTCCAAAGTTCTAGGTTTGCGTCCCACTTCTGACAACTTAGCTTTAAAGTCATTTCCTGTTTTTGAGCCTTAGTTTCTTCCTGTGTAAAGTGAGGATAATGTAATAACCTCCTTCATAATTTGTTATGAGTGAGGTGCTTTGTGAATTATAAAGTGTTTCAGAATATATACCCGTGTAGAATTATCATTTTCACCACGTGGTTAGTTTTATTCCACTGGGAATGCTACAAAGATTAAGTAAGACACAGTATCTGCCCATGTAGAGGGGAATTATCAGCTAAAAGAGATAAGACATGTACAGAGATGGCTATGATTTAGAATAGAATTCAAGGGTGCAGTAAGCAAAGGACCAACAAAGGGCTGTAGAATTAATGGAGGGCGAGGAGATCTTTTCTAGTGGGAGGCATGACAGACTTGGTACTCCCTGAGCTGGGCCTTGGAGAAAGATTTCAGCCCGTGAAGGTGGAAGGGAATGACTTTCCAGGTGAAGAGGGAGACAGCATGGGCGAGTTAGCAACAAAGATGGAATTAGTTAAACCTCCTGACTTCATTGGGCATCTGGGTGGCACAGTCAATAGAGTGCTGGTCCTGGAGTCAGGAAGACTCCTCTCCATGAGTTCAGATCTGGCCTCAGACACTTACTAGCTGGGTAACTGAGCTTAACTTAACCCTGTTGGCCTCAGTTCCTCATCTGTAAAATGGGCTAGAGAAGGAAATGGCAAACCACTCTAGTATCTTAGCCAAGAAAACCCCAAATGGGGTCATGAAGAGTCAAACACATCTGAACAACAACCACCTGATGGCAGTCCTAGTACTCCTTCTGTGACACCGTACTGGTTATCCTCGCGTTTCCCTTTAGTCGTGGGCTCATGGAACCTGGCATTATACGTGCGTTGTAGGTACTCAGTAACCGTGTGCTGGAATGAACCCTATTATTCTCTTTTCCACATCCTCTCTCATGGATCTCTAGGCTGCTGCCTTTATTCCTTAAAGTCCTTCCCTACCTCCTGCCCCCTATATTCCAGGAACAATGGAGATGCCTCTTCATGCCTTCCTCTGTTCACCCCAGTAGAGTGAAAGAACATAGTGGGACGTAAGACACCAGAAGTGCTTACTTTGGTTAAAATTCAATTTGACAAGCATCCCTCAGGCTCTTAATATGTGCCAGGCACTATGCTTGTTGCTGGGGTTATAAGGACAAATATCTTCCCTTCAGGAGCTTACAATCTATTTAGAGATATGTAACATATGCACAAACAAATATGATATAAAATAGAGTGTGATAGGGGAAAAGGAGAGAGCCAGATGGAGTACTCTAAAAAAGTTTGTAGGATGGAGAGCATACATTACTTTTGTAAGACTCTTCCAGGCCAAGATTGTCGGGCATTTGGAATTTCTCGTCTGTGTGTTCAGCACCGTAGCAGGCTCTTCCTACGAAAGAGAGGCTTCCTATTAGGCACTGCCTCCTTCTTACTATTGCTGAGGTCCCAAAGACTTCAGGTGGTCAATTAATTATTAAGACAGCAGACCCCCAGGTAAAGATAGATCATTTTGGTTAACTTGACTCCAGAAAGGAGGTTGGAGGTTGTGGCCCAGGAAGTAGGGAGACTAGACACACAGCTGATGTTTAGATCTAAGAACCTTTATCTTCCCCTAGGAACAGTAGATGAAAGATTGTAGATAAGAAAGGTCCATACCTTTTGGCCAGTAGCATTGGCAAAATAGTAACGGTCCCTTCTCTGAGACACATTTCCATACCCCCCTATCAAAAATAACCTTAAATTTCCAACCTTTCCTTGACAGCATGAACACGGAAGCCTGAGTTCGTTGAGTTAAATCTTAAAGAAAAGCGCTGTTTGTCATCCCTCTGAGATTGTGCTCGTGCATAATGGTTTGGTGCTTCTAAAGAGCCACCATTTTATCATTTCCTCTTAGTGCCCAGTTCGATAGTGACCTATTATTAAGAGCAAACTCACTTCTAACTTTCAGTGAGACACAGAGATGTGTGTATGAGAAATGGCTAGAAATAAGAAATAGCATCATAACTCTAACCACGCTATGTGGACTTGAAGCCAAACTTTTTGGTCAACACTGCTGTATAGGAAAGCTTTGAATGTTTACGGGGGTTTCTTTTCCTTAGTTTCTCATTACTCTCTTCTCTCCACACTTTTCATCCCTATTTCCTGCTATTTCCCTATACACCCTTCTGTTTTAACTAGTGTCTGTTCCCTATGATCTCAAACATGCCTTGTGTCCCTACAGATAGGTTCCATCCCTCCTCCTCCTCCTCCTCCTCCTACCTTTGCCCACTTTTCTGGAATGTTCTCTTTCTTCTTCCTATTCGGATCTGACCCATCAAATTCTTACCTCCTCCTGGGTGATGCTGTTTTGTGTGTTCCTGCTCACGATTATATCTCTCCTTTTTTTTTAAATAAACTTATTGTTTATTTTTAACATTCATTTTTAAAATTTTGACTTTTGAATTCTCTCCCACCCACCCACCCTTCTCCTACCCATTGAGAAAGCAAGAAATGTAATATCGCGCAAAACATATTTCCATATTCTTTATCTCCTTTTAACTCTTATATCATAACTTCCCATTCGTCTAGCATTATGTCATATACTATCTTTCATTATTGCTTTTCTCATTTTTCTACGAAGGTGTATGCGTATGTGCATGTATGCACACACACCATTCACTCTAGGAGGTCATCAGACCACTGCCTGAGGGCCAAATCTGACTTGTGACCGAGGAGTGAAAAGTGGTTTTTCCATTTTTAAGTACAAAAACCCCGCTAGGTTCTAGAGGACAAACCCCCTGAGGGCAAGATTGCTGTCCTCACTTCATGAACCCCTACCATGTTATATTGCATATAAAATAGCTCTTCAATGAATGTTTGTGGAAAGATAGAGTATACAGTGATTAATATCCGTGGCATGGGAAAATAATTAGCAGATTGTGCCCTCAGTTTTCTTATCGGAAAAGTTAAATATATTTGTGAAAATTCATTTAGTTATGAGAACTCGTGGGAATATAATATTAATGATAGCTCACTTTTCTGTAGTGCTCTAAGGTTTATAAGGTACTTTCTTCAGAATAACCCTGTGATTTGGAGTGCAGAAGTATTATTAAGAAGAAGAATTCACTGTTTCATAACAGCCCTTTGAGGTATATGGGACAAATATTATAAATCCTATTTTGCAGATGGTGTGACAGTTGTAACCACTTATTAAGCACCTTCCACACAAGCTACTATGCTAGGTGATACGGACCCTGTGACAAAAACTAAACAGCCTTTAATAAGTTTACATTTTAGTGGGGAATATGGGGCAGTTGCCATCTGAATTTCTATTGTACCTTAAGGGCTTCTAGGACCTTTCCATTCATCCTGTGGCTGAATTCTTGCACTGGGTATCTCAAAATTCTCAGTGCAATTTTAAGCCTTACTTGCTTAATGCCTTATTAGCTTTTAATTAATTTTAATTTAAGCCTTAGCAGCTTAAAAATGCACAAAGAATTTTGGGATACCCTGTATATGCCGTCTCCGCTAATTTTACGAACTCCTTAAGATCAGAGACTGTCTTGACTTTTTGTGTATATCCCCAGCATTTAGCACAGTGCTTGGCACATAGCAAAGGCTTAATAAAGGCTTTTTCATTCATTCAATATAATAGGTATTACCCAGATTAGTGAATACAAGGTAATGGAGGACTACCTTCAAGAGAAGGATTGAACACGGTCTTCACATAAGAAGAAGTCCCCTGAGCTGAGCTTTGAATGAGAATAATTATTCAGGGAGGCAGAGACCAGGAGGGGGAAAGCATTCTAGGAATGGGAAAAGCATATATGAAGGATTGTACACAGAAGGGAGTTGGAATGCAGAAGTCAAGGAATCACTGGTGGTTTGACCAGAACCTAAGATAAGGAGAAAGAAATAATGTATAGAAAAGTTGGTTAGAGCCCAGTGAATGGTGAGATCCATCTTCTGCATGGGATTTTTCCAGTCTTTGTCCCATCTGGGAGCTACAATATTAGGCTGGGGCCCAACTCAAGGGCCATTGGATTTTCCCAGTGATTCTTTTCTCCCATCCCTGAAATAACTTTGTATATGTTTTCTGTAGAATGGAGTGTAAATCTTTTGAGGGCAGGCACTGGTTTTTGTTTTTTCATCCCCAGTGCCTCACATTGTAGGTTAATAGATGGTTCATTTAGTTTGTAGAGACAAATTGAATTCATGGACACTGTTCCTAAAACAAAAGATTGTTCTGCATGAAAATGCCCTGTGTGTTGTGTAGTAGGGAAGAATGCTTCCAAGTGGTTTCTTTTTGGCAGATGATCTGCCGAGAGTAAGACAGTGACAAAGACCATTAGGTGACATCTGTGGGTATAGTGATAACTGCCTAACACTCCGAAGGCCCATTCTAGAGATTAGAACAGGATTCTCCTCTAATTTCAGCCGACATTCTTATCCCTTCAGCCCCTGTGTGGCTCATTCCCCCATTCCATATAAAACCCTAAATCTTCACCTGGCTTGAATGCCCTTAGCTGGTCTTGTGAGAACACTTGTTAACCAGTGCTCTCAATTATGGGGTTTTAATTTAATAATAATTCAGTTAAAGGTGTGTTTTTTATTGAGCATCAAGGATGCCTTTATTGGTATTATTAGAGTAACTAGCATAATAAGGAGGAGTAATTGTTTAAATGCTCATTAAAAATGGAGTGGCTTTGAGAAAGTAGCATGGGAGTGGGGTGGGGGGGAGGTGGATGTCTGTAGGAAGTAGTCCAATGAACGTCTGTTCCTGAAAGTGCCTGTAAAGGAAGCCATTCCTTTTAAGTGTGCCGATTTCCACGTTGTTGGAACTTTGGAAGCCATAGACAGAGGCTGCCTTAACATTCCTTCAAGGTTTTACTGCGGTTCAAGTTACCTCATAAGGCATACCCGAAATATCACTTGGAGTTTACAGCTACATCTCCTGAACCGATCAAGGAAAGGTTCCCATGTGAAGTTTCAGCATTTGTGGGAAGGGTTAAGGTCATCTCCTATAGCTAATAAAATGAAGAAAAATAAGCAGGGCACAGTGGGTTGGGAGAAGACAGAATATTAGCATGGGAAGAGAGCTTTGAAATTATGTAATCCAATCCCCAGACTTCCTAGAGGAAGAAACTGAATCCAGGAGAGGGGAAGAGACTTAACCAAGATCATACAAGTCATTCCCATTTGTCAGTAGAATGAGGACTAGAATATGGAAATACACCAGCTAGGAGCAAACATATTAAAAAAGAACCCCCCCCCCAAAAAAAAAAAAACCCACATCTTGCTCACACCCTGTACCTGGAACAACTTCTTTCCATATCTTTCTACTTTTGAAGTTCAGTCCATTTTAAAAATCCAAACTCTTCCCTGAAGCCTTCAGAATCCCCTCTAGTCTGTAACAGCTCTCTCCCTTATTTCTCACTGGTGTTGTTTGTACCTCTGATACACATTATCATGATCTTGTGTTTTGTAGTTAATCCACATGTGTCTGTCTTCTTATCAGACTGCAAACTCCATGAAGGCAGGGACCTGGCTCATTGAAACTTTGTGACTTTCTTACTGCATGGCACAAAGCTCTATGCACAGCCAGTGTTTAATACATTTATGGGATCTATTTACAGAAGCGTTCACTTGCTTGATGAAGAGTCTTCGGAGATGGCTATAATCCCTGCTGCTGGGGTAGCTGAGGCTAGTGGGTCTCTTGAGCTCAGGAGTTCAGAGCTTCAGTAGGGCTGACGCAGGTTGGGTCAGTGTCCACGCTAAGTCCAACACCAGTATGGCGAGCTCCTGGACGTAAGGGATGAGGGTGGTTAGGGTGTGGGACAGTGCCCACCGGGCTGCTTAAGGAGAATAGAAATGGAACCGGTCAAAGCTTGTACGCCAGTCAGCAGTGGGATTGGGTCCATCGTGGGGTCCGTTGCACTTCCAGCTTTGGTGAGTAAGATAGGGAGACCCAATCTCTTTAAAAAAAAAAAAAGGAAAAAGAGAGTGGGGGTTTGGGAAACCTATCAGTACTGCTCTTCTTACCCTGAGGACGAAAAATTAGAGAACTGCAAAGGTCCTGGTTTGGCGGAGAGGATTCAGTGCCGCTCAGACAGGCCTCTTATTTTCCTGACCACACCCAGATTCCCCCTACATTGTCAGTATCTGGGTAGCAGATTTGCCTACCCAGGTTTTAAAGTTCTGATCTAAAATGGTGAATTCTGCTTATTAGAACCAGTTTGCAAAATGGTGATTTGATTTTTGCAAACCTGTGAATTCAACTCAGTGAAGCAACCTGGGCTTTCTGGGCTGTCACACATCTGCAGATTTATACTCTGACCTCTGGGTTTAGCAGAACCAAAATAAAATGTTTTATCATCTGAGCTCTTTGATAACTTCTAATAATTCTTCCAATAAGCTGAACCTCAGTCCACTGCAACTACCCACCTGTGTATCTGATAGAATCTAACCTCTCTGAGAGTAGAGATGGTTTCATGTTTTTGTTTTTTTTTTTTTATTTTGCATCCCTAGCACATAGTAGGCCCTTTATAAATGCTTCTTGATTGCTTGTTATATGGAAGCAAGGTGGGAAGGTGGTATAATAGAAAACTGTGATTTAGTGACTGGAGTGGAGTAGACATTTCTAAGGCATTTCTAGGTTTTCAGGGCAGGATTTGACTTTGTTTTGTACAGTCATTAAAAAATAAGCTCATAATTGGCTTGTCAGTCAGAATAAAACCCAGGCAGTCACAGCATGGGAAGCGGTCCAGGTCTGGGAAAGCCTCAATTTCATTCTATTAAGGGCTAGTGCCCATAACCATCTTTCCAAGGTGCCCCTTGGGAGAGGGAGCCATGGAGGCGAGTGGCATAGAGGGGGCATCTGGAAACCAACTTCCTGGGGGCCTTTAACTGAAGAAGGGTTCTAGAGGGCTGGAATCCTACATTATTAAAGAGAAGGCTTACTTTTGAGCAATACATGACTGTTCGTGGGCATGTTTAAAATATTTAGCAAGTTTTAGAATATAAAAATGTTCGTAGTGAATCTTCAAAGACTTTCTGACATTGTTCTCTTCTTAAAAGTGAGCATCTACACTGCTTAAGGCAATTTCTAGGCAAGATAACCATGAAGTGATAATATGGAAATGAACATTTTATTAAAAAAAAAAGAGGAAGGGAGGAGGAAAGAGGGGAGTCTAGAGAGAGCCTTTGAGGGCTGTGAAAGTTTTTTTTTTTTAATGAAGTTGTCAGATCTTCGATAGCCGAGTGGCCTACAGTGAATGTCTGCCGTTTGTGGAGGGGGTCTTCAGAAGCAGTGGGTTTAGGGGCATAGAAGTGACAAAGACAGAAGAGCTAACATTGGCCCTATAAGCCTAGATAGCTCAGAAATGTAATTTCACTAATAAAAACAGCTTTCCTCAAGCTCACAATGCATTACAGATATGACTATTTGCTTCAGTGTGTCTCATGAAGAAAAAGTTGAAAAGTTTGGGGGGAAAATAAAGAGGAAGGCTCTGAGCTTTTCAGAACAAGTGGTTACAGGCCCTCTCACCAGCTGCCATTTTGAGGCTAATTTTTTAATCAGCCATTTCAACTTTAGATTGGCCTTAGTCCCCAGCCTTCCGGGGAATTCTTCATGTTCTTATAATTTAGACATTCCTCATGGGGACAGATCTTTAGTAAAGCACTTGGCAGCCTGGGGGACTGATGGGGTGGGGGACTGGGTGAGGAGAGGAGGAGGGAGGGGGATAACAAGAGCCAAGGAGTATCATCTGACTTAAGAAAAATGAAGAAATAGAACAACTGCCTATAATAAATCGATTAATTAGAGTGGTTAAAATGAAGGTGAAGGAGGCAGGACCCTCTTTAATTTGAAGATATATGACCTTGTAAGATGCTGCCTGTCATCTGTCATATTAACTCTCCCTTCAGAAGGGTCTTTATTAAGCTCTGCTCTCAGGTAAGCTGAGGTAAAAATGTGCTGTTCCCGAAACGAAAAAATAAATCAGCTGCTGGCAGGAAACGTTCTCTACTTTAGCCCTGCTTCGCTGATTCCTGTCACTTTTTATACTGTCTGTGCAGGGCGTGCACTAGGAGAGATATGGGTGTTTTCAAAGATTACAGTGTTAGGTCTCTGGACATCATGGGGATGGGAATGGGGGGATGGGAATTTGCACTCCAGCCCACATAGAGAATTCCACAAATCTGCTCTCATGGGTTAGGTTGTAAGAGGCAATGAATGTTTTTCTAGTCATCAAATAGGTTAACTGTTAGCATGAGAATTATACAGGCATTCTGGGGAAGAAACCCAGCCCAAAGTGCTTAACATAAGCTATTTTGAAAGATTAATTACAAAAGTTGAAGCTTAATTACTTTGTTATAATCTGCTCTTCCCCCCCCCCCCACAAAGGTAAGCAATTCTTTAATAGAATATTACTTGATGTTTCGTCATGTAATGGTATGGAAGTGACTCTGGGTTCTCCATGGCTGTGTCAGGGGCATGCCATCACTGGCAGGTTCTGCCAAGCTGGAAAGGCCCATGTAGCCCAGTGATAGATGGCCCTCATGTCTTTTGACTGAGATGAGAACAGGCAGGCTGTTGAATGGGGGCTGACCACTAGGTGTAGAATTTTGTCCTCTACAACTCACAAAGGTCATCCTTGTACAAAAGCACCAAAGAGCTGTGATCTGGGTTGATGGAAGGATGCCCCTTACTGATGGACTCTCAAGTCCTTGATGTCTTAAAATATGGAAGCATGACGGTAGATATTTATTTTTTCACATGTTCAGGCATTTTATTTCTATAAGATTAACTGGCCCCTCCCCCTCTCCCCCATCAGTGCCTCCCCCCAAATAATTATTCTACTAAGCCTTTCATGGTATAGCTCTTTATGACATTCTAGCTGGTGTTTGAGGGTGAGCTCTATGCTAGAGTCCCCTCAGTTCTCCCCAGATTTTCAGAGCAGGAACCATGTGATGCCAGCAGTCAAACTGTATTGGTGTCAATCATTGGTTCCTTTTTTTTTTTTTTAATGCAGTGTTGTGGCTTCAGGGTGCTCAGTCCCTCTGAGTCATACAATTTTAAAGACAATTTCGAAAGTACAGTTTATATGCCTATAAACATACTGCTACAGGGTGCTTGAAAGACAGGTTTCTACACAACTTGAAGTCTTCCAGCCTTATTTATTTATAGATTAACTCATTCTCCTCTCCCCCACCCCACTTTCATTTCTGAAATACTGTCATGGGTGGTTGATTTCAACAGGAGCATTCTGGGGTTGTCGTGGCCCCTGCCTCCCGGCTGGCTTTCCAAGTTCTTCTATTTCTCTTAAATATGTAAGAGTAATTAACACGCAGATTTTGTTCCTGTTCAACTGAGTCCACCATGCATTGATTGGAGTTTAAAAAAAAACCCTTAAAAAATCGGGGCAGATGGGGTAAAGAAAAAAAAAGAAGCTTGAGAGGTCATTCCTTTTCTCATTTCTGTAACACTTTAAGAATCATAAGATACGTTCTCTCAATGATGACCAATTTATACTTATCCCCGTTTTACAGATGAGGAAACAGACTCAGAGAGGTGAGACTTCTCGAGGGTGACAGAACTAGTAAATGTCAGAGTTAGCATCCAAGTTTAGGTCTCTTCTTAATACAATTATCTGATGAATTCAACCTCCCAAAGGCCCAGGCACTGGAAATACAAATACAAAAAAGGAAAATAAATCTCCACTTCGTTCTGTTGGGGAAGACAATAGTGTGTGTCTGTGTCTGTGTGTGTGTATGTATGTATGCAGAACAAAGATACACAAGGTAGTCGGGAGAACACTAGCTGCTGGGGGGAGATAGGTGGGAAGACCAGGAAAGGCTACTTTGTCCAAACCTGCCCTTGAATGAAATGGTTATGGTATAGCTGGGATGGGAGGTAGGTGTTTGCTTTATTTTTTAAGTTAGCAAACATGATGACAGAAACCAAGGTCTTTCCACACCTGGTTTTTTGTTTTTTTTTTACTGTAATGCATAATAAGAGTTACAGGCTTAAACTGATGAGTTTTATCCTCATGTTGAAGAGGGATCAGAAGGACAAACAGCAAATGAAATTTGCAACTTCAGTTCTCGTGGCTGCCTGAATGACGGGCAGATGAAGGCACTGAACACTCTTGACACTGTTCAACCAGTGGCCATAAATATCTGTTGGTGATGTTACCAAACAGAACAAATTTCTAACAAAGCAACATTTGTTACAGTTCATTACAACTGCCCTGTCAGATTTGATTATCAGCTATTCGTTTGCACACTCACTTGGTGTTTTGGCAGAGGAAATCTGAAGGGGAAGAAAGGATTTCCTATGGGGACATGTTTTTTTCCAAGGGTTCTTAGACTTTGATGGTGGCAAAATTCCATTGTATCCTTGGTATCATTTTAGGGTGTAGTCTGAACGAACTCTGCTGAATAAAGATACAGCATTAAATATAGATATACCCCCAAACCATGCAAACCCGTAACAGAAAGTCATTTTTCTAGCAAAGTTCCTTGAAGCAAATACCACTTAATTAGGTACATGTGTGAGAGGAGATCTGTATGGTTTCTATGTACCTTCATGCAAGCAGACCTTTAGAGCCAGAAGGAACGCACATCTAGTTCAATGCCTTCATTTCACTGATGACAGAACTGAGGCCTGGAAACATTTAATTACTTAGCCAAGGTCACCAAGACGGGCTGGAGTTAGAACCCAGGTCTTTTCCCATGGAGGACACGATAGACTGTTGTCATTTAGGAGGAGATGTTTTCAACAGTACAGGCCGAGTGTTGGCCACAGGCCTTTCCAGCAGTGACTTTATTGCTACTTTTAAAATGTTAGGAAGCTACTCAGAACTTCTTGTGCAATCTGGGAAGTGAGGAGAAAGGTGTGTGTGTGGGGGGGAGTGGCAAGAAAAATATAGTAGGGTCAGTGGCCCCTGAGTTCTGTCATCTGTATGATTTTTAAGGGTTCTTTCTGCTTTTTTTTTTTAATAGGTAAAGATGAGCCTTCAAGCTATATTTGCACAACATGCAAGCAACCTTTTAACAGCGCCTGGTTCTTGCTTCAACATGCCCAAAACACACATGGATTCCGCATCTATTTGGAAACAAGTCCTTCAAATAGTTCGCTTACTCCACGGATCACCATCCCTCCTCCTCTGGGACCAGAGGCTGTTGCACAGTCCCCGCTGATGAACTTCCTCGGAGATAACAACCCCTTTAGTCTCTTACGAATGACAGGCCCCATCCTGCGTGACCACCCCGGCTTTGGCGAGGGCCGGCTCCCCAACACTCCCCCACTTTTCAGCCCACCGCCCCGTCACCATCTGGACCCACATCGCCTTAGTGCCGAAGAAATGGGGTTAGTTGCCCAGCATCCCAGTGCCTTTGACAGAGTCATGCGTTTGAACCCCATGGCAATCGATTCGCCAGCGATGGATTTCTCCAGGAGGCTCCGAGAGCTGGCGGGGAACAACTCGACCCCTCCTCCAGTCTCACCAAACCGCAGCAACCCTATGCATCGCTTACTGAACCCCTTTCAGCCAAGCCCCAAATCACCTTTTTTGAGTACCCCTCCTCTGCCCCCCATGCCTCCTAGCAGTACTACCCCTCCCCAACCTCAGGCGAAGAGTAAATCCTGTGAATTCTGTGGGAAAACGTTCAAGTTTCAAAGTAATCTCATAGTGCATCGCCGTAGCCACACAGGAGAAAAGCCCTACAAATGTCAGCTCTGCGACCACGCCTGCTCGCAGGCCAGCAAGCTAAAGCGTCACATGAAAACCCACATGCACAAGGCCGGCTCCATGACGGGCAGGTCGGACGACGGACTCTCCACCACCAGCTCCCCCGAGCCCGGCACCAGCGAGCTCACCGGGGAGGGCCTCAAGTCCAGCGAGGCGGACTTCAGGAACGAGAGCGACCCCTCCCTGGGCCACGACAACGAGGAAGAGGAGGAGGAGGAGGAGGAGGAGGAAGAGCTGGAGAACGAGAGCAGGCCCGAGTCCAGCTTCAGCATGGACTCGGAGCTCAGCCGCAATCGGGAAAACGGCTCCAAGTCGCTCCCCGACGAGAAGTCCCTGGTCCTGGGAAAAGTGATCGAGAACGTGAGCCTGGGCGCCATCCAGCAGTACAGCGACATGCTGGCCGAGAAGCAGAAGAGGAGCGGCTTCATGAAGAGGACCTCGGACCAGAGGGACCTCTGTGCCCGAGACCTGTGCCAGAGGGACACGGGAGACGAAGACTCCGTGGCCGGGGAGCTGGACCGGACCGAGGAGGGGACGGTCAACGGGAGGAGCTTCGGCCCCGGCGAGCCCTTCCCGGGCCTGTTCCCGCGCAAGCCCACGCCCATCACGAGCCCCAGCTTGAACAACTCGTCCAAGAGGATCAAGATCGAGAAGGACTTGGACTTGCCGCCGGCCACCATCATCCCGTCGGAGAACGTGTACTCGCAGTGGCTGGTGGGCTACGCCGCCTCGAGGCACTTCATGAAGGACCCGTTCCTCGGCTTCACGGACTCGCGCCAGTCCCCGTTCGCCACGTCGTCCGAGCACTCGTCGGAGAACGGCAGCCTGCGCTTCTCCACGCCGCCGGGGGACATGCTGGACGGCGGGCTGTCGGGCCGCAGCGGCACGGCCAGCGGGGGCAGCACCCCGCACATCAGCGGCCCGGGCCCCGGGCGGCCCAGCTCCAAGGAGGGCCGCCGCAGCGACACGTGCGAGTACTGCGGCAAGGTCTTTAAGAACTGCAGCAACCTGACGGTGCACCGTCGGAGCCACACCGGGGAACGGCCTTACAAGTGCGAGCTGTGCAACTACGCGTGTGCCCAGAGCAGCAAGCTGACCCGCCACATGAAGACGCACGGCCAGATCGGCAAGGAGGTCTACCGGTGCGACATCTGCCAGATGCCGTTCAGCGTTTACAGCACCCTGGAAAAACACATGAAAAAGTGGCACGGGGAACACTTGCTGACAAACGATGTGAAAATAGAGCAGGCCGAAAGGAGCTAAAGGCCCCCATGTCCCCCCCATCCCCTCCCCCTCCCCGGCATTCCCCCCCCCCACTCCCAACTGGGTTAAATCAGGGGTCTAGGTACCATTTAATTTGTACAGTTTAACTATTGCCAACTGAGAAAATGCTGACTTAATTTTGCCTCCATAAACATAACTTAGCATAACTATGGTAGGTGCCAGAAAATGGCACTCAAATTTAACCTGTGTCTACAAAGTTCTATTAAACCTGAGGGTTGATTAAGGCAGTAAAAATTGTGGAGCCTTTTAACTGTGCAATAATTTCTGTATTTATTGGGTTTTTGTAATTTTTTTTGGCATGTGCAGGTACTTTTTTTTATTATTATTCCTTCTGTTTAAATTTCTTTTCAAATTTTGTTGGGTATCTCTTATTAATTTTACCCAGTAGTAGCCTGAGATTACTTGCATTGTAGGGGAGAAGCGTATCTTTTAAATTATAATTTTTGGGGCCGCTGCTTTTTTGAAACTTAAGCTACGCATGTGTAATTTCTTGTGAAGAAGCCGACACTTAAATAACTTTTAAATAACTTTTAAAGTTTTTTTCCTTCCCCCCCCCAAGACACACACACAAAAAAAAAGAAAGAAAAAAGGCTAGCGAGTGGGGTATGGGGGGGGGGGTGGGGAGTACAGCGGATAACAATCTTTAAAATTGTAGCACTTTCTTTCGGAATTGGATCTGAAATGTAGCACTGATGAAGTCATGTGTGACTGAGGCCTTTTTGGGTTTGTTTTCAAGTTTTGTAACTGAAAAAAAAAAAGACAAAATGAAACAAAAAATGATAAGCCCCATAAAATCGTCCCCATGAGACAAAAGCAGGTTTTGTTTAAAGGCAGCCACAGTCAACAGCATCCCTCCATTGTGCATCATTGGCAGATAACAGTGACTTCACTGGACTGTTGGCGATGCCCTGAGATGCATAGTGGGTGTTACTTGTCTCAGAATATCCAACCTGGTTGAGGTAGAAGGACCATCTAGATGTGAGAAGAGTGTTCCTGTATTCACATGGAAGGAAGGAAATGGTAAATTGTCTACTAGCTTAGGCTATCTTCTTTCTGGAGTGTAGAGCTACTGAAACCATTAGTTAGATGTTTCTTCAAGGGCTAACTCGTTAGCTTCTAAGTCAGGAAAGAGTCAAGTATTGGTACCCTGAGGGTCTGAAGAAGCTAGGGTTATCTCTTGTAATGCACAATGGTGCTATTGTTAAGGAGAGAAAGCATAATATGACAGTTTTCTGGTCCTTTGGTCAGAATAGTGATGGAAAAATTAGGATGAAAAGTTCCTTCCCTTTTTTTTTTCTCCCTAACCCATTAGGACAAACGGTACTGAACCGAGAACAGTTAAGGTTAGACATTTTAATTATGTTGACCTGCACTTTAAAACTTTTGTTTGCATTTAAATTAAATGGCTTCTAAACAAGAAATTGCAGCATATTTTACTTGGCCCAGAGGTGGGTTAAACTGTAAGGGGACAGCTGAGAGATTAAGTGTCAGTGTTGCTAAGCATGGCATTCACAATACTGGCACTATAAAGAAAAAAGATAAAATAATAATTTATTGGACAGTTTTTCTTACTGCCATTCAATTTGACGTGAGTGCCTTGAAAACTGATCTTCCTATCTGAGTCTCTTGAGACAAATGCAAAACTTTTTTTTGTGAAATGAAAAGACTTTTGCAAAAGAGTAAAAACCAGAAAAGTACATTCTTTACAAACAAACATACAAAAAAAAAGCCACATTTACTTTAAAAAAGAAAAAAAAATCCTGGTTGAAGATAGAGGACATGAAAAATGCCATAAGACCCAATCCAATGAAGATGTATACCCAGCACAACTTCGGACATCCATTGGCTGAATTATTCTCAGCTTGGTTTTTTTTTTTCCAGGACAACGCTGCTTAGGAAATGGAATGGAGGTGACTTACTGCTGAATTTAAACTCAAGTGACACACGTTACAAGTTGTTATCGTTGAATGAAAAAAAAAAAACAATTCAGGAACAACGGCTAATTTTTTTTTAAAAGTTAAATTTAGTGCACTCTGTCTTAAAATACGTTTACAGTATTGGATACATACAAGGGTAAAAAAAAAATTGTGTGTATGTGTGTTTGAGCGATCATTTTTTTTCAAAGTTTGCTTAATAGGTTATAAAAGAAATGCCGTGATGGCCATGTGTATATTGTTTTCTTTTGGTGACGGGGTTTTAGTATATATTATATATATTAAAATTTCTTGATTACTGTAAAAGTGGACCAGTATTTGTAATAATGGAGAATGCCTGGGCATTTTACAAAACCAGGAAAAAAAAACCCTTTTCTTTTTCCTTGAAAATGTTGCAGTAAAATTTAAATGGTGGGTCTATAAATTTGTTCTTGTCACTGTAACTGTAAAGTCTGAGTTTTAGTAAATTTTTTTCTGCCTTGGGTGTTGAATTTTTATTTCAAAAAATGTATAGAAACTTGTATTTGGGGATTAAAAGGGGATTGCTACACCATGTAGAAAAAGTATGTAGAAAAAAAGTGCTTAATATTGGTATTGCTTTGCAGAAAAAAAAAATCACATTTCTGACCTGTACTTATTTTTTCTCTCTGCCCTCCCCTCTTTCTTCCCCTTCCCTCCCCCCTCCAGAATGGACATTGATATTGGTTGGTTCATATGATGTAGGCACTCATTGTATTTCTATTGGAGCTTGTAATTTTTTAACTGTACGCTTGTCCTTTTAAAGGGATTTCATGTACCTTTTTGTTAGTGAATTTGGAAATAAAAAACAAAGACAAACAGGCTGCCATAATATATTTTTTAATTTGGCAGGATAAAATATTGCAAAAAAAAAATTTGTATGTTAAGACCTATCGTAAAAGAGAAAGGGTTGTTTGACAACCTTTGAGTAAAAGAAACAAAGTGACGTCGTTAAATGCTTTTGTTCACAAATCACTTTCGTTGTCTATATTTTTATCAGAGTTGGCCTACAAAAAGTACTGTTCCCATGGGGCTTCTCACTCAGAGCAGCCTGGACCTTGCATCAAGGCTTCCCCGGGTCTGGCCACATCAGATTGGATGGTAATTCCCCTTCCATGTTGAGTGGAAAAAAAATCGGTTTTTGTAAATTTGTTCAAGTAAGTAACATTCCACGAAGTGCCCCTGACCCCTTCCGCCTTTCTCTGCAAATTCTAAGATGTGGAGAAAGAGAGAACGTCCTTCCCTATCATCGCCAATCGCCATCTCTCCCACCCTCCAGAACAACAGTTTTTAAATGACCTTTACCCTTTCCAAAGAGAGCCGTGGTTTCTGCTAGACACAGGGAAGATGGTCTACTAATGAGGTGATTGCAAATTAAATTTTTGAATACAAATGATCTGGGCCCAGATTCCCTTCAATGTCAGAACAGGGCCTATTCCTTGTACAGGTCTTGCCAGTCTGTCTATGATCCGCTTTGCCGCTGTTCTCTCCTAATTGTACATTCCATCAATTTCTGAATGTTTGAGGGACTGGGATGAAATTTGGTGCCTTTTGATATCTCTCTTTCTCCTCCCTCCTGCTTCCTTCCACTTTGTCTGTCTGACTCTCTCTTTGTCCCTCTCCTCTCCTCTCCTTGCCTCTCCTCTCCCTCTCTCTGGCCCCCCAAGTAGCTTTAAGAAGATAGAATGGTATTTTCTTTTTGCTTGTTTGTTTTGTTTTAGTTTCTTCCCTGGGGGAATAATAGTTGTTAAGATGCCAATTTCAGGAAATCATGATTTCAGGAAAAGGAAGTTAAAACCTAGCATCTTTGTGGGTAATTCCTCACCAAATACAGATAACCTTTCTCTTTTGATGGGTGTCTGGCTGACATGCTCCTCCCCAAGCCACTTCCCTTGACCTTGTTTGAAAATTTAACAAACAAACAAACAAACTGATGCAACTTTTAGGCTTCCTATCTGGCTGAACCCTTGAAACCCAGAAATTTATATTTCATTTGGATATACCGTTAAGTTGCCTTGGAACCCAAGCCAACCTTACGGCTGTCCCATAAGCGAGATAGCTCTCACCAGCAGTTATTCAGTGGCCTAAGAGAAATCACCCCAAAGCCAAGAATAAGTCATCTGAAAGCACAAGGATTGTGTTTCCTACCGACTGCAGCAAAAATTGGAATTTCTTTTCCTTCTCTCAAAAAAATAAACAAAAAAGCCAGTGGCCAAGCACAATGGGACATAGCCAACATCAAGCAAGCTCCCTCGTCCTTGCTGCTGGACCTCTGAAGATGATGCTGAAACTTACATGGCCATTTTGAGGGACATCTTCCCAACTTGGAATTTGCCACTTCCTGTCTGAGGGTCTTGGGGGGGGGGAGGGGGAGAGGAGACTGAATTCACATAAGAGAAAGGTTTAAAAAAAAACAGAAAAGAAAAGAAAAAATTAGTATTTCATCCCAGTCCTGAGTGAAAGACTGTCCAAGGTTTTGTTTCTCACAGGCAAACTCATGTCTATGGTGCTCTTTGTATTTCAGAACTGCAAAGCAAAGTAACATTGGTTTCAGTTGTTTGCATTTGTACCGGCAAGGCAAAATATTTTTTATTACCTTTTTCTATTACTTATTGTATGAGCTTTTGTTGTTTACTTGGAGGTTTTGTCTTTTACTACAAGTTTGGAACTATTTATTATTGCTTGGTATTTGTGCTCCGTTTAAAAAACGAGCACTTTTTTTTTATTATGGATAAAATGTTGAGATGACAGGAGGTCGTTTCAATATGGCTTAGTGAAATATTTATTGTTTATTCTCTGTACGAGATTTTTGGCCTCTTTTCTCCCTTAACGTCACAATGTTGAGTTCAGCATGTGTCTGCCATCTCATTTGTACGCTCGTTCGAAACAGTTTGTTCCAGTTTCAAGTTATAAAAATAAATTGGACATTTACTTGATCTCCAAACCTTGTCTTTCATATGTCTTTTCAAGATTGAGGGGCAAACTGGCCAATTTCGAATAACCATTTGAGTTTTTCTACCACCTTTCCTCCTGGTTCATTAAATTAACAGGCATTGGGGGGAAGGAGGCTCTCCTTAAATAATGGTATGGAAAACTTACCAACGTCATCTAGAGGAGGCATAACTTGAAATTGGATTGGCCTCTGGGACCCAGAAAGCAGCAAGGTCTGTAAAGTGGCCTGGACCTGGAGACTTGAATTCTAGATCTGGCTCTCCCCCTAATGATCTCTATGACCTTGGGCAAATCGTCTACTTCCTTGAACCTCATTCCTTTCTGTAAAGTGAGCCATTTGGACTAGATCATCTGGAAGTGCTGTTGCCGTTGTGCCAACTATATGTTTCTAGCACGGCCTTTCACCTAGAGACATGAGGTCTATATCTTCTCTCCTTATGAATCCAATATATTTTTATAGCTTCAAAGCTTTCAGTGAGGCTAATGATAAGTAGACAAAAGTAGGCATGGGGCAACTAGGTGGCACAGTGAATAGAGCACTGGGCCCTGAGACAGGAAGATGTCTTCACGAGTTCAATTCTAGCCTCAGACTCTAACTAGCTATGTGACCCTGGGCAAGTCACTTAACCCTGTTTGCCTCAGTTTCCTCATCTGTCAAATGTGCTGGAGAAAGAAATGGCAGCCCATTCCAGTATCTTTGCCAAGAAAACTCCAAATGGGGTCACAAAGATTTAGACATGACCGAAACGACCCAATAAAACAAAAGCCAGAAGAAAAAAAAAGAGAAATTGGACAATTTTGGATAATTAATTAGCCTTTAATAGTATGATCCTTTACATCTTGCCCAGATCTGGGGCAAATGCAGATGTAACATTTAGAGGAAAGGAATAAACATTTAAGAACCTACCATGTGCCAGTGCTTTATAAATATCTTATTTGATCTTCCAAAGGTAAAGTGTAATCTCCATTTTGCAATTTGAGGAAACTGAGGCAAACAGGTTAAGCGACTTGCTCAAGCACACACAGTTAATAAGTATCTGATGCTGAATTTGAAGCCAGTTCTTCCTGACTCCAAGCCCAGTGCGCTATCCACTGTGCCATAGAGCTGGAAATGTTCTGTCCACTTTGTTGACCAAAATACTTTCTTTTAACTGAGTAATATGTCTCCAGGAAGTTCAAATTGAAAAAAGAAAGCTTTCCCACTCCCAGGCTTAGGTCTGTAGGTCCTTGCTTCCTTTTATGATGTATTCATTGTTCCTGGGAGTTGAGTGGTACCTGGAAAGGAGAAAGCTTCTCAACAATGCTTTGCAGATAAGAACAAGAAGAACCAAAAAAGGGACTGACTCAAAAAAGTATTTTGCCAGTTTGTGAGAAAAAAGAAATGATGGACAGATTATTTTTTTCCAAACTATTCACTCTGCATAAATTGTTCTCTCTGAGTAAGTGGTCTAATTTGCAAGGTCCTTTTTTAATGATAGGGTGGAGAAGGAAGGGTTGGAATTTAAGAAGTAATAACAGGGAGCTGGAGCCACATTCAGGAAAACACCACCTCTGTTTGTGCTTTCAGCATTTTGCAGGGAATTTTTAAGCCCGTGTCCCAAAGAGAAGAAAATCCCCCTTTTTTTGCCATCAGACCTTGGTTCGAACTTTGCCCAGTGATTTCTTAAAAGCACAGGTGCTCTGGGCCTTTTGTGTCTTAACCACACAAAATGCCGTAGATCTGAAATCCTCAGATGCTTTCTGGGTTGGAATACTCAAAAAAAAATCTCCATCCGCAATCTCCATCCTTAACAATCTAACATGGGACGGGCAAAGTCTGAACTAACAGAAGTCATGGGGTCAAAGAGCTCCTTGAGTCTTATAAAAACAGAAAATATTATTCCTGCGTGAAGTCTGCCAATCACACTCTCCTCCTCTTCTTTTCTTAGAAGGATGAGCGTTAGGCAGTGCTAGGGATGGGAGGGACTGCAGAGCCTTAGGAAAAAAACAACAACTCTAAAATGCCCTCTGATGATGGTGATGTCAGAAATACAATCTCTCTTCGTTGCCCTCAGCCTAGCCCCCTTCACCACTTCAGTTAAATGAAATTAAGATAAAAGAAGTCGTCTCTGACTGACTAAAAGTCATGCAGTTTCTGGCTCTGATTTATTTTTAGTCTGTTTTTAAAATTTCAGACAGCTCACCCGTCATCTGAATATTTCACAGTCAATCCAACTTTAGTTAAACACTCTGACTCCAGGATTTGCAGCAAGGTATTTAATACCTTCCACTTGGGCCCGAAGTCTAGCAGTTAAAACAGGAGAACATTTCCCCTTCTGTTGGAAAGACAAAAGTCTATAAATAGACTGTTTTTCCCCGTTGGAGTGATTAAAGTACAAAGTTAAGCTTATGTAACTTTCAATTCATTGAGAAAGACCCTCCCTCTTATATAGGTGGAAAGCATTATGTAATTATCTTCACTGCACTTGTTTCAGAACAAATCCAGTAGGATTAAGCTTTCGAGCTGTTTAGGTCTGACCAAAAGGTTTAAATATGCTGAACGATGCCAGCAGAGAAGGAAGTAGAGATAGAAGGGACCTCAGAGGCCATCTAGTTCATCTAGCCATGTGTAACCTATGCGTATCTATCTATCTATGTGTAACCCTGCAACACAGCAGAGAAGCTTGCAACCTAAAAGTTCGCTTTTACTAGTTTGTAGAACATTTGTAAGAGCGGAAGGGAAAGGGAATGGAAATATGGAAAAATGGAATTTACATAGTGCCTACTATGCACCCTGTGCTGTGGGAAGTGCTTTACAAATATCTTATTGGACCTCATTAGATATGAAGTGTGGTTTTCTCCAACTAAAATAAACTCTTTTAGATGCTTATAGATACTTCAAAAGATAAGTGATTATTATATCACTATGAGAACCACCATCAGTTAATAAGCATTAATAAGCACCTACTATGTGCCAGGCACCAACTGATGGAGGTTGCAACCCTTCTGGTACATGAGTTGCTGTGGCAAAAAAAAAAAAGCCCAGTCCCAGAAACCGTCATCACCTGGTTGCCAGTCTGTTGGTGTGAGCTTCTCCACACTTAGCTAGACTCATCTTTGAATGAAAAGCACTGTCCATTGCCTGGCCTGGCCACAATGCCTTTCCAGAGTGGTAGGACCTGTTAGAGCTTGAGTTTGACTGGCCTAGCTTTTGAAAGCCTAGGATCACTGTCATGCCAAGGCTAGGCTCTTGAAGTAGGAACTCGGTGTGCATATTTGCCAGTACTTCAATGAACCATGAGTTCATCAGTGTGAGGTTTGGGGCCTGCCCACTCTAATGGAAAAGGCAACTTTCCCAAAGCTTAGACGGTGGGGAACTCCAATAGAAATGGATCCCTGTGGATGACATATTGACTTCGAAAACCGGCAATTAACATTATCTATGTTGCAATGGATTTTTATCTATTTTGTTAAGCATTTCTGAATTACAATTTAATCTGGTTCGGCTGGGAGTTTTGGGGGGGGGCACCTTAGGCCAGCAGCTTGAGTTTGACACCTCTGTTCTGTAGAGCCCCTCCATCCGTGAGGCTCTTGCTAATGTGGGTCACAAGCTAAGATCTGCAAAGGTGTAGTAGATAAATTGGGACTCACTTGTCCATCAGACTTCAAGGAAAGATGGAGTCAATAACACATCTGGGTCGCTACAGTTGGCACTGTCACGGGGATCATCCATGGGAAAGAGAAATTAGCAGGCGAAGTGTAAAAACCGCTGTGGACACCTGCAGTAAGGGTCATGCCACTCGGACCCTTGATTTTTGATTAACCTTAGTTAGGACTTTCCAGTGACACACGTGTAGTCTCCTTTCGTCAGCCATCACCAGCATTTTGTCAGCCATCACCATTAAGGAAATGGAGCAAAGGAAGGAGGGTTTTTATTTTAAGTTGAATTCTGTACTGACTAACATGGTCACTGCCTGCTTGGGCCTTTCATGCTATCCAACGAGGAAAGTCAGGCTTCGGCTCTGTAGATGTAATATCTTGCTAGGTTCAAACCTGGAACACTTTCACTTAAAAATACCTTGGATTAAAATACAGTATTGCCTCTAATAGGGCAAGTAGATGGTGTAGAGGATAGAGACCCCACTTCCTGCCTGGAGTCAGACCCAAGTTAAAATCTGGCTCCAGACACTTACTAGCCATGTGACCCTGGACAAGTCACTTAACCTTGTTTGCCTCAGTTTCCTCATCTGTAAAATGAGCTGGAAAAAGAAATAGCAAACCAAGAAAATCCAAAATGGGGTCACAAAGAGTCAGATATGATTGATATGACTGAACAAGAACAACATTGCCTCTAATATGTCTAATATAGAGCTTTTTATGAATGGAATTGTCTGCTTCATTAAATGGTTAATTTTTTTCACTTTGGGTTCTAGACTAGATAACTGTCAGGGATATTGCAACCGGGATCAATGTTTTAAGTAGGGCTTCAAGTAGGTGTCTTTCCTAGAATCTTCCGGCAGTGGCATTCTATGTTCTATGATCCTAAGGTCCCTTCCTGCTCTGACATTCCATGGTCTGGAGATCTAAGGCTTATATGGGCAAAACGGTTTCAGTCTATGCCCTTTAAAGACTGTGCCTACTCCTGCCTACAATTCCCTGCCATGCCATTCTCTGTGCATGCATGGTTTGCTCCCACAACATTTTGTCATGAATAGAACTTTTCTTGCAATGCGGAGTCAGGGAGTTTTAACCCTATTGGCTTCGTAGATCTGCTTTGGCTTCTCTCACCATGGGAACAATAGAATTAGAATGAATCAGCCTTTGTGTTTGTTGGAGAAGTGACATTTGGAAGGCGGCTATCAGTCAGACGTATAGCCTTAGCTACACATGCAGGGCCTCTGCCTACCCAGCCCAAAGCCATCATTTAGATAAATTTCTCATACATCACTCAGAGAATGTAAGAACTTACGTAGGGAATCCCAAAAGTCTTAGTGCAGTTTTAATCTATTGAAGTTCAAAAGCTATTTAAAGCTACCAACATTTAAATTTGTATTTACCCTCCTTGCACCCTCTATTTGTATGGTTGCACAGGCAAAGGCTTGTTCTTTAATGTTCCTTAGATCATAGGATTTAGAGCTGGGAGGGACCCTATATAATCCCCTCATTTTACAGGTGAGGAAGTTGAGCAACAGAGAAGGAAAATTACTTGTCCAAGGTCATAAATGTAATAATAAATAGCAGAGCTGAGATTCCACCCAGGTCCTGTGACTCCAAATGCAGCACTCTTCCCATAACACCACAAGGCAGAATGAGTGAGGTTTCTATGCAGCAATCACATGTTTATTTCCAGAAGGTAGGAATGGTTTCTTAGGTGCCAGGTGTTCCCCGGCCATAGAAATATGGGACATTAGTGGTGTGTGATTTGTCCCTAGCAGACATGGTAGAAACTTCCATGTAAGGAATGGAATCAGAGGCAGAGATGGAGGACGAGGGGGTCTTATCCATTCAACTTCTCTGACATCCCATCCCCCATCCCCGGCCTTAAGGATGGGAATTTCAGAGGGATGACTGGTTAGAGCTGAATTCCTATGCTTTATAGCTCATATATCTATAGTACTTTAGGGTTAAAATCCTTTTCTTAAAATAATCTCATGGGGTAAATATCATTAGTGTTATTATCCACATTTTATAGACTATGGGATCATAGATGAGCACTGGAAGGGAGCTCAGAGATCAACTAATTGAACCTCTTAATTTTACAGATGAAGAGTGAGGCTTAGAAGGGTGACACTGTTGCTCCCAGTCCCAAAGCCGTTAAAGGAGTGAATCAAAGCCTTCCAGTCCTTAAGTTGAGGGTGCTTTCCTTTCTACCACAGAATATCCATCCAATATATCCCATATTGGTTGTTGTCCTGTCATTTTTCGGTTGGGTCTGACTCTGCAACTCTGCTTGGTTTTTTTTTTTGTTTTTTTGTTTTAGGAAGGATACTGGAGTGGTTTGCTCTTTCTTTCTCCAGTTCATTTGAGGCAAACAGGGTTAAGTGACTCGCCCAGGGTTGCATAGTTAGTGTGCGAAGCCAGATTGGAACTCAGGTCTTCCGGACTTCAGGCCTGGCACTCTGTCCACGGCACCACCTAGTTGCCCAATATCCCCTATTACCCTAATGTCAATTCAAATTTGTATTTGAAGCCCTTTATCATTTTTTTTAAAAGCGACTTAATACATTAATTTTGTGGGATGCCCAGGTTCCTGATCTTCAACCCTCAACAGCTAAGCATTTATAGAGTAATTACAGCTGCCACAGTATCCCCGTGCCAATGGTGACTGGGGTTGAGGGCCTTCAAGATCAATTAACCAACCCCCTCCTGTAACAAGTGAGGACTCTGAGGTTCAGAGGTATGAAGTGACTAGTCCAAGGTCACACAGGTAGTACGACCCAACCAGAGTTTAAACCTGAGTCCCGTAACTAGCAATCCATTGTGCCACTCAAGTTGGGCGCAGCTAGCTTCTAGAATAGGAATATGCCTAGATCTGAGGCTCTGGAGTTACTACTACTTAGATACCTCCAAGGTGTGTGACTCTTTGGAAAGGATCAAAGCTTTTCCAGGGGAAGACATTAAAAAGTCCTAGTTCAGAATTCAAAGAAAGACCCATTTCCTAGAAAAGCCACCTTAAAATGTAACTAATCTAGTCTTTTCTGGATGGCCGAGGGTGACCTAGGCAAGGTGGGGAGGCACTTGGGTGGGGGCAGTGTTTTCTCCCAGTGTTGTCTCTATAATCCCAACCAGTAACAATGGAAAGAGACCATTATAATCCTAACTAAGGCCAAGAAGAAAGTGGATGTCCTGAAGTCTTCTCAGGGAGAAACAAGTGGGGTTCTGTGGCAACATGTTTTCCTTGTGATAGTGAAGGGAGATGACAAAAAAAGTTGAAAAAGATGGGAGCAAAAGGAAAGCCTTCCAGTGTTTGTTATAGTAAATAGGTAAATTTCATTAGAAAAATTCGTTCCTTCTCCTGACCTTCCATCCCCAAAGTAATACCCAAATCCAATCCACTTACCCATAGCCTAGACATAGTCCCTACGAAGAGTGTTGCTAATTAACTTATTTAGATATTTTAATGGATACATAATCTCATCAGTGTCAGTCTTTGCTCCACGGCTACAGATCTGGGCTCCTCCAAGCTTTCTTATCCTGTAGTTCTTATCTGCTTCTTTCTGCAAATCCTCCATAGAGATTTCACAGAGCACACTGGTAGCCCCTGATTCGAACTCACAAGATTTCTGAAAAGCCACAGAAGAATGATTTGATACCTCTCAGTAGATTTATTGGAGATGAACCCTTTATACTATGTCTGTAAGAAGTTGCCTCATTTATTCATTCATTCAACAAATACTGAATATTGTCTGCTTCAGGACCTGAGCACTTTCCAGTATATCATTTATTGTCGTGCAGTCGTTTCAGTCATGTCTGACTCTTTGTGACCTTATTTGGGATTTTCTTGGCAAAGATACTAGAATGGTTTGCCATTTCCTTCTCCAGCACAAACCGGGTTAAGTGACTTGCCCAGGGTCACACAGGTAGAAAGTGTTTGAGGTCAGATCTGAACTCAGGAAGATGCATCTTGCTGACTTCAGGTCCAGCGCGCTATCCACTGTGCCGCCCACTACACTATACTACCTCTCTAAGTTTAGCAGAGACCTTCCCTGAGATCCCTGTTTCAACAAGCCAGCAGTGACATCTCTCTCATCTAATATCATAGAATGTTATACTCTCCCATGCCCATATTTTCTTTTGTCATATTGATTACTGCACAAGTCTTACTGTCCCTATAAACTCCTGAAAAACCTATCCATAATTATATTTCCCCATGTATTTTGAACAGAGCCTTACATGTAACAGACACTTAAAAATGTTCATTGAGAATGCTCATACGACACACCAAATGAATGAATATTAGTTGCTGTCAATAACAGAAAAAATAATATAATATAATTCCTGCCCTCATAGAATAGTCTGACAGATTCCGGTGCCTAAGGATCACAGGATGTAGAGTTCGTAGGGACCTTAAAAAACATTTCTGATCCTTTCATTTTACAAATTAGGTAACTGAGGCCTTCGGAGGGTATGGCTGAGAGCTTGAGTGAGGCCCGGGGCTTCTGACTCCCAGTACTAGGTTACAGTGGGATAGTTGAATTCAAGAACATAGGTTGTGCTTGCTCGGGATGCAGAGTTGGGAGCCTTGTTGAGAGCCACCATGACGCATGATGGAAGACAGAAGACATCGTGGAGGTAGTCTCTACCAGGCCTAGGTGGTATAATAGATAGAGACCTGGACCTGGAGCTCAGGAAGTCCTGAATTCAAATCTGGCTTACTACCTTTGTGATCCTGGGTAAGTCACTAACCTTCTGTCCCCCTCATTTTCCTCACCTGTGAGCAGAATCATTACAGCACCAATCCTCCAAGGCTGTTGTGAGGTTCAAATGGGATGATATTTGTTAAAGGGCTTAGTATAGTGCCTGGCACCTAGTATGTGCTTAATAAGTGCTTGTTCCTTTTCCTTACCTGTTCCCTATCCACCAGGGGTGTAATGATAACCATTTAACAACCGGCTCTCCCCCACCAAAAACACGCATGCACAACACACTTTTATCTTGAGTCTTCATTATTAACATTGTCTCCACCACTTTCTAAAGGCTAGACAATAAACGAAACAATATAGCAAACCCTAATTTGTAGTTTGCTGATTTCTAAGTTGTAAATTCTCCCACTGAAAATTTAACAATCGACTCTCCTGAGCTTATCCAAGCCAGTTCTAGCATGGTACTGCTGCTAATACCATGACGCTCTATTAATTACACAGATACAATTTAGGGGGACACCTTCCAGGAACTCACAACATAAAGGGGTTTTGGGCCCTTCTTTCCACTCCTACTCCACCAGACTGTACAGATCCTGAGGGCAAGGAGTATGTCTTCGCCTCCCACACTAAACGGCATTGAGCTGCTCAATGGATACTTGAGGCAAGAACAGGTCAGGTGCACAGGATGCTCTTCTCACTCCTTGGCCTCAGGAGAGATGTAGCAATCAGTCAGCTTGGACATTTCACTCCTCCTCACCCCTCACTCCGTATTACAGTCAGAAGGGAATTATGCAAGTTGAGAGGGCAAAAGGAAGAAAACTCATCTTGAAAGATGGGATCTGACCAAGTCTGGAGAGATTTAATCTGTAATACAGCTATTTAATGGGAAAGTCTAAACCTAGAAAGAAGTCCTCCTGATTGAACCCCTATCATCTGTGAAAAAAAAGGACAATTGTATCTTCCTACCTACTCCACAGGGGAATGGTGGGGATCCAACGAAATAACATTTATAGAAACACTTTAAGAAATAGGATGTGCTCTACATGTGTAAAGTATCAATACATAATTAAAAATAAGAATCCAAGGATGATAATTGTAAAGGATTCAGATCCAGAGCACTACGGAACATTGGACTCAGAAAGGATCATGGATTTGGAGTGAGAAGAAAAAGCTTATATCTAGTCCAAGTCCCTGACTTTACAGTTGAGGAACTGAGACTCAGAGAGGTGGAGGGGGGAGAAGAAGGAGGAGAAGAAGGAGGAGGAGGAAGAAGAGGAGGAAGAGGAGAAAGAGGAGGAGGAGGAGGAGGAGGAGGAGGAGGAGGAGGAGGAGGAGGAGGAGGAGGAGGAGGAGGAGGAGGAGAAGGAGAAGAAGAAGAAGAAGAAGAAGAAGAAGAAGAAGAAGAAGAAGAAGAAGAAGAAGAAGAAGAAGAAGAAGAAGAAGAAGAAGAAGAAAGAGGAGGATGAGGATGAGGAGGAGGGAGAGGGGAAAAGATAGGAAGGAAGGAAAGAAGGGAGGGAGGAAGGAGAGAGGGAGGAAGGAAAAAGAAAAAAGGAAAAAAAAAACCCAGAACGTTAGAGCTGAGAAAGATTCTCAATCTGAGACTCATAAAAAGTCAGAGATGGACATAATATATAGCACTGAGATCACCTAATGCAATCCCTTTATTTTACAGCTTAATAAACTACGATTCAGAGAGATAGAGTCCTTTCCCTATGATGACAAAGTGAACTAGTGGCAGACTAGGGACCCAGATTTTCTGATCCCCAGTCCAGTGTTCTTCCATGCACTAATGGAAGACTCTAATGCTTTGCTCTAGTCAAAGACTGATAGAAGTCTCTACAGCTTCATACACTGGGATGTCATATGGATGGGAATTACTGAAGACTGACTATTAGGTTAATGGAAGGCTCTTATGTTTGGTTATTGTACCCATTCACTACCAGAAAGAGCTAGATAAACTGGTGGTGGAGTCAGGTGCTAAAGGGGAAAAAAGGTAAAATTTCCACATGAATTTTAGGCCCTGGGAGGGGATTTTCAGATCATCTTAACATAGAAAATTGATCAGGGGAGCCTGATGAACTTGGTGATCATCAGGGGGGTGAATTGTTTGGGGGAGCCTTGTATCTCTTTACTGGGAATATGGACATGCCTGTCAACACCTCTTTGAGAGAATAGAAGACGCTCCTCAAGCCTGGAGACTTATGTCTCCATTCATACCTCACTGAGGATGAAGGATGAAGTCTCAGTGTCTAGAGACGATTTGACTGTCTCGGGCTATTTTAGATCAGTTACCTCTTTGAACTGTGCCTATGAAAGGGAGCCAATGAGCTTGAAGCTGCTACAGAAGAAGCTTTACATACTAAGAGTCTCTGCTTTTACCCCCAGAGTCCTATATAGGCCTTTTAGTAGTTTGACCCAAAGGGAAGGCTGAGTGTTGCAATAAAAGGTGCAGGGTTTGAAGGCAAAGAACAAGGGTTCAAATCCCAGTCCTTCCTCTCCAGGTCTCAGTTTCCTAGTCTGTACAATAAGAGAGTCGGACTAGATGGACTCTAAGGTCCCATCCTCCTCCAGACCTTTGATCCTAAGATCCTAAGGGTTTACAATCCGGGAGGGTGGGGGCAGGCTAGAGAAGCAGCTCCCTTTCTGGATAATATGAATAATTCATGGAAGTACTGGAGGCCAAGTCCAGGGTTGGTTTTTTTTTTTTTAATGACTCAGTCCCTTGGTGTTCCTCCAGCCCTAGGGCCATTTACTTGATCCTCTTCTCCCTATACCTCCTCACTGTCCAGGAAATCCTCTTGGTTCCATCAGGGAGGCAGGGCCATGGGTCCACATCCTCCTAGGTCTATGTGGTTGAGAAGCTCTGCCATTTCATGACCTCTCACCCCTACAGGTAAGGGCACATAAAATGGTAATGTGTCTCTGTACTTGACTTTCCAAGGCTGCAGTTAGGTGGACAGTAGGGGAGGTGGAAGCCATACAGAAGCACTCAGGTCTAACTCTGAGCTCTGCTAAGGTATCTCTGCTAGAGTTCTTTCTTTCCAGCTATCAGAAAAATTCCCTGCTTTTTCTCCACACTTTTTTTTTCTTTTGAACTTAACAATGATCAACAAACACAAACATTTCAACATACAAAGAAGAGAAAAGATGATTGTGCATGAATCCATGAACATCTGTTACATAGTTTGTTTTTTTAAAGTATATGTTAAATTTAACAAGGCAGTAACAAAATTGCCCTGTCTGCGCCCCTTTCTGAATTCCTTTTTGTTTTCTTCTGTTTATTTTTAGTGTTTTATTTATGCTTTTTTCTCTCCTTTTATTTTATATCTCTTGTCACTATCCATAAACTCACTCCCTACTGCCTCTCCTACCAAACAACAGCACTCCGGTCCTTATGTAGTGAGTGCTCTCTAGACCCATTTTCTCCGTGCAAAGCCAGCTACATCTCTCCTTAAGAATCCTAGTGGTCCTCCTAAGTGGTTGAGGTGTGTCTTCTCTAGTGCCATTGGCTCAAGACTCCTTTCTGGGTGGATCTCCCACTCTTCGATGCCAGTGACTAACACTGTAGTTCTATTAACCAATTAACATCAATTAGCTTTTGAAAAGGGCTATTAACTTTGAAAATATATCAAGTATAGGAGTATATACACTGCCTACCTGTGACACCTCTGGAGCACAATCTCTCCTATGCAACCTGCTTTGGTCTCTGAGGAGAGTGGGGTCAGACTCTATGCAGTTTTATGTAGTATTGGTCCTACCGATTTCAAGTCCACTGCTCCTGGATGAGTCCTTATCTCAAGGATAGCTGGACTGTGTGCCTTTGGGCTGGATCTCAAAAATCCTTCCCATGATCCTCTAGGGCATCGTGCTGATCTGGCTGCAAAACCTAGCATGGACTCAACTCCCAGACCTTGGGTGGCTCTTGAAGTTTACCAGGTTGTGACCAACAGCATAATCTTCTCCACCAAAAACAAAGGAACAACTGCCAAGGCAAAGAAACAAAGCCCACATTCCTGGGGCATATGGCCACTGGAGGGAGAGAGTCTAAGGCGGGGGTGGGGAATCTTCGGTGTCGAGGCCACATGTGGCCCCCTAAGTTCTCAAATGTGGCTATTTGACTGAATCCAAACTTGTGAAGTTTTTGATTCTGTCAAAGGGCTGCTGCACTTTAGCAGACCAGAACCAGTATATATAATTTCTCTCCAAGGTACTTGCATTCTACATCATGACTCTCCCAGAAACAGATTCCCTTGACTCTTTCATATGGCACTCTGAACATGCTTATAAGGACTGGGCCCAATGGCCCTTGTTAGACCTGTTACAAATAAATATAGTCAATGAAAAGAGTTGGATGCATTTGTTATGTATGGAAATGTATGTTTTATTCTGTGGTTGTTGTTGTGTCGTTTCAGCCACATCTGACTCTTTTTGACCTCATTTAGGGTCTTCTTGGCAAAGATATGGGAGTGGTTTGACATTTTCTTCTCCAGCTCATTTTACAGATGAGGAAACTGAGGCAAACAGGGTTAAGTGACTTGCCCAGGGTCACACAGCTAAGTGTCTGAGGCTGGATTTGAATTCATGAAGATGAGTCTTCCTCATCTCTACCTCTCTGTAATCTCATCAAGTTGTTCAAGTCCCCTGGTCCTTTCTCTTCATTAAATACATGTTATGAAAAGAACTTGTTTTCTATGAGACATCTCCACCTGTAGATAGTGATGGAGGAGTTAAAAACAGGCTCAAATACCAAAAGTAAAAAAAGAAAGTGCTTCAATAAAACTTCATTGTGCAAGCATAAAATCAACAGAGAAGATCCTGAAATAAGAAGGAAAAATGAGTAATACCTTAGAGAGAATACAAAGCCATCTTAAATAGTATAATATGAAAGAAAGTGAATCATAGTAAAGAAAGCCTGTGGATGTTTCCGTAGAGCTTTGAAAAAACAAGAACCTTCAGAAGAGTCAAAAGAAAAATGCATAAGAAGAAGAAATTAGGAATGAACGTATGTCACAAAATAAAACTCTCAATGTAAGTTTTAAACAAATTAACACATTAGAAAATCACTAGACCCATGATGGAGAATCTCTCTGAAGAGGTGAAAAAGGGAGTAACAAGTTTGGAACACCAAAAAATGGAGAGAATTGTGATGAAAGAGAAACAAAAAGCAGCAATGTTAAAAAAAAGGAGTTCTCTATAAGTCAAAGTGACTGACCTTGGAGATAACATGGTCAGAGATAACTTCAGGATCATGGAGATACCAGAAGAACATGACAAATAAAAGAACCCTGAATATCATAGCTCAGGAAATAAGAAAAGAACTTATGTCCAGAACTTATGAATATAGACAAGTTATTGATCAAAGGAATCCACGTGCTGCCATGAAAATATACATCAACTTCTTAGACACATGGTGGTTAAATTGAATAATTTCAGTGACAACAAATTTTGCAAGCATCTAGAAGAAACACCTTCATATTAGTAGGAGAAGAAATGTGATTAATTAATAACAATAATAACCATGTTATCTCATAACTGTTAGAAATCACAGAAAGGAATAGAATAGTATATCCTGAAAAGCAAGGATGAACAAGCTGTAATCCCAGATGACATATCCTGCAAACCTGAACCTAATCATCAAAGAAAAAAAAATTGGATTTTCGACAAAAGAGAAGCATTTGAGGCATTCTGAGGGGGTGGGGGTGGGGAGAATACTCAACTTTCAAATAACAGAAACACAAGGAAGGCAAATAAGTACGAATATCAAGGAAAGGATAAGAAATAAAATCACATCATGTTTAGAGTTATTGTTTTAAAAGTAAGATTGACCTACAGGGCAAAGAAAGAGAAAGAACAAAGAATAAAAAAGAAACCAAAGGGGATAGAGATTTAAAAGTATCTTAAAGAATCAAAAGAAGCAAAGGAGAATTGAAGCAGTAAATTTTCTGCCCCTTTCATATGAATCAATGTCTTTGTGGGACAGAGTTACAGATTAGGAGGTTTCATAAACGGAGCAAGGGGAAGTGGAGGACTGGGGGTGATGAGTGACATATCCTTACCAAGTCTACAGGTGAACAATAAAGTGATGGTCCTTTCTATAGTTTTTTGGCAAGGGAGAGGGGAGAAAAAATGAAAAAAGAAACACATTACCAAACTTCTTTCCCAAAATAAATAAAATAAAGTCCTAATACCTAAACCTAGGAAGGATAAAGCAAAAAAAGAAAACTATATGTGGGTATAATTAATGAAAACGTTTTCAAAAAGTTAAGCAAAATGTTGGCAAAAAGAAAACAGCAATATATCCCTTCCTAAACACCTTCCTTATCCTATTCTGGTGGAATGGGTCAAAAGAACTGGCATGAGTATTTGTTCAGTCAAGTCAGCTGAGGCCTGTCTGAACTGGGTGATAACAAGCTTATAGAATGGCCTTGAGCTCTCAGTTGCCTTTATCACCAGTTTTCTTGTGTATGGAGCGAGATCAGACTTGCTTCCTGCTGTCATCACAGGACCATGGAGGGTGAGTACTCCTGTAATCTGATACTTCCTCCATCCTATCAGTAGCAAATTCTCTATTTCTCCTGAATCCTTGGGATCCACCATCTCCCAAACTGAAATTCCTTTTTCTTTGCTATCAGTTCTTTCTCACACGATTTCCCCAGTGTCAGTCTTCTGCCATTGTGCTATCTATCATTAACTAACTCCCCTCCATCCTAAACCTCTTCCTCTATGTTCTTTCTCCTTTCTGTGCCCACAGAGACATAATAACACTTATAGCTAGCATTTACATAGTGCTTCAAAATTTGCAAAGTACTTTACAAATATTGTCTTATTTTCTCTTCACAACAATCCTGCGAGGCAGGTGCTATAACTACCCCCATTTTGCAAAGGAAAAAATTGAAGCAGAGAGAGATCAAGTGACTTTCCCAGGTTCACACAACTGGTAAGTGTCTGAGATGGGAATTTGAACGCAGGTCTTCCTTACTCCAGGTCCAGCTCTCTAACCACAGAAGGTACTCCGAATCCATACAACCCTTTAGTTGATCTCTCTCATAGGCCCTTTTACATACTTGGCCAGCAACGGCTTAGTACAATCCTTACTACCTCTACTGACACTTCTAGACCTCTCCTTTCTACCATCACACATCAATCTCTCCACCTTTGAGGTTCACTCTTATTCTGCTTCAAGGTGAGTCCTCACAGCTATCGTCCAGAGAGACGACTCCTGTGGAGAAAGGGCTATCAGTCTCCTTCAATTGTCAACCTATTGCCACCCACAAACAGGCAAGCTAGCCTAGCTGAAGCAGTAAGACACCTGATGGAGAGACAGGAGGAAACATGTATTGGGCAGGTCAGGCACCCACCACCATTAGCACCATCTCTCCTCAAACCCAGATGGATATCCCCAAGATCCTGAACCCAAGAGCCTTGGGAATGACAATTATCGCAGTGGCCGGTTATCATCCTGGAAAGCAGCCCCTGTGGACATGCAGCCTGGCAACTGTCCTAGAGGTGCTAGAGACACCTCTCTTAGAGAACCAGAGAAGAAAGCTCTTGTTGTCAAAGTCTTTGGCAGTGTCATGCAACATCAGTTGACACTGTCAGTTTGACATTAGAAACTAATATGATTTTATTAGTGGAAATGGTATCAAAGAAAAGGATTACCATCTGCTTCGCCACTATACCCTAAGAACCACTGAACCCTTCCATCTGACCTGCATCTAAAACTTTCTATTTGTGTTGTCTCCAGAGTTAGAATGCAAGCTTCTTGGGAGCAGAAATTATTTTTCTTTTATATTTCTATAACCAGTGCTTAGCACAGTGCTTTGAATATTATAAGCACCTAATAAATGCTTTATCATTAATTCATTCATTTACCTGTGTCACCCAGTCTTTGTTGCTGTCATCTTCTGATCCAAAGATCACTATTCCTTCTTTCTCCAGGAATTAAATACCTGGTTTTCTCTTTTCCTTCTTTTCCAGTCCCTATTCTCATTCGATTCAATTAATTTTAACATTTATCAAGTGTCTGTTATTTGGAAGGAGCTGGGCATACAAAGACAGAAATAAAATAGTTCTTACTTCCAAAGAGCTTATGCTTCATTGGAAGATACTTCATGTACACAGATAAAGACAATGTAATTTGAGGAGGGGATCAGGACATGCTTCAGGTAGGAGGTGACCCCCTGGCTGAACCTTGAAGGATGCTAAGGCTTCTAAGAGGGGGAGGTGAGGAGGGAGTGAATTCCAGGCATATGGGATGGCCTGTGGGCAAAGGCACAAGGGACAAGTTAAGGGAACAACTAGCTAGCAGCCAGTAGGCCAGTTTGGCCAGCTTGACTAAGACAACATATGTTTGAAGGGGAACCAGGTGAAATTTTATTCATACAGTATTTTAAGCTTCTTGCCAGTAGAGAATATTTCATTCTTGTCTGTATCCTTGGCACATAGAGTAGTGTCCAGGACGCAATGGGCACTTTAGTAAATGGTTGTCTCAATGAATTGAAAGGACTTGTTATCATATGGAAAGGATGACTGTGAATACTTGATGTACTTGATATGGGAAAAATGTTCTCAGGGTTTAACTTTTCAGCCACATTATGAAGATTACCAATGGTCAATTCATTTAGTAGCAAAGAAATCAGTGATAATCTAGAATTCTTAATGAGTAAAAAATATGACTGGGGGAGAAAACTTGCCAAGAACAATTTCCTAAGGGCGATGCTAACTAGATCACTGGATTCTGGAGCTGGAAAAGCTTGTCTTAATCCAACCTCCCACCTAGATGCAGCACACCATCCCTAAAAAGGGAATCATTAAATCTTTGCTGGAATATTTCTAGTGATAGAGAGAGCACTTCTTACTATAGGAGAAAATCAACTGACTTTTGGGACAACTTTGACGATTAAAAATCAGTCAACTATGAGACATGTTAGATAGAGCACTGGACCTTCAGTCAGGAAGCTGTTTTTCAGTTGTGACCTACTCTCCATGACCCCATTTGGGGTTTTCCTGGTGAAGACATTGGAGTGGTCTGCCATTTCCTTCTCCAGCTCTTTTACAAATGAGGAAACTGAGGCAAACAGGCTAAAGCGTCTTGCCCAGAGTCACATAGCTAATTAAGTGTCTGAAACCAAATTTAAACTCAGGAAGATGAGTCTTCCTGACTCGAGGCCTGGCACTCTATCCACTGTGCCACCTAGCTGTCTAGGTCAGAAGATCTGAGTTCAAATCCTACGTCATCCATTTACTAGCAATGTGACTCCGAGCAAGTTACTTAACCTATCTGCTCCAGTTTCCTCGTCTGTAAAATGAGGTAAAAATTATCCTACCTTCCAGGCTTGTTATGAGGATTAAATGAGGTAATATGCATGAAGTGCTTTGCAAACCTTAAAACACCATACCAATGCTAGTTATTATTAAAAAAGCTCTTCCATCTGTTGCAATGAATTTGCTGTCTTTAAATTTATATCAGTTGCTTCCAATTCTACCCTTTTCAGACATTTTAATAAAGTGATCGTGTTCCCCCAGCTTTTTCTCTTCTCTGGGCTAAATGTCCCTAGGTCATAGAATCAGAGAACAAAGACCATGCCAGGAAACTGAGTCACTTCCATTTGAATTGTCTTAGGACAATTGGGATCCTTTCTTGAGCTAACCTGCCAAGCATTCAGACTCTGCTTCGGAGGGTCCAACTGTGATGGGCTGGCGACGTTGTTTGGATGCAAAACCTACCCTTGCCAAAAAGACTGTTTTAAGAACTCACACAGGGCCAGTGTTCACAGGGTGGTCAGAAGAAGCAATACAAAGACATTCTCAAGGTCTCTCTTAAGAACTTTGGAATTGATTGTGTGATGCGGGCTACACTGGCACAGGACCGCTCACTAGGGTGCACCCACATCAGAGAGGGTGCTATGCTCCATGAGCAATGCAGAATGGAAATAGCTCAAAGGAAATGCAGGATGTGCAAATTTAGAGAATTTTCCCCCAATATTCACACAGACTATTTGTGCCCGACCTGCGGTAGAGCATTCTGAGCTCCTATTGGTCTCATCAGCCACAGCTGGACACACTTTAACTTGACTCTAGCATGGTGATGTCACTTTGGTCCTCTTTGAAAATGAAGGACAACCAACCATGTGGTCTGTTTTCCATCCTTGTTCCCCTCTTCTGAACAGTCTCTATTTTATCAGTGCCCTTCTGAAACTGTCTTCCAAGAAATGCAGAAGATGCACCTCTGTGCTTTAGATCATGAAGCCAGTATTCTGAATAGAGATGGAGAGGCTTCTGTGGGGATGATAATGCTCCTAGAGTAGCCGTGCCAGCTCCAGGAAGAGACAGGACAGGTTTGGATTAAGGGTACAAGAGGACAGGCTGGCCTTATCAAGAGGAAGGACCAGCCCTTTATCCGAGGGAATGCTGGATAAGGTAGAGGGTTTTGACATAGGGTTGAAGAGACAATTCATGATTAATGACCTCTATTGTTGCCGCAAAGTTCTCTGCTCAGAGGAGCTGCCCCGACTCCAGATCTAGCCTTCTTTTCACTGTGCCCTGGTGCCTTCAGTTCTGGTAACTGTGTTTGCTGTGAGTCCTTTCCATACCCATCTCAACAGGGTGAATGGGCTGCCTCAGGAGAATACAAGATTTGGCATGGAAGATAATAAATGTCAGTTAAAATCCCTCACAGTGTGTGTGTGTGTGTGTGTGTGTGTGTGTGTGTGTGTGTACCTCAGTCCAGGATTACTAGCTCACATAGTCACAGAGACACCTACTGCATGCTAGGCCCCTGAACTCTATCACCTTCTGGGTATCTGGGGAGGAGGTGGCTGGCTTGTGGGGACAGGGATCAGGAAGAGCCCCTGTGCAGAACTAGGCCATGAGACTGTCTCTGGTGGGTGGGAGGGAGGATTGAAAGCATCTGGCAGATGGGAGCTCAGATCACTTTTTGTTTTTTCCCTGTCCCTTTTAATCTTTTTGTCTGTCTCCCTCTTCTCCCAACCCCTCCTCTCCCTAACCACCCTCTGCATTTCTCAGAGCTCATAGGGAATTCTGCTTGAAATCCATTGCTGTGTATTCATCAGCAAAGATTGTCAGAGCAGTGTTACCTCACCCACATGGCACAGATGCCACGCAGTCTACAGTGGTATGCTGAATTTAGGCATTCTCGTGGTATGCCTTCTGAACAAGCTAGTATAGAGTCCAAACTGCCCACCGGCATAGGGTATCCAGGTATCAGAGCAGAGGCAGTTGGAGTAGTGGATAGAGAACTCCTCTTGTAGTCATGAGACTCAGAGTTCAAATCCCGCTTCAAACATTTACTGTTACTAGCAAGTTACTTACAGCTGTGCCTCAGTTCCGTCATCTGTAAAATGAAGACGTTGGGTTTGATGGCTTTTAAGGTCCCTTATAGCTCTACGTCTATGAGCCTATACATCTGTGGGATGCAGTCGCACTCATTACAGTGCTGTATTTGAGTTCTGAGCAAGGAAAGGAAGGCAACAAGATATGTTGGAAAGGGTGAGGGACTTGGAGTCAGGAAGCTTGGGTCCTGGTTCTAACTCTGTCACTGATTAATTATCCGTGTGAACGTGGACAAATCCTTTCTTTGGTCCAGGCATCATTTTCCCTGTCAACAAAACGAGGAGAGGAGGGTCAACTGGATGTTCTGATTCTCACTTTCGATGCTTCTAAGTGGGTGGGTACATTACGTCTTTAGGTCTCACCTCGTGGTCCTGGAAAGCTGATATCCCTGTCATTAAGTCTGACATCTGTCAGGGCCATTCCTCCCCGCCCCAGTCCCATGGGCAGACTATGTTCTGTCCCCCTTGTACCTCCTCATGGTCCAGGGCCCCCAGAAGACCCTGGGCTCACAGTGACCTGGCCCAGTCAAGAGGATTTGCCTCATTCATTATCTTGGTCTTTGTTTTCGTGTCCTCTCCTGACACTGCTCTAGGAAAATCTTCTAATATACTCAGGTCATACTTCATGTTTGGATTTCTTTAAACATGGGTAAAAGTGGTTTCGATTTCCTTCATAAGCATTGAAGATACCAGATGCCTCTCAGGTGCAGCAACACTTTTATTTCACCATGCAGAAAAATAGAGAAAATTCACAGGAATCCATGACCCCGTCATCAGATATTCAGACAGCACATCAGCTCCACTGGGAGGGGGCAGGGTTTGGGGTGGCCATTGGGACAAACCTTCAACACTGCCTTAGAGTCACACATTCTTTACAGACTCCTAGTGTTATTCTGTGGTGTAAACTCCCCCTGGAAGCTAACCATACTTTCGAGGCTGCTGAGCAAGCAATTGCCTTCCCATTTGGCTCTGTACTTGCCTAGTGACTCCCTGGTTTAGGATAATAGATTTAGAACTGGAAGAGAACATGGAGGTCATCTAGCCCAAACCCCCTCATCTGACAGATGACGAAAGTGTATTTGTTCCCTAAATAGGAGGCTATACAAGAACTATAAACAAGCATACTACCACAGGAAATCTGTTTCTTTCTCTAAGAGGGCGAATCTCAGAATTTTTGAACTCTCATATTTGAGATTACCCACATGGCACTGCACAGAAAATTTCCCCTGTCTGCCTAGAATTAAAGACCGTGGGCTTACGTGGCTTAGAGAAATCAAAATCTCTGCTCTTCCATACAGGAAATGGGGTTCGTGAATATTTTCCATGAGTTGCCTTCTTGGTCCAGGTAGCCAGTCATATGTTGCTTCTTTTCCTCTCATTTCTCAGCCCTTTGAAATTCTTTTTCAAAAACGTATTAGGCTTCCAACATTACTAAAATGAAATTGTTTTTGACACTACTGATTACCTCCTCCTCCTGGATACTCTCTTTCTTTGGGGTTTTTGTGACACTGCTCCTTCTTAGTCTCTTTTGGTGGTTCATCATCCATATCCCACCCCCAACAGGTACACTCCAAGGCTCTCTCCTAGGTTCTCTTTTCTTCCCTCTGTACAATTTTTCATTTGGGAGCGTCTTTAGCTCCCATGGGTTTAATTATGATCTCTATGCAGATGACTCCCACATCTATGTATAGTACCTCCTTTGGGCCTGCTTCCCCAGTTCCAGCTCACATTGGTCATCTGATTTACCAGAGGATGGCTGACTGCTACATTCCTCAGGGTTTTAAGGGTAACCCTGGGGTGTGGGAGTTTCTAGAACTGTAACTTGTGAGCCTCCACCACTGTTCCTCCCACAGAGGACAGCTTAGGAAGACTTCAATTAGTTATTAGAAAGGGTGTTTACTAAAGTGTAAGAACAGTTGCCACAAACATCCCCCAAAAGTCTGGGGCATACTGTTATACAAGTCGACACAGGTATAGAAAACTAATTCTAACTGTACGGAACATGTGAAACCAAAGGATAAACTCACAACTAGAAGTCTTTTCTCCATTCTGTAGTTAGCATTTCTCACTGATTCAAAGGGTCACAAAGCTTGAAGCTTCTACCTCTCCTTCGGGGTGGCTATTCCTTCCTGTATCCATGTGTTTGTGTTTGTGCTTGGAGTATATCTCTCTGCTTCCATTTGGATGTAGGGGCCAGTCTCTGATATTACGGTCCAGGAGTGGGGAACCTGTGACCTCGACCCATGTGGCCCTTCAGGTGCTCAAGTGTGGCCTTTTGACTGAATTCAAACTTCACAGAACCCATCCTTTTATTAAGGGGTCACATAGTCACTATGATCAATAGTTGGGGGAGACCAACACTGCCTCTGGGATCAACCCCTTACCTTGTACCTTTCAGGTGAAGAGGCCTACCTCTTCAAAGGTGGTGGAACTGAGCCTAAGGCCTCTATAACTTGACTGTCTTGCTACCAGACTCAATCAGCTACTGAAACTCTTCCACTATTTAAAACTTCCAGGGGCACAATTAGTTTGTTTGGTTAGCCAATCAGTTGTTTTCTTCTTAAGTCACTCAAAGAGTGGTTCACTCTTTACAAAGAGATGAAATAATCCTGTTCACTCATTTAAAATTTCATTTTGTATGATCACCCTTATTATTAACATCTTGTAACTTACATTACTTGGGATGTGAATAAAATCCCATCCCTACTTCTATAATCCTAGTCTTCCTCCTGATCCCTCCAGCTCCTGTTGCTCTCTCTCCCAAGGTTAGTTTGTGTGTATTTTATACATATTCTCTGTACACTTCTTTATATACATGTTCTCTCCTCCGATAGAATGTAAGCTCCTTGAGGGCAACGACTTGTTTAATTTTTGCTTTAGAATTCCCCAGTGTCTAACATAGTGCTTGGCATCTAATGGATATTTATAAATGACTGTTGACAGACAGACATATATGCCTCTCCTGTCTGTGTGCTTTTGTGAGAAGTACATCAATACCTGAGGCAGAACCATCTGTTTTAAGCAGGGCAAGTCCATGCTCAGATTTTTTTCTACTTTTCTCTCAAATGGTGGGGTTTGAACTCTAACTCAAGACTTCTGCCTTCAGATCCAATGTTCTTTCCAGTTGCCCCAATGCTGCTTCTTTTTCCCATTAATATGCCTTGACTTTGAATTCTGGTGGAACAAAAATGGATCTGCTTTGTTGGTACTTATTCCACTTACCCTCTACCCTTGACTCATTTTCTCTATATATTTACTGACCTCTGCTCACTAGATATTTCATAATTGATTTCCCATATTTCTCAGATGAAATGAAGTGTAGCAAGTCTTAAAAACGCTAGATTCAGCAACGGAAGACCTATCTTTGAACCCAAAGTGTTACTTACCACTGGTGTGATCTTGGTCAAGTGCCTTCTCTCTTCAGCTGTTTCCTCATCTGTAAAATGAAAGGTGTTGGTCGAGGTGATTTCCCAAAACTCTCTTCTAGTTCTAAATTCTGTTAATTTAGAGTGGAAGAAGCATTTCTCTTCTTTCTCTTTCCAAAAGTGCTGGCACATTTAGTAGTTAGAAGTGATCACCCATTATATTTTGCAAACAAGTCATAAATTTGAATAGCAATTTGTGTACAATTTGTGACCTTTTTATGATGTATTTGGGTTTTCTCTGAGAAGTTGAACTTCTTTGTCATCCAAGTTTGATTCATATTTTAATTTTTTAAAAAAAGCAAATGGTCTGTATAAAGCATTTCAATGTCTGGCTATTTGCAAGTGTTGTTTGGTTTGCAGTCGGTATTTTTAATTTATGCCACAAAAGGAATGGAGGAGTTCTGGACCTTGCCTTGCTTCCAAACACAGCTCTACGTGTCTCTGCTTCTGCCTGACATTCAGCCCTCAGTAGTTTGTAATGTTTGATGGACGCTTAAGAAGTATAATTGACGCAGGGGCCATTTAATGATGCACCTTTCACCAAAGAGGAAACAGTTGCCTGTTTCTGCTCATCTTGCCCTATTGGCCTGGTTGAGGTGGATCATTTTAGCAAGGAAAAGGTTGCCTGTTCTGTGAATCCCCCAACCAGGGAAACTACTTTGTCTTAATTACCTTCGGCCGAAAGAGTGTCCCTGAAGCAATCATCTTTGTTTGTTAACATACCCTATCTGCGGCAGAGCTCCCCATAAATAAAACATAACGGAGATTACAATGTCATGTTCGCCCGGACTCCAGACCCTGGTAACTGCTCGAGTAGAATGCACAAAAACATCCCAGAGCAGCCTGGTGCGTATCTGAGGGCATCACAGAATGGTTTTCATTCCTAAGCAACCACATGCATACTGGTTTCTAATATTAAGCACAATGTTTGCCCAGACACTAAAAAGGGCCGTCAGAAATAGACTTTGTTTTTCCTTTGTCTTAAAAGGGTTAGACTTGTAAACAACAGATTGCCTTTTCAGTCCTTTTGAAATGGGCCTAATTACAAGGCCATGATAACAAGCAATGATGGCTGGCAGGATTGCCCAGTGGATTTCAGGAAAACGTGAAGGGATGATCCATCAATCAATCCAACCATTGTTTATTAAGTACCTACTGTGTGACAATCGCTGTGTTTGGGGTACCAGGATGAAAATGAAACATTTCCTTCACTCAAGAATTCTGAGGGAGACAAAATCTGAAAATGTATTGCATCAAAATATCGTTATTAATAATGATAACAAAATAAAGTGAAAGCTCTTGACAGACATCCTCTTCTAGTGCCTTGCCGTAACGTGGAGGTGTTCCTGGGTGCCCAGAAGTAAAGCCTACAGAATACAAACTGTGACAGGGTCTGCCACGTGGGAAAGGCCTCCAGTGCAGGCCTAGCATTAGGCTGTGAGATTATCTTTCATAGACCAGTCTGCACAGAGGAGTCAGGATAGACACACTGAACCATCTACTAAGTCATGGAGTGGTTTCATTTGACATAGGTGGAGGGTCACAACAATTAAATCATTGATTTCTAGGAGAAATCTTCTTTTAGAGATGGGGTGTCCTAGAGACTGTTCTTACCTGCTGGAAAGTCAGATTGTTAAATTTCCCTTGTGAACATTTATACCTTGGAAATATGTAAACCAAGGCTTGGTTTATTGTTTTGCTGATTGTCTAGACTTTTAAAGAGTGATGTAATGCAAATTAAACTTCAAAGTGTGTCATTCATACTTTTTTTTTGAGAGCCAGTTGGTAAACATTTATTGCCACACTGTTGTCTATAAAGCATTGTAGTTTGCAAAGTACATTCTTCATCACAATGCTGGGAAGGTTGTGAGGTCAGTAAAGGCAGTATCAATGAATCCATTTTATAGATGAGGAGCTGAGGCTAGGAGCAACCAGGTGGCTTTCTTGTCTTACTCTTTGTCTTTGTATCTCCAGTGCACGGCACCAAAGACATGACCAATAAATGCTTGTAGAGTGGTTGGCTAATTGGTAACCTGAAGCGACGTCACTAGCAAGGCAGTGCTTTGACCCTGACTTCCTGACAAGTTCGATGATCTTCTCTCTCCATCAGCCATTCTCAAGATCCCTCCCTTCCCTCCCCCCAAGATTTTTCTTTGTGTGGGCTATAGCCGTTGTACTTTCTCTATTGCAGATTAAAACATCTTAGTATGAAAATAGCTTTGACCTTGTGGATCCCCTGAAAGGATCTTGGGTCTGGACAACACTTTGAGAATCACTGTTCTATGACACATACACATACACATATCTCGCTATGTATGGGGTTAAGAGGTCAGCAAGAAAGTATCAGTCTGAGATCTGTGACACCAGTATGGTCATTCATTAGGTGCCTGTAAACTGAGCATTTTCACTGCACCCACATATGGTCTACACTGGTGAAGGACTCAGCCAAGGTCTTGCCCAGACTCAGAATCAGAATGAGTGGGAATGGGACCTTTGAATTATAGAGCTTAGAAAAGGTTCTTAGAGTCATAGAACCACAGAAGAGCACAGCTTGAAGGGACATCAGAATCATTGAATTGTTGAGGCTGTTGAGGTTGAAAAAGACCTTAGAATCAGATAACATGGAGATTGTGAGGTATGTGGGGTTTTAAAATTCACACCCATAGAACATCACAGATTAAAATAGGTTAGTACAATAAAACGTGAAATTTTAAAGCTGAAAGGGTCCTCAAAAGTCATCTAGTCCAACTCATACCTGAGATGTGAGTCTTCTCCCCATTATCCTTAAGAATCATCTTTAGTCTGGCATTCAAGGCCCTCCGAATTCTGGCACCAAACTACTTGTCTCCTGGTACTTGGATTGTCATAGTTCAAAGATTTAGAGCTTATGAAGTCCAACTCCCCTGTTTTACAGATGAGGACTGAGGCCCAGAGGAGTGAAATGGCTTGCCGAGGTCACAGATACAGTAGCAGAGCTGTGGCCCTCTTCTTTAGACACATGGATTTCTTTCTTACTTTCTTCCCAGCACCCCGTATGCTGGCCTGGCTATATGGTCAAAGGACTATGCCATTTCTCTTTGCCTGGAACGAGGCCCAGTTCAAAACCTAAGTTCTTTTTAAATTTTTGGATCACCCTAGTAAAAAGGGATCTCTCCCTTCTCTGAAAACCTATAACATTACTTAGCAATACTGCTACTGGACTCCTCTTCCTGAGTTCAAATCCGGCCTCAGACAATTACTAGCTGTGTGACCCTGGGCAAGTCACTTAACCCTGTTTGACTCAGTTTCCTCATCTGTAAAATGATATGGAGAAAGAAATAGCAAGCCACTCCAGTATCTTAGCTGAGAAAACCCTAAATGGGGTCACAAAGATTCAGAAAAGACTGAAGAAAAACAAAGGGTTCACACTCTGACCTTGTGTGAATAATTTAAGTTCCCTGGACTCAGCTTTTGCTTTTCTGAAATGAAGGGGTTGGAGGAGGTGACCTGTGAGTGCTCTTCTAGCCCAAATCTTATGGTTTGATGATCCTGTGAGCTCTGTGTAATGGTATCATGGGAAAAGTATTGGGCTACAAGCTAGGAAACCAAAGTTTAAAAGTCTGTGGTTGCTTACTGTATGACCGTGAGCAAATTGCTTTTTCTTTCTGGTCCTCAGTTTCTTCCTCAAGAGGGAAGTAAACAAGTTGATCGATCATGGCCCTTCTGGCTCGGACATTCTAGGCCTCTGGGATTCTAATGAAAAGCTCCTGGCGATGACATTTCTGGACATCAAATAAACTTGGAGGCTGTCCTCAAATTCTACTTTCTCAGACTGGAAAGCCACAGCCTCAACCCAGCCTATAATCTGGACACTTTGCATCTGCAAGAAACAGATGTGCCTGATGAAACCTTCAGAGAGAACATTTTGCCCCTCCTCTTTGTGAATAATGTTATACAGAGAATGTTTACATGAACCAGGAAGAGACGGCTTCTAGCTGCATAATATTTAACACTAATGCCCCAACTTGCCAACTCCATCTTCAACTCCAGTATACTTTCTATTTTTCCTATAGGAATCCTATTTTAAGGACCCATTGACAGAACCTCTAGAAAAGTTATGTAGCTATTTTTAAAAGAACAATTAAAAAAATTTAGCACAGTCTGTGGCATGGAATATCCTAGAGGTTAAGCAGCTTAATGGAAAATCCTGGACCTGAATTCAAATTCTGTCTCAGGCAGAATTTTCTCTGGGGAGAAAAAAGTGCTAGACTTGGCGAAAACATTCTGTAGTGGGATGGTGTGGGACGGGAGAGGACACAACTGCCATTTGTAAGTGGGCTTAGCTTTAGCGTAAGAGCAAAGGATGGAAGTTAGAGAGAGACAAATTTTGTTTCAGTGAAACAAATCCTAACAAGTAGAGCTGCTCAAGGGTGGAATAGATTGTTCCTCCTCGGGGTTGGACTAGAAGAGGGGATTCAAGTACAGTTTGAACTAGATGATCTTTTCACTTTTTATAGTTTAAATTTTTAAAAACCTTTTCTTCAGTGAACAAAAATCTATTTTCTCTCCCTCACCTCCTCCTCCTCCTTCTCCCCCTACATCACTGAAGAAAAAGCAAAAACAAAATCCTTGTAACAGATATTCATAGTCAAGAAGAAAAATGCCTGCTTTTGTCACATTCAAAAAATATATCTAATTCTACACCCTGAGTCCATTGCTTCTTTGGCAGGAGGTGGGTCACTTTCTGGGTTTTTTTTTGTTTTTTGTTTGTTTTTATTTTGTCTTTTGGCAGGGCAATTGGGGTTAAGTGACTTGCCCAAGGTCACACAGCTAATGTCTGAGGTTGGATTTGAACTCAGGTCCTCCTGACTCCAGGGCTGGTGCTCTACTTACTGCGCCACCTAGTGGCCCCCCAGTCATTTTCTTATCCTTCTGCCTGCTCTGTAACCATTCCCCCCCTCCCCACCCCCCTCACGAATGTTTGACTCTTCTCCTGAGTCCCCCAGATTTGATAGGTGAACTTTCGCTTTATCTTGACTAGAGCCAGTCCTACATTCCACTTCCCAGCTAGCTGTTGCCTCACCACAGCACATACTGACCCTCCCTTTTCTAGCTCTCCTTTATATGTTGTCTTTCCCTTTTAGAATATAAGCTCCTTTCTCTATTAGAATATCCACTCCAGGGACCATCTTATTTGTTTATATTTGTGTTCCCCATACTTTGTACAGTGCCTGGCACATAATAAGGACTTAAAAATTTATCTATCTCTCTTGCTCACAGAGGTGTGCCCCTAGTTATGATGGGAACTTGAGAGGAATGGGGAGTTCAGTACTTAGGCACCAATCTTCACAATTGGGGAGGCATAGTATAGTGGGAAAAGCACTGATTCTAAAGCCAAGAGAAACTTGGATATGATTTCCAGAACCAAAAGTTATTAGTTATGAGACTGTGAGCAAATCACTTACCTCTGAGAGACTCCATTTTCTCTTCTAACAAACTGGGATGATTAAACATGCACCATTTACCTCTTACATTGGTGTTTTGAGTAAAACATTTTGTGAAGCTTATATTGCTTTTTTATATAAATGTGAGTTATTATTAGTAGAAAAGTTCTATTCTTATGAGGCATCATGGCAGGCAGGTGACCCTGGGCTACTAGAGGCTACACTTTCTCTTTGAGTGTGGTCCTATTGATATGCTGTGTCTTCTATTCAAGGACCTAGCTAAGTGAATATGGAGAGGCTCATGAACATTAGGTGGATCACTAGGTGACTAATTCTTTGGTCACAGTGACCCACAAAACAATGAAAGATGAAAAAATTCTCTGCATTTCCCCATCCCCCTCTAGTTCTTTTTCACTGATAGTGACAGAATGACTGAAAATAAGAAAAGAGGGCACCAAGAATCACACTTTTAAGACCCTTGTATAAACATCAGTTTAACTCTTGGTCCTCTAAATGTGAAATCCTTGTCAAGAACTTATTTATATATGTATATATGTGCATACATACATGCATGTATGTATATATATGTATGTATGTATATATATACACACATATATATATATAGGGAGAGAGAGAGAGAGAGAGAGAGAGAGAGAGAGAGAGAGAGAGAGAGAGGGAGAGAGAGACTTTTGTGATAGAAAACCACAAGACATGAGGAATTTGCAGCTAAATGGAAAGGTGGTTCTCACTTTCTCCTTGCAGAGACAACAAGCAAGCTGTCAGAGTGGGTTTCATCCTGCACCCAAAGTAAACAAGAGTCATCAATTCATGGCACAATTCTGCCATCTTGTCTTGTGGAGCACTCGATGAACATGAGAAAAAAAATCACCATATAGATAATTTCAGCTTCTTCACCAATTTCTGTTGCAGTGCATGAAGAGGTTAAGAAATTCTACGGAGAACTCGACCAGATCCTCCAAACCAGATCAACATAGACACCTATTCTTAGTGATTACATTATGCCGGTAGGTAGAAGGGAGGGCAGTGAAACCACGTTGGAAAATATGGCTCAAGCTGAAGAAATAAAAGAGGCCAAGGCTTAGAGGCTCCACACCTGTATGTCATGAATACTTTAAGAGGAGAGTCAGATGGTGTTGGACGGGGCAAGCACTGAACAATATCGCCCAATAATGAAATTGACTGTATCTTAAGTAACAGGAAATGACTCATTACTAATGTGAGATTCTTTTCCAAATCATCTGCCTGAGTACAGTCAGACCACTGAATATCTAAAACAAAAGTAAAACCAAATGCGTTGAATTAAAAGAAAGGATCCAAAAGAAAAGAATATACTTCTTGCAATTATGATAGCTTTAATCTGACTTTCAAACAGTTCATGGAGATGGGTAAAGGAAAAGTTATTAACATGATCTGTATGTCTTACGGGAATTTAACTGATACAAAGCATTTGGTACAGCAAGAAGGCCAAAATGGCCCCAAAACAATGTTAGTTTGCAAACACTCAATTTCCTGGCCAAGTGCAGACACGGCAGCCTCGTGTAAATGGTTTAGAATATGAACTCATTTACAAATAAACACAGAGGAGCATGGCAGAAGATTAGAAGCAATACTGCTTCACAAATCAGAAAATATCAGTGGAGGGAAAAACAAGTCTATAAAAAATGAGACCAACTAGGCCAGATAATCTTAAGAACATTTATGTAGGAAACTAGAAATTGGACCACAAATAGATGTAGCATCCCATTTGGAGCTCCCCCCTCAGCCTGCACTTGCAGGTTGGGTCTCTCTTAGGGACTAAGACTTCAAATTCAAGGTACTAAGTGGGTCTGAATCTCTAAAATTAGAGCTCATAAGCCTCCATTGAAATATATACCTTTTGATAGTCAGAGGCTCCGATTAACCCAAGGCAAAGGAATTTGCTAAAATAATGTAGCAACAATGATTTCTTATAAAAATGGGGTGCAGTTGACCTCAAGAATTCATAGTATCAGTGGAAAGGATGATGTTGTGGGTCAAACATGATTAATTCAGATCTGGGCAGCTAGGTGGCGCACTGGATAGGGTATGGGCCTGGAATCAGGAAGACTCATCTTCCTGAGTTCAAATCTGGCTATGTGACCCTGGGCAAATCACTTAGCCCCACTGGCCTTAGTTTCCTCATGTTTAAAATTGACTGGAGAATGAAATGGCAAACCGCTCTAGTATCTTTGCCAAGAAAACCCCAAATGGGGTCATAAAGACTAGGACACAACTGAATAACAACTACAATTTAGATTCAGGGCTGAAACAAAATATTTTAGACCCTTTAACATTGAATAAAAGGCTATTTATTTAATAATACTGTGGAAAGGATAATCATCAAAGATGCAGCATTATTTCATTTGGGCATAGCTCCCCTGCCACCATATTTGCCACGGTGTTCTTAGCTGGTCTGAAGTATGTGCCACACCTGAGAAGTCCACAAATCCTCTTGTACTGAGTTTTTGTACCAGTCAAAGGTTCAAGCCTTAGTTTTCTAAATCAATCAAGTCTCAAAAGTGCTTCCATCTCCTGGGGGAAAAAAAACTAGCTTAGTCTGCCTGGCAAGGATCTTTGTAGATGCTGATCCTTCCACAAGTGAACATGCAGAGTGATGCACAAAAGCAGGCAAAAATGTAGGGCGTATCTGTGGCCAAGGTCTATATGAGGAAGAATAATTCAGACCTTAGTTATAAGTCTTCTCGCTCCTCTTACCAGTGTTAGTCTTATAGTCTCTGCTAGGTTCTGCTCTATTGGACACTGCCAGGCATTGTCTAGCTGTACGCTTCTTCACTTTGATTGCTTCCAAATTCTGTGTGGCCCTAGGCCCCACCATTTCCAGCTGCTGGCTTAGCAGAAATCATTGGCTAGGGTATTTCTACGCTCTTGCACAAAGATCAGGGATTCTTATCCTAGGACCAGGAGAAGCATGCCTGGTTTTGTTTCCTTGTAGTCTCAGTACTGAGGCCTCCTGCCCTGATCTGAACAGCAGATTCTCAGTCCCAGGTGATTCTCAGCCCCAGGTGCTAAGCTCTCTGAAACAAAGAGCAGAGTCATTTCAGTAATCTAATGCCTTAGGTGTTAGACTTCAGGGTGGCTTCCATCATTCTGAAATAGTGACATACATTTGAATTATCACTATTTGAAATTATAATTATGTAAAATATGGTCATTGGTTCCAGCCTGGTGGAAATACATGGTGTACAAGAGAAAGAAATCAAACGCATCAAGGTAGGTCAGGAAAAACATAAAACTATCTTTATTTGCTGATGATACGATGCCATACTTGGAATACTCTAGGGAATCAGCAAACATACTAATTGAGACAATTAATAACTTCAGCGAAGTTGCAAGCCATAAAATAAACCCTTAAAAAATCAACAGCATTTCTCTCTAGGAATAACAAAACACAAGAAGCAATACTAGGAAGGGAAATCCCATTCCAAATAACTACAAAATGTATAAAATATTTGGGGATCAACCTCCCAAAGCACATAAAAGACTTGTATAGATTCAATTGCAAAGTATTCCTTAAAGAAATAAAGAACTAGATAGATAGATAGATAGAGTGATATTCGATGCTCATGGCTAGTCTGTGCAAATATAATAAAAATGATAATACTACCAAAAATTAATTTAAATTTTTAATGCCATACCAATCAAGTTACCAAGCAGATGCTTTATAATAATAAACAATAACAATTCATTTGGAAAAAAACCAAAAGATCTAGACAGACTATTAAAGGAAATGATCATGCTAAAAACCTTCCAGAGCATAGGTACAGGGTGACCTTTCCCTTTACTATCATAAGAAGTCTATATCTAAAACCAAAAGCAGGCATTATGTGCAATGGGGATACGCTGGAACCTTTCCCAATAAATACAGGAATGAAGTAAGGTTGCCCACAGTCTACACTGTTGTTTGATATAGTTCTGGAAATGGTAGCAACAGTAATAAGACAAGAGAAAGCAATTATGAAGCATGAATTTGAATAAGGCGAGCACTTTAGGAGATTCATTGTTCATACTAATTGGGACTTAGCTATATTATTTTTGTGCCTTGCTGAGGACAAGGTCTAGATCAGGGATGGGGAACCTGCAGCCTCGAGGCCATGTGTGGCCCTCTAGGTCCTCAAGTACAGCCAAAAGGGCGCTTGAGGACCCAGAGGACCACACGTGGCCTCGAGGCTGCAGGTTCCCCAACCTTGGATTCTAGATCTTATTTTACCTTTGTATTTTTTACAACTACCGTTTCTTCCACATCCTTAATAAATGATTTTGGAATTGAATTTCTTAATAGGTAATAATTGTCATCCTTTGGACTTCTAATGGCTTCCCCCCCTTTCCAAGCATACTGACACCTATTATTTTCTTTGCTCCTCCCCAAGAAACCTCATGAAGAAATTACTCTTTAAAAAAAATCCCCGCTTGAAAGATAAGGAAACTGATGCCCAGAGAGGTTAAGGAACGGAGAACCTGAGTTCAAATCCTAACTCTGCTGCTTATTACCCATGTGGCTTTGGGCAAAGCAGCTTACCTTTCTGGTCTCAGTTTCTTCATGGGCAAAATAAGGTGGATTAAAAAAATACTACTAATAGCTAGGATTTCTAATAATATAATAATACAATATAATTATCATTGCAACATGATATGCAGTTATACTCTTACATAATACTGCATGGTCACATAATAATTATTACATTACACATAATACAATAATAATTCCTGACCATAGCTAGGATAGCGCTTTGTGGTTTGCAAAGTGCTCTACAGATATCATCTCATTTGGTCTTCACAGCGACCGGGCAGGTAGGCACCGTTAGGATCCCTACTTTAATGTTGAGGGAGCTGAGCCGGGCAGAGGTTAAGTCATTTGCCCAGGGAATTGTACCAAGCTCTGTGAAATACACGATGCTGAAATAAATTGTGACCCCGCCATCGAAAGCTTATATTCCAGTAGGGGAACACAAAACTATACACAGTGTTATGTCATAAGTACATTAGATTAGTGAGGATTGACAGGCTTGGAAGTAGAAGAAAAGAGGATTAGAAATGGGGAGTGAGAGGATTCTTCTCAAGGAAGATGACCAAAGGAAGACAATCATAGATTGAGAACTGGAAGGGACCTTCGAGACCACTGGGGCCAACCCTCTTATTTTACAGATGGAAAAAGGAATCCCAGAGAAGCTAAGAGACTTCCCTAAGGTCACGCGGCTCATAACTGTCTGAGGCAATAGTTTGATCCTGATTAAAATTGCCTGATTGCAGTGAGGAAATCAGGAAGGGGCATGGTGGAAACACATTGGACTGGGAGTCGTCAGACCAGGTTTCTAGCCTTTGCTCTGCCACTAACTTGATAGGTGACCCTGAAGAAGAGGCTTCACATCTATGAGTCTTAGTTTCTTTATGCATAAAGTGAAGGAGTTAAGATTACATGATTGCTGAGGCGGCAGCTATAATAACTACAAATATCACCTAAAGAAAGGGAAAAAACAGGATGGGCAGGGATGGTTACTAGAATTCTGCTTTCTGTTTTTGCTTCTGATTTACAAATTACCTCTGGGTTGACCTTCTTGGTCTAGACTCCAAGCCTACAGCTTGTTTCTCCTCCAATATTACCTCAGGAATCCCCCAGGACTCTCTTGGATGCTCAGCTCGGTCACTTCTCCATGCCACAGACAATCTCTTATTTTCTTGTCTTTTCCCCACAGCTTATCTTCTGTACCCTTCGTTTTCTAAGTTTGTCCTTCCAGTAAGCCAGGTGGCATAGAAGATAGAGGGGTGAACTTGTAGTCAAGAAGACCTAACTTTGAATGCCACCTTAGACACTTGCTGGCTTTGGGATTTACTAGCTAGGTGATGCTAGGCAAGTCACTTAATCTCTCAGCCTCAGTTTCCTTATTTGTAAAATGAAGATCATAATAGCATGTACTTTAGAGGGCTTGTTGTGAACACCAAATGAGATAATATGTGTAGAACACTTTGTAAACCTTAAAATGCTACATGAATACTAAATATTATCATTTTTATTACCCTCTGGGAGTTCTATAACCCAGAGGTTTATTTTTGGTTTGCTTATTTATTTGTTTGTGTTTCTCCAGTTAACAGCCCTTCCCCTGCTTTGTTTCTCTGGGCACCTGGTGATGCACTAGAGATGTCCCATTAATGACGATGGTAATACTGGTCCATATTAGAACAGTGAGCCTTCCCATTGGTGCCCTTTAGAATTACAACATGTCTGCATCTCTGTTCACCGGTTCGATCCTCACAATGAAATTATGAGGGCAAGGATCATTTCCATTTGACTGATGAGGGCCATGAGACTCAAGGAGGCGAAGAGACTCTGCATAGGTCACACAGCAGTCATGAACAAAGATGGGAGAGGAACCTAGATCATTGGGTCTAGGATTTCATGAATTTCTGTGACCCCAAATCCAAAATCTCAGTGAGTACCTGAAGGTGACACTACCTTCCTTGGCCCAAAGGTTGTTGGGATGTGGCGGTTGGGGGTTAATGGGAGATGTTGAAATATATGCAAACAAAACATTGACAATAAAACAGGAGACAGAAAATCAATATAGTGTCAGACAAATTAATTATCAATGGCATATGGAGTTAAAAATAATGGAATGAGCTCATACACTTAGTTATTTTCAATGGACAGAGCCCATGAGTGCCTCTTTTTAGCTCAGAAAATATGGCCCATGTCTGTCAAAGGAGAGTAATTACCCATTAGATCAACATAATGCTGGAGTGCTTAACTCCTCCTGTGAAACAGACAAACTTTTATGACTTTTTTTTTTCTTGGAGAAGTAAATATTTTATTTATTTATTTATTACATAGGGATTTAATGAGTTTCTTTGTTTTTTTTTCCAATTTTTAAAATCATTTTTATTTACAGGTTTGAGTTCCAAATTCTGTCCCTCCCTTTCTCTCTGCTCACCCCCCTCTTTGAGACAGTAAGCAATCAGATATAGGTTATACATGTGCAATTATGTAAAACATTTCCACATTAGTAATTTTGTACAAGAAGATTAGAATAAAAAAAAATGAAAGAAAGTGAAAAATAGTTCACTTCAGTCTGTATTCAATCAATCTCAGTTCTTTTTCTGGAGACAGATAGTGTGCTTCATCATGAGTCCTTTGGGATTGTCTTGGATCATTGTATTGCTGAGAATAGCGAAGTCATTCTCAGTTCTTTCTTCATCATATGATATTGCTGTACTGTGTACAAGGTTCTTCTGGTTCTGTTCACTTCACTATGCATCAATTCATGGAAGTTTCTCCAGATTTTCTGGAAATCATCCCGCTTGTCATAAAAGTAAATATTTTAAAGTATCACATGTATAAACAGTTGTGCTCTGCAAGAATGCCTTTAGAACCCATCACATCTAAAGAACTATCCATAGGGGGTAATCAAGTGTTTTCTGCATAAAGACCTCTGACCAAACAAATGAAACTGTCAGCTTCTCAGTCACACACTGCCTCCTTTCCTCTCCTCTCAATTCCCTGGTAATGCCCTTTCCCTTCCTCTCTTTGTATCCTTGGTATCCACATCATACTTATCCTTATCCTTCCAGCGCAAGGTCCACCTTCTTCACAGAGTCCAAGTAGTTTTCCTAATATTCTGTTCTGATCACGTCACTCCTCTCCTCAAAATTTGTCAGTGATTCACCATTCCTTACCGAAGAAAGCTGATAGAAAGGATCTCAGCAGCTATTTATCGTTCTCTTTTGTTGGCTCATGTCCTTCTCTTTTCTCCCACTCCTCTTCCCACAAACTTCTCTAATAGAAGCAAGAAGTAGACAATAGGATCATCGGAACTGGAAGGGATTCTAGAAATTAACTAGTTTAGTGGCCCCATTTTATAGATGAAGGAGATCGAACCAGAGAGTATAAGTGATCTGCCCAAGGCCACACAGCTAGTATGAGGCAAAGCCAGTAGCTGAACCCAGAACTCCACAGCCACTATTCTTATCATTATGGTGGTGGTGTTGTTCAGTCGTGTCTGACTCTGTGACCGCATTTGGGGTTTTCTCAGCCAAGATACTGGAGTGATTTGCAGTTTCCTTCTCCAGCTCATTTTACAGATGAAGAAACTGAGGCAGATTCAAGTGACTTGCCCAGGGTCACACAGCTAATCAGTGTCTGAGGCTGGATTTGAACTCAGTTCTATCCTGACTCCAGGCCTGGCACTCTAGTCACCTAGCTGCCTCTTCTTATCATTATACCAAACGCTTGATCTTGACATCTGTTCCAACTCTGAGATTCTGCCATTCTGTGGTACCTTTCCAGCCTGGTTTCCCTCTACTCTCATCTGTGCACTCTGCCTTCTAGACCTCAGCCTGCTCTCTTCTCAGTGCTTTTCCCCTCTGTGGGATCTGGGAGACTCTCTCACTTCACCACCAATTGAAACTTTCCCATTCCTTGAAAATGCAGATGAGATTCTACTTCTTCCATGAGGCCTTTTAGCCCCTCAGCTGAAAATGTTCTTTCCCTTCCGCAGATTTTTCTTAGAGTACGATGCCTTCGTCTCCCCTTTGCACGTTCACCTCGCGTGTCCCATTCTGCGTCATACTTCACTGCGCATATGTCACATCCTCCCACGTTAGATTAGAAGCCTCTTGAGGCCACACGCTGTCCTTTTTCACCTTTGTTTCTTCCAAGTATAGAGCATGCTGCCTAGCCCTTCAACAATCTATTCAACAGTCTCTCTACAGTCCGGTAATGTGATGGGGGGAAGACCACGGAAGACAGGCATAGTGGAAAAAGCACTGTCCTTTGATGCTCAAGACTTAATTGACTCTAGATCAGTACTTCAGTATCCCTGGGCCTTAATTTCCTCATCTCTACAAAATGGGAGAGTTTCATGAGATAGCCTCTGAGCTCCCTTCCATACCTAGATCTATGATCCATATTGTTTGTCTTAGAGGACTTTCGTCCCTGTCCTCCATGAGGGAAAGGGTTCACCCAAGATATTAGGAGGAGGGGGTTTCATCTATACCTCCTGATGGCTCCCAGTAGAGTGGGCAGGGCTCTCATAGTAGGTACTTAGTTGATAGTCATTGGATTAGATTGTGGTAGCTTGGTGAAAGCTGGTTGAATGAATGAATGAATGAGTGATGAATGGGCTTCCAAGCTATCCTTTCATTTTTACATACTTAAACATATATGTGTACATATGTATATATATATATGTGTGTGTATATATATAATTCCCCCCCCCCAAAAAAAAGACTAAGGAAAGAAATAAAACAAACCGTATCAAGGTGATAATGTAATCAACACAATGCTAAGTAGTGTGCCAGCACCCTGGGGCTCTTCAATAAATATTAATTGACGATGACGAGTTTGATAATGAATCTCCAAAGCGGAGTAATAACTCAATCTGCCATTTCAAATACCGCACGATCCAGGCAGATCTTTAAACCTCTGGAAAGACAGGCTAGATTTTTCCAAGTCTGTTCTATATTGACTAACCTTAATGGATACCAGTCCCAAAATGACACTTCACCGGAAAGGTAAGGATTGTAGATCTCTCTTTAAATCCCTCTCCTGCTAGGTTGAGAAGGATTTCTACAATCTCTTTCTCTCTCAAGAATAAAGCTCTGGGTCCCTTAGAACAATTTCAAATCAATCCTAAATCCTAATCAAATAATGGTGAATTGCTAATTGAAACCAATCACCAAAATGCATTATTCTCACCTGTCCCAGCTCCAAAGAGTGGGCCTTGTGATTAGGCAAGCAGAATATTCAATCCAATCCAACAAATTAAGATGCAACAAGTATTTATTAGCATGGGGCTGGAGGGGAGGACACACACACACACACACACACACACACACACACACACACAACTAGAATAGAAAGAAAAATGATCTAAGGATAAAGGAGAAGTTCAGATAACGTTGATTTTCACCCGCTAATCGGCCAGCCAATAAATATTTAGTTAAGCGCTTACTCCATACGAGCCGCTGTGCTGAGTTTGAAGATACAACCATGAAAGAGAAAATCTCTGCTCTCAAAGAGCTTACAATCTAATGGGGTGAGGGGAGGGGGAACAACACAGAAAAGAAAGCTGAAAAGCTCGGGGTGGGGGGAAGGCATCATGGAAAAGTCCACAGGAGGGTGATAGAGTGTGACATGGAGAAATGCTTGGCCTGGAAGTTTTGAGCGGATCTCTTTGCTCCATCTTCCAATTGGAGCAGTCCCAGGGCACACGGGTACCAAGGCTGATGTGGCCTTGCATGATGGTGAGGTAACTTCCTGGGGGCCTGGTGCAGTCCAAAGAGGGGCAGCCAGACAGGAAATGAAGGAGTGGGCAAGAACTTTTGCTCAGGCTTGTGTGGGATTCAAAGGTAAATAAAACACAGTCCTTGGGCTCAAGGTACTTGTAGAAGGGGAGATAAGACGTATTTCTTAATAACAATAATACATCATATATATATATATATATATATATATATATATATATATGCTAATAAGCCTGGTAGGCTGGAGCCAGATCATGGAAGGCTTTACGTGCCAAACATATAAGCTTGTGTTTTATTTCAGAGACAATAGGGAGCCACTGGAGTTTTTGGTCAGAGCTGTGCTTTAGAATGATCCATTTGGTGGCTGTGTGGGGGATGGGTTGGAGAATGGAGACAGTGGAAGCTGGGAGAGCAATTTATTAGGAAGATGCTGTACTAGTCCAAGGAGAAGGTGATAAGAACTCCAAGTAGAGTGGTGTCTGAGGAAAGAGAAGGGGGCAGATGCTAGAACTGTCCTGGAAGTAGAATTAACATGACTTGGCAGCTGGGGTGAGGGAGAGGGAAGAGTCTGAAGTTGTGAATCTGGAGAATTTCAAGGATGGTGTTGTTCTCAATAGAAAAAGGGAAGTGTGGAAGAAGGGCAGGTTTGGGGGAAGGGAGTAGGAAAAGTTAAAGAGTTCTATTTTGGACATGTTGAAATGGAGATACCAACGAGACACTCAGGTGGAGAAGTCCAACAGGCTAGCAACTAGAGTTCAGGTGAGGCATTACGGTTAGATGAATGGATTTGGGAATGCAACCTGTGCTGTTTTGGGCACATACAGTTTGCCTAAGATGGAGGCACTCTTGAGGTGTCTTTGGAGTATATCCAGATTGTCTAACATGGAGGCCTGTGTCCCCTACCATGTGGATGGGAGTAACTTCCTTTGATTGGCTGCCTTTGTCTTAAAATTGGCAAGCTGAACAGTTTACACACTCTTTCCCCCACTCTTTTCTACCTCTCCTTTATGTTGTTCTTTTCAGCCACTCTTATCTGCTGCTTCCAGAGGGTGAAGATCCCAGTTCACCCACAGTGTGGATGCCAAGAACTGAGCCTATGAGAGGGGAAGGACTTTTCCTTCCCCAGCTCTCCTTCTTTTACCCTGGCTCCAAGAAATGGGCCTGGGGGTATTGTTTTCTGTTCTGTGTTGTTTGCTCTCATTTCAGGTGCCCAGAGTTCTAGTCATGGTGACCTTGGAGCCAGGATTGCAGGTGGGATGGTACAGCCAGTCAGCCCAGCATGGAAGCCCTGAGAAGCCAGGAGGCCAGGGACTCAAGCCCAAGTAGGGTATGGGACTTGAAACTGGGACTGTGCTCTATAAGCCAAGCTATAAACCTAATCCCTTCTCTCCTGAGACTGAGGTGGTGCAGGGAGGGAGAGTGATTACACTGGAGAGTACATTTGTATGTTCGTGATGATACCTTCTGAAGTATTTCTATGTTAAAGCTAATCTGACTGAGTAGATAATGGAACTGAGGTGCATGGGACCTATCTCCTTGAGGGAATGACATCAGTGGGGGCTGGAGCCATTTACAGAGGATCTAGAAACCCCCCAGTCCCTTAAAGGGTACCAGAACATGGAGGGGGGGATGAAATATAACCTAGCTGGCCTAAGTAGGAGGTGAACCAATGTCATGAAAGCTGAGGGATGAGAGAAAAACCAGGAGGATGGATTTCAACCATGTTAAAAGCTATGAGGAGATCTTGAAGGATGAAGACTGAGAAAAGGTTATTGGATTTAATATTTGAGATCACTATTGACCTTAGAGAGAACAATTTCAGAGTAGTGATAGTGTGAAAAGCCAGATCACAAGAGGTTGACGAGTGAGATGGGAGTAAGGAAGTGGAAGAAACATATGTAGAAGGCTTTTTAGAAAAAAATTCATTTTTAGGTTTGGTTGCGTAAGGTAAGAAAGAAACAGAATGATAGCTTGAGGGCCTAGCAGGATCAAATGAAGGTTTGTTATTTTTAAGGATAGAGGAGATCTGGGCAAGCTTATAGGGAGCAGGAAAGGAATCCATGTATAAGCAGAGATTAAAGAAAAAGAGAGAGAGAGAGAGAGAGAGAGAGAGAGAGAGAGAGAGAGAGAGAGAGAGAGAGAGAGAGAGAGAGAGAGAAACTCACATGAACAGATTCAGAATAACTGAGGAAGAAAACTTATAGAGTCTAAGGCAGGGCTGTCCAAAATGCAGCTCACTGCTGCATTGAGGCCTGCAGTGCAATTTATGTGGCCCGCCTACAAGCATAGAAATTTACATAAATGTTTTAGGAAATGAAGCCAGGCTACCGCAGAGCTCTCACTAAAATGACAGATCAAAATATATTGTCTATTGTTTCAATAAAAACCTAAGGTTGGATAGCCCTGGTCTAAGGGAAGGGAATCCAGATGGAGGGACTGACTGCCCTTGGCAGTTGGAAAGGCCACCTCTTTTGTCAGACTGGCTCAAAGAACATAGTTGGAGATGATGAAGAGGGGTTTTGAGGTATAGACTAGAAGAACAGAGAAAGCTCTTGTGGGATGAACCCTATATTCTCAGTAAAGAAGTAGATGAGTCCTTCTGTAGAATAGGAAAAATCTCTTCACTGTTCCATGAGTGTATCATGCTCACTCCCAGCTTCAAACACACTCATTCCATTTCTCCTGTCTAAAATGCCTTTACCTGTCCTTTTTGTCATGCCAAATCCTACCCACCCTTAAAGGTCCAGCTAAATTTGTATAGTGGGGCAGTAGGAGTCAGAGGAAGAGGGAGCAGGAAGGAAACCGGATTTGCAGTTAGTTTCTGGGTTTAAATCTTGCCTCTGTTACTTTCTGTGTGACCTTAAGCACCTAACCTCTCAGTGTTTCACTTTCTATAACTATAAAATAAGAGCGAGGCAGTAGACTGGTGATTCTCAAACTTTTTATTCTCAGACTCCTGTGCACGTTTTTGAGGATGCTGCCTACTCGTCACCAAGAGCTTTTGTTTATGTGGGTTATAATTATCAATATTTGCCCTATTAGGAATTAAACTGTCTTGTTATTGTTATAAAAATCATCTTGACCTCATGGACCCCTTGAAAGGGGCCTTGGGGTTCCCAGCGGTCCCCAGACCACCTTTTGGGATTCTAAGGTCTTTCTCTGCTCCAAAGCCTAAGATCCTAAATTTCACCTCTGTAGCTAATACTAGCCTATAGTATTTCCTTCTCTCAACTCCTGCCTTCTTTGTCAACTGTGTCACTTTCTTTTTTCACTTTTATCATTCGGATCCATTCATTTCAGTGCCCAAACCACCCCTCTCATCAAAGCACTGTGCTCTATAGGTTCTGGTGATAGAAAGAAAAAACAGAATGCGTACTCCTGGGAGGGATATGTGCCCACAGATCAGTAAAGATAGGAGATTATATGAAGAAGGAGAGAAGACTAGGAAACTGCTGGGATGTCAGGTAGTCAAATTTGATATTAACTGAATACATGAAGGAAATAATGTGAAATAAGACTGGAGTGGTAGATATTACCCAGATTATGGAGGTCCTTTAATTCTAAGCTAGGGAGTTTTCATTTTATCTTAGACTCAAGTTTGTGTCAGGGAAGCTAGGTGGCACGGTGGATAGAGTGCCCGGCCTGGAGTCAGAAAGACTCATCTCCCTGTGTTCAAATCTGACCTCAGACACTTATGAGCTGTGTGTGACCTTGGGCAAGTCACTTAACCCTGTTTGGCTCAGTTTTCTTGGCTGTAAAATGAGCTGGAGAAGGAAATGGCAAAGCACTCTAATATCTTTGCCAATAGAACCCCAAATGGGGTCACAAAGAATCAGACACAACTGAACAATGACTGAACAAAACGGCTGTGAACTGAGGATTGATACAAGCTTTTGGAAAATGATTGTGGCAGTTGTGTGGAGACTAGAAGAAGAGGCAGGAGTCCTATAAAATAGTCCACTCAAGAGAGATGATGTGGGACTGAACTAGGGCAGTGGCCATGTGCGAGAGGAAGACAAAATGCAGAAATTGTATCAGTGGAACATGAAAACCCAGTGAATATTGGGAAAGAGGAATGAGTTGGGAATGATGCTGAAGTTGGGAACCTGGGAACCTGGGAAGATGGTCATTCCAGGAACAGAAATAGGAGAGCTGGAAGGCAGCAAGACTGGAAAGAAAAGAGTCGGAGACACTAGTGGGACATCCAGGTACAAACGTCTAAGAATCACTTAGAGATGTGGGACTAGAGTTAAGGAAGACAATTAGAGTTGGAAATACAGATTCTTGAGTCATCTACATATGAAGCATAACTATACACATGAGAGTGTATGAGATTCCCTGGGAGAGAGCATACAAAGGGAAGAAGAGGAGAGGACCCCAAGAAAAACACTTGGGGTTGGCACCCGTGCTTAAGAAGTGAAGGATGGATGACTATTTAACATAGGAGAGTAAGAAAAAAGTGGCCAGACAGGAAGGCAACCCAGGAGAAAGAGCTGTATCACAGTAGCTAATTAGGGAAAGTATATTAAGAAGCAAGGGATACTTTAAAATGTAAAAAACTGCCAAGTTCAGGCAGGTAGGATGAGGACTTAGAAGAGGCAATCAGATTTAGCAGTTAATAACTTTAGAAAGAAGAATTTCATTAGAGTGATAGAGGATAAAGCCAGATTATAAGCCAGAAGTGAGTGGGTGGTGAGGAAGTAGATCTAACAAGTTTAGATGACTTCCCAGGGATTTGACATGAAAGGGAGAAGAAATACATTATGGTAGCTTGAGGCAATAGTCAAGGGCAAGTGAAGGTTTTTTAAGGATAAATGAGATCTGAGCTTGTTTGTAGGCAAAAAGAAAAGTGCTATTACATAGAGAGGAATTGAAGATTAGGAAGAAAGTAGGGGAAAATGGATAAGGCGAGCTCCAGGAGAAGACTGAAGGTATAAGTGGAGGGGTAATGGTCATAGCCTCAGCAAGGGATAGAGGCAACTCTTCATCAGTGACTGGAGAAGAGGAGGAGAGGAAGGGTGAAGATACAGGTAGATTTAGAAATGCAGTGGTTTTCAAAGTGTAGTCTGAGGACCTTAGACCCTTTCAGGGACTCAGTGAAGTCAAAACTATTTTTTATGATAATACTAAAATATTTTAATATCGAATATGGTAGATATTAATCTATATAACCCACATGAACACAAGCTTTTTGGTGGGAGCCTGAATAATTTTCAAGAAAATAAAGGGGCCCTGAGACCAAATGTTTGAGAACCACTAGAGAAGAAGACATGGAACTCTGGGTGGGCTCAGCTATCTCAGTAAAAATATGATACAGAATTATCTGTTTGGGGGGGAGTGGGTGGGAAGCTATGTAACACTGTGTACTTGAGAGAGGTTTGGAACAGCAGCTGTAGGGAATGTGATAGAATCAGATGTAAGAATAAAAAAATTGCTGAACAGCTGTGAGGATCCAGCTGACAATAGAAAATGGAAGTGTGTAGTTGAGGCAGTCATTAGGGTTGTGTGATTTCCTCCAGGAGCAAGAGAAGAAGAGAAGGTAGAAAACTAGGGGTGTGGCAGGGTGTGGGGGAGAGATACGAGGGCCAGTGCCTAGCTAAACTGCTTAAGTATAGGTTTAAGGTGATATAGGAAGGAAAGTTAGAACAAAGTAATGTAGGGAGTCTAAGAGGCAGAGGTAAGGAGGGTGTACATTTCAGGTATGGGGGATATCCACTGTAAGGTCATGGAGATGAGATATGAACTTAATGTGTGAGAATGTCATATTGCCTAGACAATACGAGCAGTGAAGGAAAATTATGTCTAAGAAGTCCAGAAAAGTAGGCAGAGCCAGACAAAGCCAGAAAAGTAGATCGGAGCTTTAAATCTCCAACAGAGGAGTTTATGTATTTTATCCTAGAGGCAATAGGAAGCCCCTGGAGCTTTTTGAGCAAGGGAGTGACACAGTCAGACCTCAACTTTTGTCATATCTTGTTGGCAGTTGTAGCCAAGGATGAAGAGGCTGAAAGTAGGGAGATCAGTTTGAAGGCTATTGCAATGATCCAGACAACAGGTGATGCAGGCCTGAGTTAGAGCGGTAGCTGTGGGAGTAGAAAGAAGAAGATGGATGTGAGAAATAACATGGAGGAAGAAGTGATAAGACTCTACAGTGAACGGATATGGGATAGGTGAGGGAGATAGGAGAATTGAGATCACAAGTTTGAAATGTAGGTACCTGGAAGGATGGTGGTGGGTTGGGGGACTGAGGAGAGAGGAAAAGTTATCTTTTGAAGATGTTGAGTTTAGATGTTTACAGGACTGTTCACGACTGGAGCTCAGAAGAAAAAGTATGACCTGACATATAGATAAACTAATGATCTATATAGAGATAATAATTGAATTCATGAGAGCTGATGAGGTCACCAACCGAGGGGGACAGAGAGAGATGTAGAGGAGAGAGAGGGCGAGAGAGAGAGAGACAGAGACACAGAGAGAGACAGAGGGGAGAAACAGAGAGACAGAGAGAGAGGCAGAGAGACAAAGAGAGACAGAGAAACAGAGAGACAGAGAGAGAGAGAGAGAGAGAGAGAGAGAGAGAGAGAGAGAGAGAGAGAGAGAAAGAGAGACAGAGAGAGAAACAGAGAGGAGAGGGTTCAGGACACAGCCTTAGGGAACATCTATTATTAGGGAGTGGGCCAAGTTGTGAGAGACTGCAAAATGAGTGAAAGGAGGTGAAGTAGAGGCAATGCATCTATGTGGTTGTCTTGCTTTTTCTAGGACCTCTTGGTAGAACAGAAAGGAGACTAGTTTCAGAGTCAGATGACATTGTTTCAAGTCCCTGTACCCTGATGAACCTCACTGTTCTCTTTTGGAACATAAGTCTAATAAATAATACTGGCATCATCCTCCTCGGAAGGTTGTGAGGCTCAAAAGAAATAATCAATGTGAAAAGGGCTTTGTTAAAGCACTCTCTGAATCTCAGCTGTTATGTTGCCGTTATTCCTGTAAGGCAGGACATTAGGTATAAACCTAATATATAATACAATATTACCATTAATCATGATATATTAATTAATATATTTATTATAATATATAATATATAACATAGTACCTATATATTAGGTACAAACTCAATCATCATTTTATAGCCCGGGTACATGGGGCATAATTTCCCCTAATCATCCAAATAGATATAGAATCATAAAAATATTGAACCTGGAAGGGACCCCTGAGACTCCATGCCTCCTACTTTATAGATGACGAAAATGAAGCCAAGGTAAGTAATCTGTCTGAAGAGACTGAATCATGACTAGAACCCAGGCCTTCAGACTCTTGATTCTTAGTTCTAAGGTACTACTTCTCAAGGGAACCCAAATGTAACACCATAAAAATATCCATACTGGGTCAGACTAATGGAATGTCTACACTAAGATTCTGGTTTTGATTCTGGCTCCAAAGGATGTACTTGGAGAGCACCTATCTATCTTAGAGGATGACCAGAAATGAATATCCCTAAACATTCCTATTTCCTTTATTTTTAAAATTTTTCCATTTTATTTTCTTTCTAATTACTTGCAAAAACAATTTTTAACATCCAATTTTCATTAATAATACAATATGAATCTTGTATTATTGAGGGAAATTAAGATGTTTGTAAAGCATGCTATGAATATTTCAGAAACAAGGAAGCTGTCAACTCAGTGTTTATAATCCATTTCAGAAGTCAGTTTCATTTTAGTTTTTTGTTTGTTTGTTTGTTTTAGCAGATGTTAACCTTGGGCTTGGCCTTCATTTGGTTCAAGGAGGATGAGGAAGAGATTGTCCATGAACACAACAGGCTGGAGTGTCAGAGGTGAGAATGAGCTGGGTGCATACATGTGGGGGACAGGATGCTGGGCAGACAGAGTGGCATGTCTGGTCTCTGTTGGGTGGTGGAGTGGTTAATAGTCGGGTGTCCCTTTCTTGATTGAAATCACATGCTGTGTGACTCTGCTCCTCCTGGGGAGAGCTGTCCTAGTTTGACTGCTCATCCTGCAGCTTCTCTTCCAAGAAGTCTGTTTTGTAACATTTGGCCTGGTCTCCCCCATTGTTGTCCATGGGCTGTCAGCTTTGGGCCCCTGCCTTGCAAACCTGCAGCAGAGACAGGGCATGTTCTTTGCTCGAAGGCTGGGGGAAGGAGGGCAGTTGGATGCGGGGAATGGGGACTAGAGGAGAGTTTGAGCTAATCAGTAGCAAGAATCACTTTCCCTAGATGGCAACTGCTCTCTAAGATGCAGAGAGAGAACAGACGACATATAAAGGAAAACAGTTTTCAACTCCATTACTCCTCTGTTATGGGGAAGGCCACTGTTGACTCAGTCCATATTAATGGCATGAGCAGGTGCTTGTGAGGGAAGAAAATTTGTTTATTTCTCCCTAGAACTTCTCATGCAAATGGACTGGTGGGCTGTTTCAGTGCTTCCCCACGTAAGGAACTCTTTTTTGAGAAGACAGAGTATTTCAGCCAGTTGTTTCAAGAAATTCACATCTGGAAGAAGATACATTTTTTTCTTCCCCCTTCTTTCCTTTCTTTCACACCCGCCTACTCCCCCTTCTGCGCTTTCTTTTACAAAAATGAATTTGGTCTTGCATCACTAAGCTGTGGATGAGAAAACAGAACTTAAAGGAACAGGGTATTCCTTTGGTAATTATTAGAGGAACAAAATGAAGGGCTGTCTGTGAAAAGAAAGGAAGTCATTTACACACCCTTCTAACCACAGAATTGCTGGTATGGGGTTAGATCACTGCTGAGGCTAGGAGGTCTTAGAAACTGTATTCTCCTGAGCTTCTGACAAGTCCTATAACTGTAGAAAAGGGAGGTGTCAGAGATGCAGAACATAGATTTATCTTTCCTTCTTTTCTCCTTGTGTTAGATGGGAAAGGGATTCTTCTAGAGGAAAAAAAAAGAGATTGTACTAGAAGTCAGGAGAATTTGGCTTCTATTCCAGGTTCACCATTGGCTGTCTTCGGGCAAGTATATGAGCCTTTGTCTTCCCATCTCTAAACTGAAGATGGTCCTATTATTTCCTTACTTGTAGGGTTGTCATAAGGATAAAATATGGTTAACAGCTAGTATAGTAGAAACAGTGCTGGATTTGGAGTCAGAAATTTGAGGTTTGAGATCATCCTGCTTCCTACTAGCTATATGACTTTGAGCAAGTTACTAAATTTCTCTGGAAAGAAAATTATTTTCATTTGTAAAATGAAGACATTGGACTAAATTTGTTTGAATTACTTGATTTGGAATTACTTTGGAATTAATGATTTTGAACATTTTATACGGTTGTTGCTAGTTTGCCTTTTCTTCTGTGGAGAAACGCCTATTCATATCCTTTGGCCATTTCTTATTTGGGGAATGGCTCTTGTTCTTATAGGTTTGTATCAATTCCCCATGTAGCTTGGAAATCAGACTTTTATCTCAGAGATTTTCTTTTAAGATTTTTCCCGCTTAGCTCTTTTCTTTCTAATTCTAATTGCATTAATTTTATACAAAAAGTTTCTCACTTTTACATAACTAAAATTTCCATTTTATTTCCTAGAATCCTCTCTAACCCTTGTTTGATCAATAAATCTTCTGTCTTATAATAGCAAAAAGCATCTCTTTCCCTACTCCTTTAGTTTGTTTATGATTTGACCTTTTGTATTAAGGTCATGTATCCACTTGGAGCTTACTAATATGATATGAGATACTGGTCTCAAATTGACTTTTTTGGACTGCTTTCTAACTTTCCTAGTAGGTTTTGTTTTGTTTTGTTTTTGCCAAATAGGGAATTTTACTTTAGTAGTTGTAGTTAGTAGTTAGATAATCTTTTGGTTTGTCTAATACCAGGAACATGGTAAGAGCCAGCTCTAAGTGTCTCAAGAGAGTGATTGTTAAATTTTCAGTGTGAGAAGTTACATCTTGGAAATGAGCAAACACTACAAATCAGGGTTTAATTTATTGAACATCTAGACTTAATAAAGTGATGTAGAAAAGGCTAATGGTACAGTTTAAACTTAAAAATGTATCCTGTGTTCATCCCTTGCCCTTCCTGCTCTGCCACCCCCACCCAGAACCAGTACATACCTGCTTAACATTGAGAGTACCTAAGAACCCTGTATCATAGCCATTCCCTAGGATATAAAACCTGTAAGTGTGAGCTGGGGGCAGGGAGGGAGAGAGACTGAGTAGCTCCTAGAGGTAGTGTTACACTACAAACACCCAAATCCAGTAAATACAATCCATTCCATTTTTCTCAGATACCGGCAAGTACTATTATTGACAAACAGTAAAGGTAATGATTGTGTTTGCTTTGTACAAATGCTTTGACTATGTTAAACATGAAACTTTATGCATTGAAACAACACACTGAAAATATACACGTGGAATATTTTGGCAAGACAAGAGGATGTTACCAGAGAAAATTAAATGGATTTAACAAGAAAAAATAAACTTTTTCAGCAACTATATCTATGACATTAAAGGGAATGTCTCTGAGTCTTAACCTGGGATTTATTAGCTCATTTTTAAAAATTGTAATCCTAAATATTTTATTTTCTGTATTTAAAAACATTATTCTGAGAAAGGGTCCATAGGCTTTACTAGACTGCCAAAGGAGTCTATGACACAAAAAAGGTCGCGAACTTCTGACTTCTGACTGTATACAGTTGCTTAGGAGATCTGAATACAAAAAGCATTTGATAGGAGGAACAATGCTAAGTGTACTTGTTTGTGTAGATGTTTGAGGAATTATATACAAAACATCTTAGAATGGTTCCGCTTCTAAATAATATGGCTGGAAGGTGAGTTGCCTATTTGTCTGAAGACCTTTGGATTAATTGGTTGGGAAATGAAGACATTTCTATATTGCCCTTCAAATAGATGAAATAACCTATATAGTTAAAATTCTCATTTGATTGGATACATTCAGTATGATCTTAAAACTAACATTAGGCAACATTTGATACTTTGCAAACCTATTGATGGCATATCACATCAAGAGAAAACTTCAATATAATTTATGGATTTTAAAAATGATAATGATCTAATTTGGGAGAATTGTATTGGAAGCCTTACAGATAGAATACATTAGATGTCAGAATGAGAAGCAAATCTAGAGGTACAAATTTAAATTTGGTCCCACATTGTGTCCATAGACAACAACACGTTAAGAAACGTGAATGAGAGGCAACATAAAAATTTTCACATTATTGTAAGAGTGATAAACTTTATTTTTATTTCAGCACAGTTTATTCATATATTTGTTTTTGTCTCACTTATATTTCATCTGCAGTAGTCCTCCTCCCCTCCCCCGCCCCAGAAAGGCAGTCCTAATTATAAAGAAAATTTTTTTTAGCAAAACCAATTGGCACATTGAAAAAGCATGTTGTCATTATGCAATATTCCACACCCTTGGACCCCAACCTCTGCAAAACAAACAAGTAGAGGGGTCATTTCATGTCTCTTCTTTGGCACCAGACTTGGCCATTGTGATCTCACATCATTTAGTTCTGATTGTTTTGTTGTTGCTGTGCTTTCCATTTATGTGTGTGTGTGTGTGTGTGTGTGTGTGTGTGTGTGTTTATATATGTATATATATTTTTGAGGGGGGAAGCAGGGCAATTGGTGTTAAGTGATTTGCCCAAGGTCACACAGCTAGTAAGTGTGTCAAGTGTCCGAGGCCAGATTTGAACTCAGGTCCTCCTGACTCCAAGGCCAATGCTCTACTCCCTGCACCACCTCGCTGCCCTAACTCCATTTATATTTTAAAGCCATTTTTGAATATTATTTTCCCAGTTATGCTTATTTCACTTTTCATCAGTTCCTTTGAATCTTTCCACATTTCTTTGTGTTCATAGTGGTTTTTTTTTCTTACAGCACAGTAATATTCCATTACATTCATGTACTATGATTTATTTAACCATTCCCCAATTGATGGGCATCTGCTTTGTTTCCAGTTCTTTGCCACCTCAAAATGAGCTGCCATAAATATTCTGTTGTATATGGAACCTATCTTCTTGTCATTGACCTCTTTGGAGTATCTGTCCAGCAGTGGAATCCTTGCGTCAAAGGCTGCGGACATTTTAGTCACTTTAGTAATCAACTTTATGGAAAACAGTCCATTAAAAGAAAGGCTCTTTACAAAATTGCATGAGGTTATGGGAACAGAGCATAGGACACTTCTATATTATTTTGAAATATGCCAAAGTACTTCTAATGGCATTTGAGATTTAAAAAAAGGAAAGAAATTGACATGTATCTTAGCAATAAAAAAGTGAAGCAAATTGATTTTATAACAAATATTTCCTCTTGAAATTTGGATGCCTGGTGTATATTTTGAAATATGAAAGTATTTTAAAATAATCAATTAATTCAAGGTCCTTGAGTTAATGCTCTAATCCAGATGAAGAAGTTACAAATTTATAAAATATTAATAGATTTGATATATATCAATTGAAAAAAATCCTGCCCTGTCAATGTAATCAAAGAAAGCGAAGATGATGTACAGAAGAAATTCTCAATTTATGTTAAAGACCTAGATATTTTTAATTGTGAATAGATAAGGAACTTATTTACCATGGAAAAGTATGATGCATTTTTTTGATACACTTGATCTTTATCCATGTGGACAAGAATGATTAATGGACTTTTCTTGTAATAGTATGTTAAAACTAGCATCTTAACTTGAAAATCCTATTTTATTTTGGTTATGGGTGAATAAAGAGCTATCTAGTTTATCAAATAAAGTAATACAAATTTTACTTCCATTCATAACATCTCATTTGTGTGAAATGGAGTTTTCTGCTATAGTTGTTGTAAGGACAAAACATAGATCTCAATTTGTAGTTGAAAAAGAATTATGAGGAGCAATAAAACACCATGTTTTAAGAAACTTTGGGATAAAACCAAACTTACTCATATCATTAGAAATATTTTTTAAAAAGCTATATATATGTAAATTGTAAATGATTTTTAAATCATTCTTTGTTATATTTTATTATATGTTTAAGATGTTTTATGTGATAAAATTATAACAAATTCTTCATTTTATTTGAATAAAATATGAGACAATAATTTTTTTTGCACAGATTGCTTTGTGAAAAATGAGGGGCACAACACTTTTAAAAGGGAGAGTGGCTATATAAAGTTTAGAAAACACTGATCTAGCATTTCCTTTTACTGAATATGAAATGGAGGACATAAGTGACTTTCTAAAGGTCACATGACAGTTAATGTCAGTCACATGATAGGAGAATTAGGATTTGAACTCAGGCTCTCTGAAACTCCAATTACCATACTGCTTCTGGTTATAAGGGATCTTCAAGGTCAAGATGATGAAGTAAAAGGTCACAACTGCTAAACCTTCCCCAAAAACTTTCCTACAAAAAGATCACAGAAAAAAATCTAGCAGAATTCTGAGTGGGAAAGCCAAGAAAAAGTCACAGTGAGTCATTTTTCCAGCCCAGAGCATCTCAGGAAGATAAAAGGGGTAGTCTTTAGGTGCTGGGGTGGGGGCTGGCTGAGTACAGGGAAAAGCAGAAGCTGCGCTGGGTGGTGGTGCTGGCAGACAACAGTGGTGGGGCACAGGGGTGGGTGGTTGTAGTGGCACCAATGCCCAGAGACGGTAAAGGAACTGAACCCCTGGTCAGAAAAAGATCCCAGAGGACCTCTATTCAGCACTGGGGACAGGATTGTGTGCCATTTGGTGGTACTATTGCCCATTACTCAGTTCTGGATTGCAGTCCCAGGGCAGAGAAAAGCAGTAGTAGTCATGAGGGAGCAGGGGACCTACCTGAATAAAGAACAAAGCATAGACTAGGAGGGCAGTGCTAGAGAGGCAGACTAAAGAGGCAGACTGTCTATGGAATACATGACTTTGGAGGGAACAAAAAACATACAGGCTCCCAGATCAAGCTTTGAAAGCAGAAGGACATTAAAGACTGAAGCTCAGGTTAGTCATTCCCCCCAACCCCACCTTCCCCCAGAGATGAGCAGAACCCAACTCTAACATAAAGTCCAAGGTCAAGAAATAGGCTGGAAAAATGAGTGAACAACAAAGAAGAACCTTACTATAAAAAGCTACTACAATAAAAGGGAAGCTTAGGACACAAATCCAAGAAAAGATCTACAAGCAAAGCCTCAATGAAAAAAATGTACATTGGACACAAGCCCAAGAATTCCTAAAAGAGCTAAAGAAAAAGGAAAAAAGAGAGCAAAAATAAATTATTTTAAAAATCAAATGAGAGCAGTAGAGGAAAAATTGGGAAAAGAAATCTCGGTAAGAAAATTAGAAAAACAAAATTAACAGTTTGGCAAAAGAGGAACAAAGATACTGAAGAAAATAATTCATTAAAAATCTGAAATGGCCAAATGGAAAAAAAGTAAAAACCTCATTAAAAATAACTCCTTAAAAATTAGAATTGGTTAAATAAAAGGTAATGACTCATAAGACATCAAGAAACAATAAAACAAAGTCTTAAGATTGAAAAAATTGGAAGAGGCCTTCAGGAAGATCAGGTTCTACCTTTCTCTCAATTCATGAGTACTCCTCCACCCTAGATGATAATCTCACCTCTTCTCAAAATGGTTATTAATCTTGGAGTAGTTTAAAAACAGTATTAAAAAGAAAAAATGGCTAAAGAATCTGAGGGATAAAGAATGAGGCAGAGCAAAAAAGCACAATTTCTAAGCATCTGAAAGATGTTTATATCTATCCAGTGACCTTTGTAAGAATAGTCCCCAGGGGAAAGGAATACACTTTCATGAGGTTATCATTCTACTCTTGTAAAGGAGAATGATAAAAGAGCAAGGGACCAGACTCTCAACCTAATGTTTGCCCTCTGAAACAGCAACCTTAGCTAAGGTCATTCATGTACTGTGCTTGAGTCCTTTAGAGTCCCGGTTGAGGGTGGTGCTAGCAATTGGCAGAACAGGCCACTGACAGACATCTCAGTCAGAAGTGTACTACGTTTCTCCCCATAGTTTTTTTTTTTTAACGAACCTCTCATAAGCCTAAGGCAAATGGGTCCTTCTTAATTAAATATCTAGTTCATCATCTTGCTCTGGGCTAGTAGGAGAATATATGCAGCTGAGCTAGATTAGAATGGTTTGGGTGGGCCCACCTAAATTCATCTGAAATATCTCTGGAATTGGTGGTGGAGAGCAGGGAGAAGAGGAAGGAGCTGGAAGAAGGAGGGACTGATAGGACTGGAAGCGCGAGGGGCTAGTCTAGAGAGAGGTTTAGGTAGGGAGGTATTGATATGGTAGAAGAATGAAACTGGGAGATTAAGTTGTAATTGGGATTTTTCTGGACTTAATGAAAATTGAGCAAGTTAATCATTGGGTAATTGCATTGTGGCATGGTTAGTCTTCTTTTTTAAAATTTTGTTTTAATTTGAAAAAAAAAGAAGAACCCTGACTCTTCCAGTCATTTTTAAACATCTGAAAACCCTGAACATAGGAGATACAATATGGAGTAGTGCTAACACGCTGATCAGGAGGACTGCAATCTTCTGTGGTCTTCAGACAGTTGTATTGGAGTAAAATCAGAGTACAAGGATCCTAGAAAGCAGACCTGAAGGAAAATGAAGTCACTGAAGGTCAGCCTGAAGGAAGTGTGGAAAAGGAACGGCAACAAACCCACTCCTCTACTGTTTTTTGTATGTGGCCCTCAGAGTGTTGGTCCCAGCCATTCACTTTATGAATGAATTTTTTAAAAGTTTTTTTTTAAAAAAAATTGATATCCAGTATGTATCCTCCCAGCAAATATACCCCCGAACCCACTTGTAATGAGGAAACAGCTAAGCACGTTTAATGAAACATTTTGTACCTATAGCTCCTGTGGCAGGGCCCACAAATCTTTAACTTCTAAAATGCCTGGTCTTTGCTGTTTCAATGAATCCTTCTTATGATATGTATAAGGACGTTATTTTACTTTTTAGGAGTCTGTAAGTGGTGCTAGGTGGTACAGTGGTTAGAGTATCCAGCTTGGGCTCATTTTCTTGAGTTCAAATCCAACCTTAGATATTTATTAGCTGTGTGACCCTGGGCAAGTCACTTAACCCTGTTTGCCTCAGTTTCATAGGGAAATGGCAAATCACTCTAGTATCTCTGTCAAGAAAACCCCAAATGGGGTCAAAAAGAGATGGATACAACTGAAACAGCTGAACAATAAAATGTTATCCTTCCACACTCTAAAACATAAAAATAAATCAATACTGCTTTCTATAGAACATATATATTCATATACACATTTATCTATAGCCACATTCATAAGTAAAGCCTTCATTTCCTGTGTTAAAATCTTTGTGTATAGGAAATTTATTTACCCCTCACTTTCTTATGAAATATGAGTTAGCATTTCACATGTAGAATCCCAAGGAAAAAATACCATAAAAACCCCCATAAAGCCTAGTGAGAAAAGCTCAAGGCCAGTCTCCTGATAGTCACCAGATAATTGGCATGTATCATGCAAGCATTAATTGCCCCTTGCTTTTTGCTTTTATCTCTAAAACTATCTGAGAATGTTGCCCTGTCTTTGCACAATAATAAAGTCATAGATAAAGTGTCCGTCTAGGCCCAGATGCCATGCTGGTCATTATGATACAGTTACAATTTTTTTTTTGTACTCGATAAGAGTTGATCATTGTGACACAGTCATTTCCTTTTTTTCTTTTTAAATATTGCTTCTACTTTGAAAAAAAATCCAGACTCTTCCACTCATTCTTAAACTTCTTGAAAACCCTCCATTTAGGAGATGCTATAGGGAGCAGTGCTGAGATGCTGACAGTAACTGACCTCTCCATCCCCCCTTGTTTGCTTTTCCCCAAGACACTTGGAATATCACATAATCACACATTTCAAGAGACATTTTCCTCCAAATGAAGGAATTGAAATGGGTAGAAGAAACCTACCAATTCTCCTTATTTTTAAATTCCTTGTACTCAGGGAGCCCTCATTTTAGTTGCTGCTGTGAATGGTCCTAATTTAAAATTTAGCTCCCCACCTCTCTGTCAGAGGACAGAGGTGTGTTTTATCACCAGTTCTGGGACTGAGACTTGTTAGGACAATTAAGCAGTTTGGCCGCATTTTAGTGTGGTTTTCATTTATATCTTTGTAGTTAGTGTGTTTATTATTCTTCTGGCTCTGGTTACTTAAGTTTGCTTTTTTTCTTTTTAATTTAAAATATCCTGAACTTCAACACCAGTAAAACAAGTGTCTCTATGTGTGTTATAGAATAAAAAGAAAGGATGGTACATGAGATGGTAAGCGTTATGCAGACTTGCTTTTCTTAATTATTATAGCTTTAGTATGTAACTTTCAAAGCTGTCCTGCTTGTCTGTGATTCTTTCTGACCTTCTGTTCTCTTCTCCCTTGACCTTTTCGTTGTCATTGTGGTTGTTTTTGTTATTGGAAGTGGAGGCAATAGAAACTTAGCCCAATTCTTCCTCTTCTTTCCACGCTCCTTCCACGTTGAAAAAAAGAAAACAAGCCCCTTGTAACAAATATTCAGAGTCACACAAAGCAAATTCCCACATTATTTATTTCCAAAAACGTGTATCTTATTCTACATCTTGAGTCCGTGTCTTCTCAGTCAGGAGATGCTTCATCGTTAATGCTCTAAAATTGGGTTTGGTCATTCCATCAACCAGACTTCTTAAGACTTCAAAGTTGTTTCCCTTTACGACGCTGTTGTTATTGAGTAAGTTGTTGCGGTTCTGCTCACTTCACTCGGCATCAGTTCACACAAGTCTTTTTGGGTTTCTCTGAATATATCCCTTTCATCCTTTTTTATGGTACAGTAATATTCCATTACATTCCTATGCTATAATTGCTCTGTCAACCTTCAGTTGAAGGCCACCTCCTTTGTTTCCAGTTCTTTGCTAAAACACAAAAAGCTGTTATAAATAATTTTGTTCATATAGGTCCTCTTTCTTTGATCTCTTTGAGGTAGAGCCCTAATATTAAGTGGTTTACTTCACTTTTGTCCCCCACCCCGCCCCCAGGATTTCTCTGGATTCTTCATATTCTTACCCAACTATTCACTATTGTCCCGGCCCAACTATGTGTCTTGAAATCTCCTTCAGACTTGCCAACACAGAAATCTGCAACATGGAGAGATTTCTGGGACTTGGGAGTCAGGAAGACTTGAGGTCCAATCCTACCTCAGATACTTACCAGCTGTGTGATATGAGCAAATCACTTAAACTCTCTGTCTGTTTCCTCATCTGTAAAAAGGGGATAGTAGGGACAGCTAGGTGGTACAGTGAGTGGAACACCAGCCCTGGGGTCAGGAGGCCCTGAGTTCAAATACAGCCTCAAACACTTGACAAATTTACTAGCTGTGTGACCTTGGGCAAGGCACTTAACCCTAGTTGCTCTGCCTTCTCCCCTCCAAAAAAAGGGGGGATAGTAATAGCACTGAACTCATAGGGTTGTTTTGGGGATCAAAATTGAGATAACATACTTACATAGTGCTCAGCAAACCTTAAAGCCCTTATATAAATATTAACTATTATCGCCATTCTGTTTTGGGCCACTCCTTCTCTTCATTCCCTTGGCCAGGACCACTCAGGCTATATGTGTCCCTGTTATCTTTCCCCTCTGGGAGCACTAGGAGTGATAGAGAGAAGAAGAGAGGAAGAGACAGGTTCTTCCCTGTAGTTGGCCAAAATCCCTGGGAAAGAAAGTTAAGGAGTTTAAGAACACTTGAGAAGGTAGGGAGTAGTCAGAGGAGAGTTTGGAAAAAAAAAGTGGAGAAAGGAGAGGAAGCTGCTAGCAGCAACCCAGGAGGTGACAGATAACATGTTTCTCTGTGCCCACTGCTTTGCAGCTGTTGTCACCTCATTTTAAGGACCATTAGTAGTTTCACACTTAGCAGGTTCTGGGGAAGAAAGGTGGGGAAGGAAGGTGTCAGTGGTATTTCTCCTGAAATAGGAGCTGGCAGGAAGGAGGGAAGGAGGTTAGAACACAGAGGAGCAGCCAGGCTGAAAAACAAGGCCTCCCAAAAGAGAACAATTAAAAGCCTTGGGATGCGCCTTCTCTGGGTGACCACGAGGGTTAACCTGACTGGGCAATTCAGCCAAAAAGAGACCCATTTAATTTTTAAAAAATAATACATAGAAAATAATAATAATTTTCAAAAGACTTGGATGGCTTGTGTGATCTATCTGGAACTTGTCTTTTAATTCAAGCGTCTCAAAATCATAGGGACTTTCATAGATTTCAAAGTGAAAGGGACTTTAGAGGCCTGGTACAACCTTTCCATTTTCAAGTAACTTGTGGCAATGCCACAGAGCTAGTAAGTGATAAGAACTGGGACTTGAACCCAGGTCCTCTGACTCCAAGTTTAGCTCAGCCTCTTGGTGGCATGAAGGTGACTTTGGGTTTGCAAAGCTATGCCAGCAGAGCGCAAGCTCCGGTGGGTCCCTCCAGGTGGAAAAGCTTCACATAGAACTGGTGAAGGACTGGGAGTTTGTCCTCTCAGGTCAACAGAGATAAATTCAGAGAGGCTTGTTACTAGAAAGACTGCACTGATTAATTTTCTTTTGGTTAGTAATAGGGAAGTTCAGAAGAGAAGGGGTGGGGAGATAATAAGCTGAGTTCTCTCATGCAGATTGTAACCCATTCATAGCCACTCACCTTGTGTGACTGCCTCTGTTCCACTAAAAATGAAAAGGCGGGAAAGGCTCTCAAAGGCCATTGTCCTCGCAAAGAACCAGCTAGATGAGCGGGTGATGAACCTCACCTGAGGCAGCCACAAGGCCGTCAGCAAGAAGGATATGTTAAATTGGGAGAACAGCAGGGGCATTTTGCAGAAGTCACCAGTGCAGCTACAGGTGTGGATGCCCATTCAAAGTGAGGCTATAACCACCCTGAGGAACCCAAGGCCAGAAGAAAGGGAGAGACTGGGAGCTTACAAAGCCTCAAAATTTGGGGAGTGTGTTAGGGCTGGGAATGAGACCTACAATTGGCTCTCCAGGGGAGGGGGAAATTTAGCCCATCTTCCTGCTCTTTTGTTGTTCACATATGCTCTGGGCTTATGCTACAGTCCAGCAGGGGGGACCATGGGATTCCGTCTCCTAGAGCAGGGGTGGGGAACCTGCAGCCTGTGAGACTGCGGGTTCCTCACGCCTGAGAATATCAATCCTTTAAGGGCAGATATTAGCCTTCTACATGGCCAGGGAGATTCAAGGAATGTTCATGATGGGCTGATTCAATGTTCATTCAATGAATATTTGTTAAGTGCTTACTGTGTACAATCATCTGCTGGATTCTTAGAGGGATGTACTATTTAGACAAGAAACTGTCACTTTGGTAAGCTAATAGCCCGATAAAGGGAAAAGACACAAACATAGATACAAAGATAACTAACTATAACACATGATTTTAGGATTATAGATTTAGAGTTAAAGAGAACCTAAATGTCTATGTAGCCCAATACGTCCTTCTCCCTCATTTTTCAGATTAGGAAATGAAGCTCACTGAGATTAGGTGACTTGCCTAAGGTCACATGGTTGGTTGTTGTAAAGAGGACCAAAATGGCATCACTATGCTAGAGTTGACTTTTAGTGTGTCCGACTGTGGCTCATCAAACCAGTGTCAGCTTGGAATGTTCTTGGGCACAAATAGTCTGCATGAACATTTGGGGTGGATTCTCTGAGTTTGTGCACCTTAACGTTTCTCTTGAGCTATTTCAATTTTGCTTTGCTTATGGAGCGCAGCACTTTTTCTGATGTGGGCACACCATGCTGAGAGGTCCTGTGCCAGTGTCTCCCATGTCACACAGTCAATTTCAAAGTTCTTAAGAGAGACCTTAAGAGTATCTTTGTATCACTTCTTCTGACCACCATGTGAAAGCTTGCCCTTTGTGAGTTCTCTATAAAATAGTCTTTTTGGCAAGCGTACATTTTGCCTTCGAACAATGTGGCTAGTCCATCGGAGTTGTGCTCTCTGAAGCAGAGTTTGAATGCTTGGCAGTTTAGTTCAAGTAAGGACCTCAGTGTCTGGTACCTTACCTGTCAGGTGGTCTTCAGAATCTTCCCAAGACAATTCAAATGGAAATGATTCAGCCTAAAGTCACAGAGGAAAGTGACAGAAGAAGAATTTGAACCTAGGTCCTCTAACTCCCAAACCATTCCAATCTATGCTGCTTATACTCCAGGCATCCATCCTTTTCATTCTCTTCCCACCAGAAACTGAACTCTGTCCCTAGGACCCTGCCTGAGCCCTGAGAGATGAAGTTTCACCTTATCTTGCCTGGAATTAGGTCTCCACTATACTTTTGCCAAACTATTCCACCATGTGCTATCCCCCTTTCTACTTCCTCTTAATGTGTCATCTCCTCCCATTAGAATATAAACTCCCTGAGAGCAGAGACTGTGTTGCTTGCGTGTATTCCTTTGTCCAGCATTTAGCAGAGTGTCTAGCACATAGTATGCTTAATACATGCTATAACAGTCATTCATTCCATGTTGTTCTTTCCATCAGACTACAATACCTCTTTGGTGATAAAAGCTAGATATTGGTGATGATATGGTTATGATCTTTGAAAATTAGGAGTTGGATGAAAAGAGCTCTGGTTGTAGTCAGGAAGGTGGAGTTAGCTCTGCTGTGAGTGACCTTGGGACTCAGTTTCCTTCCCTGTAAAATCTCTTCTATCTCTAAAACCCTGTGAATCCCAAATTCATTGTTTCATCATTTAAGTCAAAGTGGCAGACCCACATGAATGTTGCTACTATTTGTCTGTTGAAAAGGTTTGTCTTTTCATAATGTAGGGAAATCTATAAGCTTTTCTTCCACTTTTTCCAAACTTCGATCCCTTTATACAGATAGAATTGAAATGATTTTTCCCTCTTGGAGAGATGGGGCAGAAGGCTAAAAGTGTTGGACCTAGAAGGGGCAGGGAGAAATGAAAGGAGAGGGAAATTCCCATCAAATGTAATTACAAAAGCAGTTTATTTAAGATGTTGCAACTGGAGCTTCGACTCCTGATTCTTTGAGATGATGCCTTCACGAAAGCAACTGTTTCTGGCACAATAAAAGAAAAAGTGAAAGAGAATGCCTGTCTAGTTTGCACAGGGTACCCAGGATGTACTTGATTTTTCTGTTTATCTTGGATGCATCTTGAGTTAGGGAATTCTCTCCTTATGTAAAAACCATGTAGAGCAACAGGAATGCACTTTGTGCAGGAATGCGCCCTGTGCTGGTAAGAAAGGAGGGAAGGATTAATTTCCTATCCCATAATGGATGCTGAGGCTAGAGAAAGTTGAGGACAAGTTGCAACAGTGAGTGTGTATGTATTCAGCGGCGAACTGGGTGGTTGAAATTGGCAAGGCTGAGAGGCAACAGAAATAAATCATTGGAGGCCTTTGTTAATCATTTCCACTTTGGAAAACAGTGTTATTAAGCCTGACTTTGTAAATCTTATGCCTCTCTTCCTCCTACACGTTGACTGGCCTTCAAAGGAAGCATGCTGGAAGTGGAATCTGTCATTTGGCTGGAGTAAATAGGGTGGCTAGACCCCCATTAGAGGGGCTTCACACTCATGAGTAATAGATTGTGCGAACTCTTGGAAAAGATACACTCCGAGGGATGTGTGTGATTTGGAAATAGAGCTTAAATGGTGCATGCACCCAACTGGTAGGTGGGCTGAAGTGTGTTGTAAAGTGGAGAGAAGGTTTATTCACAGAGCGGAAGGACTGCGTTAAGACTGACTGTATCCTGTGCTCCGTAGTAATAGACAGACTACTAGTAATGGAGTGTCATAATCGATTCATAGATTCATGCTCATTTAAAATTGATGATCTCTTAATGCTGTTCCACTCTCTGTAGGGCAGGGTGTGATTGTTAGAGGGAGAGTAGAGATGTGGGGCCGCATAGCACCTCTCCAGAGTGGTGCAAGCATTGTCATGCATTTATGTAAAATAAATGGGCCAAAAGGGAAGAGTAAGAAAACCCAAAGGCAGCACGATTAGTAATAAATAGAAAATTAACCATTTTATTGGACTTTTTCTTCCATTGCAACAGCGAGCCTTGACTTTTCCACCTGATAACGAGCAAGGCACTAGCAAGAGTGTTGGACAGGTTGATGACGGGCTCTTAAAGCTGATTTTGAGACCAGGTGTTCTCACTGTTGACTCTCTCCCTCCTTTCTTCTCTTCTCCTCCACCCACCTCCCACCATTCCTGGTCCATTTGCATCCTCTGTTGCAATCCATACAAAAAGTCTTCACCATCGACTTTCACATGAATTATAGACTGGGCAGATTAAAGAACATACAGCTGTTCTGCTTGGTCGCAAGGGCTTGGCAGGGCTTTTGGCTTTTCTTCCCTGTTTGGTTTTCATTTGCTTTGGAAAGATGACTGTTACCATGTGCTGGGCCTGACCACCCCCAAAGGAGCCCTAGGGGGTAGGTGGAGGAGAGGCCCCAGAGAGGGATAAAAGCAGAGAACCCCACCTCCCCTGCTGTTTTACCTCCACCGAGTGTTCCTAGAAATCAGAGCCCTTCCTAAAGTTGCTGCGGGGATGGTGGGTTTCCAGATTGGCCTCAGGGGAGACAGGTCCAGGCTGGGAAGGGATAAAGGACTGCATCCTCTGAAATCTAAGCTTGGTTTTATTATCAGGGCTCTCTCTGAGGATTCAATTCGTTCTCTCTTCCTCCTTTCCTCTTTTCCCCGTTTTCCCATTTTCTGGTAGACTAGCTAGACACCTTTACTTTTTCCCATGAGTATGCAAGTTTGCTCCTTACATAGTCATAGGATAATAGATTCATGCATGAACTTTCAGAGCTAGAAAAGACTTTAGTGTTCATCTGGTCTTGCCCCTTCATTTTGTAGAGGGAAAAAAATAGGTGGGAGAAGAAGCATCTTATCCAAGGTCACATGGCTGATGAGTTTTTCATCCTCAGATTCAACAACAAATTCACTGGGCATGTGATGAGCAGCTAGTCTGCTGGTTGCTAAGAGGATAAAAAAGATTAATAAAATAGTGTTGGTTCCTGCCCTCAAGGAGCTTACAGTCAAATGGGGGGGGGATAAGTTCCTATGCAAAGAACTATAATACAAAGTGGAATATGTTAAGTATTGCAAGAAGGACACAAAGATACAATAAGTACCATGAGGGAGGTACAATTCTTTGAAAATTCATAGGATGAGAAAAATTATACTAACTCGTGAGGACCCTGGAGAAGGGGGGGTGCTATTATGGGCAAGATTTCAATAGATAGAGAAAGTTGATGGTGTTGGGTACTGAGAGTATGGGGGTGGGTGGGAGTGGGGGTAGAGGTGGGAATGTGCAATTAACATTTTCAATCTGTAATTGTCTCCTTAAATAAGATGATTTTTATTTACCTCTATAAAACACTAGAAAAGAGGATTCAAATGAACTGGCTAGAAAAGAGGCTTATATTAAAGAGTAAGTTTGTGTATGTATATGTGTGTATATGTATGTATGCATGTGTATGATGTGTACGTAGAGAGGTTGATTTTTGGCCTACACTCTAGCCCAAAGGGTGCGAAAGGTGATAAAAAGGTGTTAAAATAATCGTAAAGATATGTGGTTTGTGAACACCTTTCTCTGCTGGAATTAACAGAATTAACCTTGTTGGACAAGCAAAAATTAGAAAGACGAAAATAGCTAAGCTCTAGGGATAGAATTTTGGTTGGATACAGTGCAAGTGCTGGAGACACTTACAGGGAGCCTTAGAGGAGATCGCTCTCTCCCTGCCTCCCCCTTCCCCTTCCTCTGGTTGCTATTTCGCCTAGCATCAGAGCAGGAAATCCTTCATTCAACATTTTCAGAGTTTATTGGTCTAAGAGTTAGGTATAGGGCTGTCCTTAGCACTTAAGGTAGCATCCAGCCACCTTCTGCTAAGTTGGGAGGGGGCAGGATATCTCAAGGGGAGACACGTAAAGGATAGACATGTATATATGTGTATATGTCTATACATACGTGTCGATGGATGTGTATGTATCCATTTACATGCATAGCCATACAGTAGAACACTGGAGCTGGGGTTTTTTAATTTATTTTTTATTTTCAGTTTACAACACTCACTTCCACAAGTTTTCGAGTTCCAAATTTTCTCCCCCTCCCTCTCCTCCCCACTCCCCACCAAGATGGCACGTAAGGTGGACTTTTAAAAAAAGCGTAATTGATGCCTTTGGCATCATTTATTTCTGGGAATATTTTCCCTCCTCTATTTCCCTCCAGATGGAAACCTCCCTTATAGTAAAGAGAAACAATTGAGCAAGACCCCCTGATACGCTGCCTTTATTTGACGATGTCTGCCATATTCTCTCTCTGCTACTCTGCTGTGAGGAAGGAGGTGTGTTTCATAAGATGATTTTTAGTAACTTAATTTTTCAGCTACTCAGAGTTTGTCTTTCTTTTTACGTTATTGTAATCATGGGTATATTTCACTATAAAGCTGACGAATTTTGAAGTAGTTGATTAACCTACAAAATATCTGAGTCTGTGTAACAATGAGCTGTGTCATAGGGTACTTATGCTACAACTTTCTCTCATTTATCCAAAGAGAGATGGATTGTTTTTTTGTATATGAAAGTAACATTCCTGATCCGCTCACCTCAGGAGACCATAACCATTGAGCTAATGGGGATGGCTTCGCACTGAACTATACACGGACTCTTACTTCCTGTTTTGATCAGAACGCATTTATGGCATGGCTGTCCAGTCTAGTAATGGGGTGTCGTCTATGGCTATAGAAAAGGAGGCTAACAAGCTCATGTGGCCAGCTATCAGACCCATCACCTCGACTTCATTAGCGACACTCTCGCCCAGTGAAGTATCGATGCCACCCTCATCCACGGGGACTGTTGCTGAAGATGCTGTTACCAAAGTGTGACTGGCAGTCACTGTGGGAAGGGCTGTCATTATTCAAGGCTCTACCGCTCGGCATCCTGGAGTGCAGGTCACCTCTGCCCTTCTCTTTTCTGCACTGTTGTTAGGAGGACTTCCATGCTATTCTATTTTCCAATGGCAAGGAAGTAAGTGAAGAGTAGAAACCTCAGAGATTTGACACTTAGAAGGTAAACCATTTCTTGACTTGTCTTCATAGCTCTTTTGGAAGTTGGGAGGGCAAGGAATCAGAATGTAAAATCCCTGGCTCTATGTCCTCCCCTGATGTGAGCAGGCTTGGCAAGTTCAAGGCGGAGGGCCCTATGTTGGCTCCTAGTTATCTAGGCCCTGTAGAGCTGAGCCTCTTAGACTCTAAGCCAGTCACAGTTCTCAGATAAATGTGGGGTGTGTGCATGTGTGTGTGTATATATATACATGTATGTATATGCATATGTGTGTGCATGTACTTATATACACACATACATGCTTATACATACACACACTTACACATATATACACATATGTCCTTATATATACACACACAGATGTTTACAGCTGCAAGGGACCTTAGAGGTCTCCTAGGCTAGCCTCCTCATTTGACACATCTGTCAAGCGATCGACAAGCCCTTATTAAGTGCCTGCTCTGTGCTAGCACAGTGCTAGGCACTGGGGGATACAAATTTATTGTTCAGTCATGTCTGACTCTTCATGACCCCATTCGTTTGATTGTTTTGGCAAAGATACTGGAGGGGTTTGCCATTTCCTTTTCATTTTACAGACGAGGAAACTGTGGCAAACAGGGTGAAGCGACTTGCCCAGGGTCACACAGCTAGTAAGTGTCTGAGGCCAGATTTGAACTCAGGAAGAGGATGAGTCTTCCTGACTCCAGCCCACTACTCCACCTAGCTACCCCAGGGATCCAATACATTCACTGGCAAGGAGCTCAAACGACAAAAACGTTCCATGGGGGAGACAGTGTGTACCTAAGTACATACAAAGTCAACGTAAGGCAAATTGGGGGTGGGGAGAGGGCACTAGCAGCAGCTGGTGAGAAGAGTTCCTGGAGAAGGGGAGTCTTGAGCAGAGAGGAAGTGAGGTGGGAGTGCCTTTTGGGCATAGGGGAGAGCCTGTGCAAAGGGATGGGGAGGGGAGATGGAGTGTCACAGATGAGGAACAGCATGGTCAGTTTCCAATCCAATAAACATTACTAGCAGGCACTGTGCTAAGTGTTGGATATACAATTAATAAAAAGAAAGGCAGTTCCTGCCTGTAAAGTGCTTATGATCTAATGAATATAGGCTAGTTTGGCTAGACTATAGAGTGTGCAGAAAGAGGGAGATGTGAGACAAGGTCCAAAAAAATTGGCTGGAGCCAGGTTGTGAAGGGCTTTAAAAACTAGAGGAGTTTCTATTTGGTCTTGGAAGAAACAGAGAGATGTGGGGGGTTTATTGGGTAGGGTAGCGACATAAATGCTACATTTTAGGGAAGTCACTTTTGCAGCTATGTGAAAGATTTCTAGAAAAGGAAGACAGCGGAGGCAAGCGCACCGATTAAGAGGCTATTACAATAACCCAGATGAGAAGTGGTAAAGGTCTGAACCACAGACAGAAGGAGTGGCAAGAAAAAGCAGGGTCATGAAAACTCAGAGAGGAGAGGGGATCCAGAAGAAAGGGGAATCAGCTGTTTTCAAATACTGCCAAAACGTAGAGAGTGAGAAAGGGCCATTGGATTTGGGAATGGAGAGATCCCTGGCAATTTGGAGAGGGCAGTTGAATGAGGACAGAAGGCAGTTGAAGCAAGTAAATGAGCAGAGGGAGTGTGGCTAGTGAATGGAGACAGCTTTCTCTAGGAGTTTCACTTTGAAAGGGTGGGGAGATAGAGAACAACAGCCTGAGGGGATGGTAGGGTTTAGGCCAGCGGGAGCCGTGGGTGTAACTGTAGGTTGCAGGAAAGCAATCAGTAGGTGGGAAAAGATGGGCAATGAGAGAGGCCAGGGATGAGAGCAGAAGTGACCTATCTGCTAGAGAATAAAGGAGGCAGTGGGATCTAAGGTAAAGGTAGAAGGGTTGGCTTCTCTTGGGAGATGGGCCACTTCTTTATCAGAGACTAGAACAAAGGAGGAGAGACTGAGGGATGATGTCCAGGGGTTTTTAGATGTAGAAAAGGGGAAAAGAAGGAACCATGGCAGTAAAGTCTGAGGCAAAGACCTCATCTGATAGAGATGGGGAAGGGGATGTGGGAGACTTGAGGAAAGAAGAGATGGTTTGGAATAAAAATATGAGGAAACTGAGGCCCAAAGGGGTTAAGTGACTTGCCCCAGGTTACACAGGCAGTAAGTGGCAGAGCCCAGACATATGGGAGATCTTGCAGTCTGTGCCTGCAAAGCACAATTTTTTTTTGCCCCCTTTAATCAATTTCATTAAATAATCTGCCTCCCTGCTATTGTAGAAAGCAACTACTTCATTAATACTCGAGGGAGAACAACACCAGCAACAAAAAAGCCCTCTCAATTCAGTTTATCGGCGCAGAAAAGATGCATCTCTCTTCTGGTAATTGGGTTTTGGTGCTTTGTATGTGTCTATCAAGACCTTTGGTCTCAACTTAAAATAGATCTAGGTCACCAAGATTATTCAAAGAAAAGCATCTTGTGGTTAGCAGTGAGGTCTTGGGGTGAGCTAGGAGGTACATTTTAAAAAGGAAATAATTTTTATTGGTATCTGATGGTTAAAAACTCTGTTGGTTGGCTTTATTTGAAGGGATGCGGGAAGACATTGAGGGCCCGAATGAAAATCCAATTTATTATCCTGCCATGGCCTGACTTCACACAATTCTCCACCTGTCTATACTCTGTGGTCCAGTCAAACCGAAGACCTCCCTACTCTCCTCCTCCGTCCTATATTCTGCCCTCTCCATGTCTTTGCTTGTGTAGTTTCTCATCTAGAATAATTCCCTCACCTTCTTCTGCTGAAATCTTACCGTGCTCCAAGGGGAATGCCACCAATTTCAGGAAGTTTTCACTGATTATCTCTGGTCCAAGATGATCTTTTCTTCCTTGGAGGTCTCCTACAACAAGGCCTGGAGCTGTTAGTAGTACATTACCTACTCCAAATCTCCCAAGGAGGGGAAAAACAAAACAAAAATGCACATCAAAGTTGAGGCCATTTTGGAGGATTCGAGACCTGGATGAGCTGCAGCTAGTCTACATTCATCTGCCCTCCTGAGATGGATGGGAGGAAAGGGGATTTTTAGGACTCCTTTCTCACCTCTATCTCATTGAACTCCTAGCTTAAGTGAAAGTTTAACTCAAATACTGCCTCCTACACGAGAGCTCTCTTGATCCCCAAAGGTGGTAGTGTCTCCCCCACCCAAAAATATCCCATATTTGCTTTGTATATGCTTATATAGACAAATTTTGATTCTCCTGATAGAATGTAATAAATGTCCTTGGGCGGGGGGTGTTCCATTTTTATTTTTTCTTTTTATTCTCCAGTGTTTAGCACACTGGCTGGCACACAAAATTAAGAATTTAGAATACAAGCCAGGGCAGGTCCTAGATCATTAACAAGAAAGTTTGAAGTGGATATGTGAGGTCAGGGTTAAAGGTTGGGAATATAGGATCATACATTTAGAGTCAGAGGGGATTTTAGAGGTCCTTGAGTCCAATGTTCTCATTTTGTAGGTGAAGAAACAAGCCCAAATTAGCTTCAGCTGCTCTGGCAGCTGGTGGCAGGGGTGGGAAGTGAAGCTATGTCTTCAGACTCCAAATCCTTCACTATGTCAGTGCTGCCTGCATGGACACAAGTTAACACCATGGGGAAGGCAGCTAACTTGAAAGAGAGTATGTGAAGTGCTTTTTGGCGGTTCAGCTCCATTCGGTCACCATTTAGCAAGCTTAGAAAGACTGGTTATGAAGGGAGGAGGAGCTGACAAGGAGGACTTCACTTCGAGTTGGACAGCTTGGCGGTGTTGTTTCTAGCTGGGGGGTTGGGATGGGCGGCGCTTCTCTGGGTTGTTGCTGTTGTCTGTGTTACTAGTGTGCTGAACCTCGGAAAATGGCCTGAGAGGGTGGTGTCCTTTTCCTGCCATTATATCTCGTTTATTGGTTTGTCTATCTGTCCCTCCTCAGGGGACCAAACCCATGAGGCTTCTATTGAAAAAGATGGCCACCGGGTAATAAACTCTTTTCATTTTAGTAGTAATTGTTAGCATTTCTATAAAATGTTAAGGTTCCCAGAGTAGTTTAGGATGGTAGCCTGTGTGTTCTTCGTAAGTATCCTGTGAATTGGCTGCTTTTCTTGTCCGTGTTGTACAAAATGGGGAAGCCAAGACAGTGAGATTAGGGCACTTGCCCATGGTGGCACAGCTAGTATCTGAGGACCAGGTCCCTCCACCACATTCTCCTGCTTCTTATTTTAGAGGCAGGAATGTAGACACCTTGGGTAGGCTTCCTATAATCACCAAAAACTGGAATTTAACTTTGTGGCCATCGATTGAGAAATGGCAACAGATTATGAAATTATTACGAAGGTAATGGAATACTAGTCTACTGTAAGAAAAGAGGGGCACAAATAGTGCAAAGAAATATAGGAAGCTTTAGAAGAAGTGTTGATTGAAGACAGAAGGGAAAGACAAGATACAAATTGACTCCAACTATGTGAATAAGGAGAATAACTTGGTCAAATAGAAAAAAGAAGTAGTTCAGAAGGGGTCGACCCTGGTAAAGTTATCCTGCTTTTGTTGTGACCTATTTTTCTTTAACAGTCTATGAGCAACAGACCTTAGGGTTACATTTACAATCTCACTTTGCAAAATTGAAAGTACTACACTACATAAGTGTTTGCTATTAATATTGTATATTTGAATATTAATACTTGTTAGAAATATAAATAAAATTTATCTTGGGAGAAAAAAAACTCCCGTGAAAGGAGGTGATTGACCCCTTGATCTAAGTTTATGCTAAAGTAGCTATTACAAACTTAAATCATATACCTACGCCAATAATTATTCTATTTTCCCATTACTTTATAATTATAATGTACTTCACATCCATTATTGCATTTCAATCTCACAACAATTTTGTGAAGGAGGAAGGGCAGGGATCATTTCCCAGAGGAGGAAAGTGAGGGTCAGAGAGGAAGTGACTCCGCAAGCAGCACATCTTAGTGGAAGCGGCACTGTGCTTGAAGGCAGAAGCCCTAGGTTTAATTCGCATCTCTCATCACCATTATCTGTGTGATGTCAGCAAATTGATTTTTTTCTGAACTTCAGTTTTTCTTTTCTGTAAAACAGAGATAATCATATTCTGCCTATCTCTGTATTGCAGTGTGGAAGGTACTTTTGTAGATTGTAAAAGTGTGATAAACATGTGAATTATTATTAAAATCGTTATAGTCTAAGATCAGACAGATATTAGCTGTGTGATCTTGGGTAAGTCTCTTATCTAAATGCCCTAGGCAACTCTCTAAGACTATATATAAATTGCTGGTTTCTCACTGGGAGTTCCCTATACTAATGACATCACCAGTTTGCCCCATGCACTTGTCATTTATACTAGCTGCACCCCCTTCCCCTCCTCCTTCTCCCATCTCCCCACCCTCTCCCCTGTCCCCCCCACCCTCTCCCCTGTCCCCCCCACCTTCTCCCCGCCCCCCCCCCCCATGCCTTTAATGTTCTCCCTCCTCATCTCTACATCCTGGCTCTCCTTGGATTTCTTCAAGACAACCTACCCTCTGCCTTTCCCAATCTTCCCTCTTTCTACCTTGCCTCCCCCGCCCCAACCCCCAGGCTTTTTCCTCTGTCATTACTTTCTTTTTACACTGTTTATGTTTCATACTATCTAGTTGTTTGCATGTTGTCTCCACCATTAGAATGTGATCTTCTTGAGGGCCAGGGCAGTGTTTTTCTCTTCTTAGTTTCTCTAGTACTTAGCAGGGTGCCTGGCAAACAATAAGGGCTTAATAAATGCTTCTTGACTGATTATCTATAGTCTAAGCTCACATGGCTCAGAAATGGTAAAGCCAAAACTAGAAATCCAAGTACTCCTCTCAGCCCAGTGCTTTCTGCTCCCTCTACATCAATCCCTTAGAGACAAACAAGGCTTCTCTCATTCCTTGTGCTAGGAAACACTAGCTTCCAAATAAAGTTTTAGGATTACAAGCTGGGAAGGACTTTGGAGAGTCCACCCTCTAGTTTTACAGATAAACAGACTAGGTCTCCAGGGAGAAAGGACTTGCCCAAAGGCACACAAACATAATAAACCGAAGAGCTGTTCGCTCATCCCAAATACAGCTCTTTCCACTATTAGCAAGCTGTCTTCTCTGAACCATGTGTCCTTACAGTGACATGGCTTTATGCACATGCCTCGATTACTTATCTCTGCATGATTTCTGGATTTCCCAGTGACTAGGATCCCTATTCTAAATTAACCTGGGTAAAATTTGAGCTTGTCTGACTCCCAAGGACCAGCCGTTCAAATTCATCATTTGTTTTCTTGCAGTAGCTACTTTAAATAGTCCATAAGTCTGAGGAAGGGACTCATTGTTCATTAATATTGGCTGTTTTCCCAAACAGTCCATGGGCTTCATTTTTTAACTTGGGCTCTCTCAAATTGGATTTTTTTCTAAACCAAAAATTACCCATGTTTAACATTTAAAATGTTATCTAGTCATGTGGCTGTTCCCGTCTTGGGCAGAAAACATCTTGGATGAATTTGCATTTTTAATTCTTGGCTTTTTTTTTTTTTTTGCTTTGCTCCCAGCGAACATTTTTTTCCTTAAAAAAAAAAAAAAACCCAACCCACAACAGGCCGATAGTGCCAAGATAGCATAATAATAGTAGTAATGTGTTCTCCGTCTTTACTAATTGCACCAAATTTTACCATGTGCTAGAAAAGCAGAGTCTGTGCCCGCTGCCTGCTGTACCAAATTTCAAGCTGCAGCCACTTACAGTGGTGAGATAATCACTGTTTAATGGGCTGGACTCCTCCCACAGGAGTTACTGTACTTCTGTAGAACCACAAACTCACCAGTCAAGTGCGCTATTAAAGAGTGCCTTGGGCTCTGTGCATTATTTAATAGGACAATATGCTTTCTATCCACTTCTTCCCGCTGCCAGGTGCCAAGGCGGAGCCCAGCTCCCTTTCTGCGCTTTGGGGGTGGGGGTGGGGAATGGGTGGGGCGGGCAGAGAACAGGGCAGGCTATTCTGTAGAAGGAGTGAAATAGATGACCTTAGTTGTTTCTCCCACCTCCGGGGGTTTGTGAATTCTATGGATTCTGATTCAGAAGATCTGGATTTGGCTACTGGCTCTGGTGTCACGTGATTCGTCAAGAGGCAGCTAGACGGCGCAGAGGACAGAGACTTGGATCCTTGGTCAGGAAGACCCGAGGCCAAATCCAGATACTTCCTAGATGAGTGACCGTGGGCAAGTCACTTAATATCTGCCTCAGTTTTCTTCCTCAGCTGTAAAGTGAAGGTAACAAAATAGCACCTCCTTCCCAGGGTTCTAGCGAGGACAAAATGAAGTAATATTTGTAAAATGCCTTGTAAACCTTGAGGCAAATGAGATAATATTTGTAAAGAGTTTTGTAAACCTTAAAATGCTTTATAAATTCTAGCCATTATTATTAAAAGAGGACAGTAATAGGAAAAAAAGGCCTTCCACCTAGTGCACTGATTATTGTAGAGATCGAGTAAGACAACACCCTGAAAGCACTTTGAAAACTATATAATGCCTTACAAAAGTGTCATTTTTTTCTCCCATACACCCTCACATACTATGTGTCCCCTGGGATGGATTAATGTGATTTATCAGGAACTCAAATTTTTTTAAAATTTTATTTGGGCAGGGAGCAAAATGTGTTTATTATAAGCTCCTTGAGGACAAGAACTTTTTCATTTTTGTCTTTGTGTTCTTCAAACACTGCCTAGCAAATACAAGGTATTTAATAAAATGCTCATTGATTGATTTATCTTTGTATACTCCTCCAATGCCTGTTGCATCCTATGTTGAAAAGCAGCTTTTGGAAGGAAGCAGGGCCTCTCTGGCCACTTTTTCAGGGCAGAAAATTCCAGGCCGGTGGCTGGAGACTGATCTCTGGACACAGCTGGGCGGAATTGTAGACTCCTTAAACACAGAATATCAGAGCTGGAAGGGGCCTTCGAGGTCATCTAGCTTCATTTTGCTGAGGAGAAAACAGAGGCCCGGAGAGGGAAAATAACATGTCCATGGTTGTAGATTGAGTTTGCTAAGTAGCCACATTTTAATTTGTTAGAAGAAACAGCAATAAACAATCCAGGATGCAGGACACTTTTCGCAGCCCATTCCTTTCACAATATGGCGCAGCGGAATGGGAAAAGATTGGCCACATATGGTATTGTTGGTGCCAGTCATGTTTTCTAAATATCCACTTCTTCAGAGTAAATGATATTGTTTAGACACATGGTGTGGGTTGGCTTGGAAAAATCTTCAGCAACATTGTTTTTTTGGGCTGTAAGGCTTCAGCTAGTTTCCTTTTTTAGGGTAGAAGACATAGGAATCTTTAAAGATTAGAACTTGGGAAAGGAACTTGGATTATACATTATTGACTTTTGTATTCCAAGGTGATATATAAATATATAGTCATGGGATGTCCTGGGCAGATGTTGCCCAAGTGGTCATCGAACCCAATCCGCTGAGGCCCAGAGTGAGAAAATGCTTTGTGCCTATTGGTGACTCCCTCTTCAGTGTTCTGGCCGCCACACTCTGCTCTCCGTTTTCATAAGTTTCCAAAGCTGGAAGTTGCAACATCAGAGCTCATCTAGTTTAACTTCTCCCCCAAAGCATGAATCTTGCCTACAACAACATATGCCCCAAATGGTACTTGCATACTTCTAGGGAAAGGAAGCATGCTACTTTCTAAGACAGCCAGCTCCATTTTGGACAGCTCTAACTGGTGGTAGGAGGGCAGCTAGGTGGCACAGTGGATAGAGTGCTGGGCTTGGAGTTAGGAAGAGCTGAGTTCAAATATGACCTTAGACACTTACCAGCTATGTAAACTTGGGCAAGTTACTTAATTTAACCCTGTTTGCCTCAGTTTCCTCATCTGTGAAATGATCTGGAGAAGGAAATGACAAACTACTCTCCATTATCTTTGCCAAGAAAACCCTGAAGAGGATCACAATGAGTAGGACATGACTGAAAAATGACTCAACGAGTAGAAAGTGTTTCCTTATATTGAGCCCAAAATTTCCTTGTAACATTCAGTTTTTAAAAAATCTATTCATAAATTGAATTAAATATTGTGCTGGGAGGAATAGAGTGTAGATAAGACACTGTCCCTGTATCTTCCACACTAGTTCACTTTCAGTAATTGTCACTAGCATTGCCTACTGGAGGCCAACTCTAACCCCTCTTCCACTTAACAATGACCCTGTCCTTTGAGTCAGAGAACCAGAGTTTGAATCCTGTCTCTGTCCCTTACCACCTGTGTGATCTTGGGCACGTCACTTGTCCTCTCCAGGTCTCGGCTTCCTCCTGTATAAAAATGAGGGGGTTTGACAAGATGGCCTCTTAAGGCGCCTTCCAGTTATAAATCTACGATTCCATGGTCCTTTTAAAGTGTTCTTTTCTCCAGGTTAAGTGGCTCTGCCTTATCTGCAATCTATGAAGGGATCTGTCATGATGGTCAGAGAGCCCTGGGCCTAGAATCAGAACACCGGGGTCTGAGTCTTTCCTGGACTCTGAGCAAATCAGTTTCATTGCTTTTAAGCTCAGTTTTCACATCTGTCTGATGGGGATAATAATCCTTAGACTAAACACCTCTCTAAACTCTTGTGAAAGTCAAATGACATAATATCCCTCGAGGTACTACATGAATATGAGCCGTTCTTATTCCTTGTATGCCTTCCAGACATGGGGTATCAAGCTGTGTTAAAGGTCAGGAAACATCAAACAGCCTAATGGAAAACATAGATGAGGCAGCAGTGGGGTGGGGGGAGGGAACTTCGACATATTCTGGCCTAGTTTTTTCTCCCTCAGAAGCAGGGCTCTATCTGTATGAAAAGTGACAAAAGAAAGCATTTGCCCACTTCTCAAGGGTGGACGGGACAATGGTTTTGTCCTCTCCAGTTCTGTTTTATCATTAATTTCAACTTACTGTTAATTTTGTTAATATTGTTGGTTATTAAATTATTAAGTATTAAATATTATATAAATATTGCTAATATTGTTAAATTCAATTCGACTCAACATTGTAGGAAATTAAATATCTATCACATCTAAAGTACTATGTTCGTCCCTGGAGAAGAGAAAAGCTATATAAAATCCCCACTGTTAGGAAACTTAATTAAGCAGTCACCAAGCATTTGTGACAGGTGCTGTACTAGGCACTGAAGGTACAATGACAAAAATGAAGCGGTGCTTGACTTCAGGGGGCTTACCTTCTACTGGATTAGGTAACATGTATACATGTAAATATAAATATAATACAGATGAAGAAAATAAAAGGTAGCCTTTGGGGGAGGGGAGGGGAAGGGAAAGGAGAAGTATCAGTAACCAAAGGGACCACGAGAGGCCCCAAGTAGCAGGTAATATTTGAGCTGAGTTTTGAAGGAAATGAAGAATTTGAAAAGATGGAGAACGTGAGGAGGGAGGGCATTCCAGGTATAGAGAACAACCCTGCCCAAAGGCGCCAGATGGAGATGGAATGCTGTGGGTGAAGAACAGTTAGAAGGTCATTTGGATTGGACTAAACTAAACAGGGCATGAAGGGAGCTAATGTATGATAGGGCTAGAAAGATAGATTGTATTTGATCCTGGAGATAACAGGAGACCAACATGGTCAGATCTATGCTTTAGTAGTGTTACTTTGGCTGCTGTGAAGAGGTATGGGGAAGACGTTACCAAGAGTGGCCTGAAGACACTTCCTATATAAAGTATAGGCTTCTCCATGGAGATGATTAAAGCATCAATTTAGTGGGATGATATGGACTGGTCCACTTGGGTAGGTTAAAGGATGAAGGCTCTGTTCTGTCTCTGGAGATATGTCCCTACCGAGATTGTTTACAGGAAAAAAATTCTGGCTTTTTGGACCTGGGTTCGAATTCCACTTTGCCACTTACTAATTATGTGACCTTGGGCAAGTCATTAACCTCTTTGTATCTGAGTTTCCTCATACATAAAATGAAGAAATTGAATCAGTGGAGCTTTGAGGTCCCTTCCAGCTCTATTTGTGATCCAATGAGCCCAAGTCCTTATAGTGAGGTATCCATGAGTCAACAAAAACCTGGGCTAAGGGTTACCCGGGGCTTACTATGCTGCATGGAGTCTTTTCTGATCTCCTTGGTTGCTAGTGCCTTCCCTGAGAAAAGACTACCTTTTCATTTGCTTTGTCCTCATGTTGTTTGTACTTACATGTATACATGTAAACTAACTCAGTAGAATGTAAGCCACTTGAAGTCAAATACTGTTTCACTTTTATCTTTGCATCTTCAGTGCCTAACACAACACCTGTCACAGCCTGTTGACTGATTAATTAACCCAAAGCCTTCAAGTAGCTGTTATCAGTCATCTACATAAAGTCAATCAGATATTCAGTCAAAAAGAGGGAGGTCATTAACCCTGATCAGTGCAATGACCCACTTCAATTTCAGAGGACTAATGATAAAGTACACCACTCACCTTCTGGCTGAGAGGTGATGAGCTCAGGGTAAGAATGAGACATAAATACACACGTACACGTATATACACATATACATACACGTACATACATGTGCTTATAACACACATGCATATATGTGCGTATATACTTGCACACACATATGTGTGTATACATACATAAATACGTATATACACACACACACACACACACACATATATGAAATGGCCAATGTGAGGATTTGTTTTGCTTCACTATCTGTATTAGTTACACAGATTTTGTTTTTCTTTTTCAGTGTTGTTGTTCCAAGGGACGAGACTAGTGGCAGGAGAGAGAGAAAATGAAATTTTGTTCATTGAAAAAATTCTGATTTTTTTTTCATCAAGAGAAAAGGGCAGAAGGAAGGTCAGACAAGCAAGACAACTTTGAAAGCGGCAGATTGATATTATTATTTACTTAAAAAGAAGAGAAAGCAGTACAAAAGAGAATCCTCCAGTTTTGCTTACAATCCTCATTTCCTGTCATGCTATGCATATGTTAATATTCATTCCACTTAATGTTTGTTAAATTTGGAATAAAAAAAGTTAAAAGTCCTGCCAGCAATGCAAGGCCTCAAGCCATTAAAACAAAGAAGCAATAAAAAAGTGAGGCCATTAATAATCTCAATGGGGATGTCTATAACATACCTAGAGACAGAGACAGGTCTCCCAAAATAATAAATAATTCTTTAGTAATTAAAAAATTTGGGATTTCATCAAGGTAGACATTTCCTCTACATATCGAAATGTCTCCATGTCTTAGGAAATGAAATCCATGAGTTTCTATGGCCAAAGAATTTCATTTCCTAGGTAGCTAACACTCTAGTCCTCAGATGAAAGCCTCAGTTTATCACTGGCCCCATACTTAAAGGCTGAAGCTGAAGGCTCCCTCTAAAGTTTGGTTCAGAGTAGTCTTAGAATAATTTGGGCAGGTTGTTCTTGGTTAGTGCCCAGGGCACCTAGCTGTCATTTGACAAGGCTGACCATGTCAAGCCTTGTTTAAGCGGGACTCTCCTGTCTGCATTCCAGGACCTTGGTGGGAGTAACCCAAATTTGTCCCTTCTTGTCCAGCAGGGCACGTGGGTGATGATGATGAAATTGCTCAAGAAGGCAGATAGGATGCATAAGGCAGGATCAAATGAAGAGACCTTGAATTTTCTTCAGGATTTGATGCTGGACCCTTCAAACCAAGGCAGGAACCAGCTTTGTTCCTTCTAGGGTGCTCAATGGAACAGAATTTCTCTCTATCACCTATTACTACCGATTCTTCCCATAGTCTGTAACACCCAACCAAGTTGAATTCACTGAAACAGAATGGAGGGATGGATGGAGCCTGTTATAGTGGGAACCTTGGCTCAGCAAACATTGCTTGATTGACTGGTGTGACCTTAGGCTAATCATGTTGTCTTTTGGGATTGTCCTCCTCTGAAAGATGTTGGTTGAATAGAGCATGGATTAGACAGATCCACAGCTCTCAAACTTTTTGGTCTCTGGCCATCTTTATATTCTTAAAAATTATTGAAGATTCTGTTGGTTTATGTTTCAATATTTACCATATTCAAAATTAAACCATCTTAATATCATTGTGAAAATAATTTTGAGCTGGCAGATCCCCTAAAAGGGTCCTAGGGACCCCAGGGATTGCTGGACCACACCTTGAGAACCAATAGATGATCACTAAAGTTCTTTCTAGCTTCAATATTTTATATTTCAATGATTCTTATGTTTGTTTCATCTCTAACATTCTCAGATCATAGGATCAAAAGATAAAAGATTAAGAACCTGAAGGAACTTCAGAGGCCACATAGTCTAAACTTCTCACTTTACAGATGCCAGTGAAGCAAAGTGACTTGTCCCAAAGTCGCACAAGTAAAGAGGGTCAGAGGCAGGATTCAAACTTCAGAGCCAGTGGCCATTGATTCTAGGCAGTCATGTACATTAGACCACATCTAATACAAAAGGAAACTCCTTTCCTCCCACCTCATCCTCTTTTGCACTTGCTGGCTATTGGCTGAAATACTTTACAGAAAGAAGAAACCTCTGGTTCCATAATGTAAGGTCAAGTTTGAAATACAGTCAACCCTGGGGAGAAATAAGCACTGGTTTCATATTCATGGTAAGATATTCATGACTAACAGCAGGTCTTTCCTTGAGGGAGCAGACTTGGCAGGTGGGAAGGGGAAGAAGGGCCCTGTGGAGGTGGACAGGGTGGTGAAAGGCACAGAGAGACATCCTGGCACTGCTCTCACCCAGGACACACAGTCTCTGTTGGGCTCCCTGGGACTTTTCTTTTCTGCAATTAAACTTGATTCCATAGCTGTCTTCTCTACAGATGCTCTCCCCTGCAGGATGTCAATGTTGATGGGGAAGGGGGACAACACCTTTCCCTCCTCCCCATCCCCCAATTGTCCTTTGAAAGGGGCACCAGGGAAAAGGTGAAGAGCATTTCCTTCCCAAGAGCTGAGTTATTCCTCCATAGCTGATTTGCTTCTTAACAGTCAGAGATGACTCTTAGAGGACCAGGGCACTGTTTCAGGTTGCCAGGGCCATGGCTTATCCTTCCTACAGCCAATGGCTATGCACCCTATAATCCCATTAAGTTGACGGGAGAACTTCACACTTATTAAATACTTCTTTGCACTTCTTTTACATTGGCCTGATTTCATACCCTTTACAATCTGAATAAGGCCTGTGAGTCCCTGTAATGTCAATTTAGATTTGAAGATCTTTCCCACCCATTAATAGGCCATCTGACCTACTTATGTCACAGGAAGCCTAAGTCACATGTGGTGGGAGGAGCTTCCTGACAGGAAAAGAAAAGTGTGTCACAGGAAATGCTGAGAGAGCAGTTAGAACTGAGGGAAGGAGCAGACATGTCCTATGCTGTGAGTGTGTTTGTGGGAAGGCCCCAGCAGGAGGGTAGAATGTTATGGGATGGAGTTGTTCTCTGCTGTGATATTGTGTTTTAAGTTCCTTGCTATTATGATAAAGTGGGCTTACTGGTTTTGGGATCTGGTTCTCTGGTGTCTGAATAAATGGTTTATTTCTTCTACCTTCTACATGAAGAGACTATTATATTTTGTGATACAGAACCACATAGGCATTTTGAGAATTATCTCTATTGTGATCATTGCCTTGCTAATATACTCCCTCAATGTTTTATGCCTTAAACTAGGTTTAAATGCAGCCACTCAGAGTCTCAAAGTGGGAAAACCATCATACTTCCATGTCTCTATTACCTGAACATTAATTCCTGTCATTTAATCAAGTAAGTTGTGTGTGTGTGTGTGTGTGTGTGTGTGTGTGTGTGTGTGTGTGTGAAGCATAATAAATTGATCAGGAGTCCTCTGATCAATATTCCCCCTTTATGTTTAGAGGTGGACTGAGACCTAGAGAAGCTAAATTATTTTTTCCCAATATTACACAGTTAATTAGTTACAGAACCAGGATTCAAACCTATGGCTTCTTACTCTGTATCCAGTGTTCCTTTCATTACATCATTGCTTATTTTGTTTATTTCTCATGCCTAGAATGTCCTCCCCTCCCTTGAGCCTTTAGAGCCCAATTTAAATGCCACCTCATCCAGGAAGCCAGCATGACGACTCCTGGGATTCCCAGGACATGATTATGGCCTGAGTTAGCAACAGATCTTGCTTGCCCACTGGCTTAGCCAGAAGGAGATCAGCTGTCAAACCATAGCATAACTGTGGCAATCCTAAACCCACTGATGACTTGCTAAAGGAAGCTTGATTTACTGTCAAACTACTATCATAAAACAAGGGTCACTTCTTTATGAGGTTTCCTTATTACAAGAAAGACCTGCAACCTGAGATCCCAGTTTGACTAATGTCTTTGCAATTTCCTAGAGCTGACCTTGCAACTTCAAGATGGGCCAATAGCCCTGTTCTGTAAGTAACCACCCATATGGTGTGGATTGGATGCAAACAAAAGATCTCTTCAGATGGAAGGTTAGATTCTCATCACATGGAAAAAGCACGGGGTAGTTTTAAATCTCAAAATAATTATAATGTCCTATCCTTTGTTTATGAAGGCCTGCCAAATTTTAGAGCTAGAAGGGATTTTAGCAATTGGACTTGGAGAAAAGATTTTAGAGCTGGAAGGAATCCTATTGCCTACTGAATAAAATCCAAATTATTTCGGCTCATTTTCAAGGCCCTCCATGATTTCATGATACTCTACCTTCTCAGGATTCTCTATTACTATTCCTTTCCATCTACAAAATACACTCCAGTCTAACTGAAATACTGGTCATTCTCCAGGCACAATTTAAAAAACATTTGTTAAATGCCTACTAAGTGTAAGGCACTGTGCCAGGTGCTCACAATACAAAAATAAAATGAAGAATAGTTCTTATCCTAAAGGACTTTACATTCTACTGGCAGCATACAAGATATACATAAATGAGCTGGTGACAGCTCAAATGGGTGTACACAAGTGGGCGATGACAAGTGATAAACAAAATGGTGGAGGGAGAGGTTGCATCTAAGCTCACCTCCTCCCTCACCACCTTGAAAAAAGCAGAAAATGTGATAAAATTAATAAAAGCAAGAAGCAGAGGATGAAGGAAACAAGTTCTTACAATATAATTCTTAAGAAAAACAAAAATAGGCCAGGTTACCAGCTCACTATTTCTAACCATGCCCAATATCCCTGGTTTATGCATTGCAATGTCCCATGTTCTTAGCTCCATGTGGTTACAGTGATATCTGTCATTGCTTCGTAGAGTCTCCTTTCAACAGTTTTCCACCCTCCTCACCTCCTAGAAGGTAACTGTTCATTAATTCTCTCAGCCCTAATGACCTCGACAGTCAAGTGAGTGTCTGTAAATGAGGGAGGGGGCCTAGACTCTCCAAGAGTGTCTAGAATAGCAAGGAAGGGGATTTCGGCAAAGAAAGCAGAGTTTGAGGTTAGGTATAAGCTGAGCCCCAACTTGGCACCCCAAATAGCTAGAAAGACAATACATAAGGATAAACAACTCAAGAAGGTAAATCAAAGCAAGGGGGCACTTGTAGCAAGATGGATGATTGTGAGATCCTGTCCAAGAATAACCACGGTCCATCTCAAAGTAGCGAGAAATGAGCCAAATGAAGCAGATGAATAATAGCAAATGGCAAAGAAAGAATAGGAAATAATTCATTATAGGAGGAGCACCAGAGAAAAAGCAGGAAAATCAGCAATCAAGAAATAGTTACCTTCAATATAATCATCAAATACTATGAAGAAAGGAAATATACTCAAAAATCTCTGATGAAAAGGAAAATATTTCAATAAATTCTGCATGACCCCCAGGACAATTACAAGAATGACAAAAGGGCTTAGAAGAACAATTTCTAAAAGATAAAAGAAATAAGAACAGGAAGCATGGTGGAAATAAGAGGTCTAAGAGGGGTAATCAAAAGGACAAACATGAGTGGATAACAAACGGCAAAGAACCACTACAAAAGAGGAGATTTTCTAAAAAAAAGAGAGTGACAATTTTGAAATCCCCCCAAACAGAGGGAGAAATAGATTTAACAAAATCAAAGGCAAGTTTTGAAGATCATATGAGATCTCTCTATGTCAAAGAAATTGAATTAGAAGATTGTATATAAAGGGATAATCTAAGGATTGCAGGACTTCCAGAAAAACATGGTGAAATAAAAAAGTCTGGCTACCATAAATTGGAAAGTCATACAAGAAAATTGCCCAGAGTACTGGAAACAGAAGGTAAACAGAAGGAAAACCCAAGTTTAACTGCCAAGAACCATCATGGTCAAACCTCCAAACTTCAGCATCAAACAACAAATATTGGAAGAAGCCAGGAGAAGTCCTTTATATCCCAAGGGAAATGAGTCGCTCAATACTACTTATCTTTGATAAGAATTCATAGGGAAATTGGAGTATGACATTGTAAAGGAGATTGATCTGCACCCCAAATAACATATCTTACTAAGCTGAGTTTACATCAATTAAAAGATGCATTTTTGAAAGAAAGCAATTTAAAGCAGAATAGGGCATTTTAAATGCATATTCAAAGAAAGAATCATAAGGAAGGCCATCAAGTGATGTTATCAAGAAAACACTAATCAAAGAACTCAGAGGTAAAGTTTCTAGGGCTAGATTATTGTATTAAAAGTTGATATCACAGGGGCAGCTAGGTGTCAGTGAGTAGAGCACCAGCCCTGGAGTCAGGAGGACCTGAGTTCAAATCTGGCCTCAGACACTTGACAAACACTAGCTGTGTGACCTTGGGCAAGTCACTTAACCCCAATTGCCTGGCCTTTCCCCCTCCAAAAAAAAAAAAAGTTGATATCCTTTCAGCATCATTAAGCCTACCAAAAAAAGGACATCTGTGGACAAGCTTTCAGGGGGAGCTAAAGAATCAGGAGAAGAGAAAGCGAAAGAATTGAGAAAGAGAAAGAGAGAAGAGAAGAAAAAGAGAAAGAATTTACTGGATTAAAATCCATATTCCCCCATTAATCAATCAATTGAATACAGACGAAGATCTTTCAGACAGAGTGAGGGGAGAGGAAAAAGAGTTGAAGAGGAGGGTGTGGGAATCTAAAGACATGATATTTTGGCCTTGTACAGAGAGGAGAGGGAAAACTCATGGAATTTCACAGAGAAATAACCATACTTTTTCACTCTCTCTGGAAAAAAATGTGATTCTTGGGTCCCCCTCCTATCTCAAAAGACTGGAAGTCCAGGTTTTGGGGGGTATCTGGCATGAAGAAGAGGTGAATATGGAAGGGCATAGTCTCAGAGGGGTGAAGTACTGTTTTTAAGATGGATAGGAAGTAAGTTGTACTGGGCCCTTTGACTCAGTCCAATATTAATATTAGAGAATTGTCTGAAGAAGATCTATAAAAATGAAGAAGAAGATTGAGAAGGGAGGTGTGATCTTTGATCCATTAATTGCACTAACAGTTGGGCTAAATAGAGAGATGAGGTAGGCTTTTGTCTTTCAGGAACTCCTCTTTGTATGAGAGTAATAGGAAGCGTAATGAAAGAATATCAATGCAAAGTCAATGGACATGACACTAGATTCTAGCGTATCCTACAAGACAAAATTGATAAGAAAGAGAACGAATTAAATTGATGTTTCTTGGAAAGGAAAACTATCAATGAGAAATATGTATCATGCTTGTATCTGGCCTGGGATAAGGAAGGTAGGAGAGAGACAGAGACAGAGAGAAATGTAGGAAAGAGGTAGAGCAAGGGGAGGAGAAGAGAGAAAATTAATTAAAACAAAACAAACTGAAGGGACTAAGGGCCAATTTAAAAAAGGAGGGGAAAATCAACATAACAGAATTTAATGACAAAAAGTAAAAATTTAACAATGGCAACCCTAAATGTGAATGGAATGAATTCTCCAATAAAACATAAGAGAATGAAAAAAATGAATAAGAAAACAAACCTTAGCAATTTTCTACAAATAAAACCACAGTTAAATCATAAAGATACATATCAAATGAAAGTGGAGGGCTAGAGCAAAATTTCACATGCTTCAGGTGATTCCAAAAAAGGGAAGAATTGCAATCATGATTTCAGAGAAAGAAACAATAAAACCAGAAAGTCTCAAGTCTGATAAAAGGCACCATATGTAATTAAACAACACTCTTATTAAATATATGTATATATATATATATATATACATAAAATGTCATAACATCTAAATTCTTAAGTTAAAAGTTTACTGAATCACAAAAAATCTTTCTTGGAATATAATAAATACAGGATGCCAATGGTCTTCTAACAGAGCTAGATCAACCTAATAGATGACAAATAGAAAGAAAATATAGTTGAAACTCCCTCAGTGATTTTTAAGTGGGACAAATTTTTTTTAACAAAATCACTCATATACTATGGTAGAAAGCAGTCAACTAAATGTAAGCAGGTGGAAATGTTAAGAATATTTTTTATAAGCCATACATCATGGATTTCTAATTTCAGTGGTATGGCAGCTTCACCTATATAGATCTTAAACTGTATATAACTTTATAGGCAGATCTTAAGTGCTTAACTTAAAGCCTAGAGAGAATGATTTCTCTGTGGTCACTTAGCTATTAAATGTCAGATGTGGGATTTTAACCCAGCTCTTTTCACCTCTAGGCCTGGTTCTCTCTCCAGTATACCATACTGCAATACACCACAGAATAATGGGATAGAATGGTAATCGATAAAGAAAACATGCTCGAAAGACACAAACCTAAATAGGGACTAACAGCCTTCTAAATAGTGAGTACGTCAAACAACAAATCAAAGAAGCAATAAATAACTATTTTTAAAGAGAATTATGATGATGAGACAACACACCAAAATTTATGAGACATAGCTAAAGCGGTACTCAGGAAAATTTATATCTTTGAAAACATATATTAACAAAATAGGAGAAGACAGGATTAATGATCTAAGAATGCAATTTTAAAAATCAGAAAATTGAGAAATTAGCAACCCCAAAACAAGTATAAAAGAAGAAATGTCTAAAATTAGAGAACTAGATAAAATTAAAAATAAAGACTGGTTGGTTGGTTGTTGTACTTTGTCCTTGAAGAGGACCAAAATGATATCACTATGTTGGGGTGAAGGTACAGTATATCTAACTGTGTCTGATCAGACCAATATGATTTCAGAAGGCTCTACCACAGATTGGCAGGAATAGTCTGTATGATCATTTGGGAGGGAGATGTCTCTATATTTGCGCATTTTATGTTTCTTTTGGGCTACCGGAATTCTGCTTTGCTCATAGCACACCGCTCCTTCTTTGATGTGGGCATACCAGGCCGGGTGGTCCTATGCCAGTATCACCCATGTCTACAATAGATTCCAAAGTTCTTCAGAGAGACCTTGAGAGTATCCTTGTATGGCTTTTTCTGACCTCCAAGTAAGCCCTTGCCTTGTCTGAGTTCTCCATAAAATAGTCTTTTATGAAAATTATGTTTGGCATTTGAAAAATGTGGCCAGCCCATTGGAACTGTGCTCTCTGCAGTAGAATTTAAATGCTTGGCAGTTCAGCTCAAGAAAGGACCTCAGTGTCCAGTACCTTATCTTGACAGGTGATCTTCAAAATTTTCCTAAGACCGTTCAAATGGAAGTCATTAAGTTTCCTGGCATGGTACCGGTATACTGTCCAGGTTTCCCAGGCATACAACAATGAGGTCAGCACAGTGGCTCTGTAGATCTTCAGGTTGGTAGGCCACCTAATATCTTTTCTCTCCCACACTTGCCTTTGGAGCCTCCTAAATCATGAGCTGCCTCTGGCAATGTGTGTGTGTCGAACTCATCCTTTATGTGTACATCCCTGGAAAGCATACTGCCAAGATAAGTGAACGTATTCACAACATTCAGAATGTCTCCATTTGCTGTAACCAAAGTGTGCGGTGCTGGCTGGTGGAGAACCTTTGTTTTCCTGGTGTCAATTGTTAGGCCAAATTAGCAGAAGCAGAGAATCGATTGTAATAGTAATTTAAATGGGAAGATCTTTCTCATCCATAGATAGGCCCATGTGCCCTGCTTACATCACAGGAAGCCTAAGTCACATGCGGTGGGAGGAGCTCACTGAACAAGAAGAACTGGAAAGGTGGAGCAAGAAATGCTCAGGGCGGTTAGAGTCGAGGGAGAGAGAGGAGGTGTGCTAGCTGTGCTGTGAGTGTGTTTGTGGAAAGGCCCCGGGGCGGGGGGGAGGGGTAGGTTATGGGATGGAGTGTCTCTCTGCTGTGATAATGTGTATTAACCTCTATGCTACTTGGATGGATTGGACTTACTGGTTTTGGGATTGGGTTTTCTAGTGTCTGAATAAATGTTTTGCTTCTGTCTTCTATAGGGAGAGTCTGTTATATTTTGTAATTCAGAACCATTCCAGCATACTCATAACAATCGCAACCATTGTGAATATTGCCCTGGTGATATATTGATCCATACTGTGTTGCATCTCAACCTCAGAGGCTGTATTCAGTGTACAATCATCTGCTAACCAAAAGTCATGCACCAACTCTCCCTCCACTTCAGTCTTGGCTTGTAGCCTTTTCAGGTTAAATAGTTTACCATCACATCACTGTAGCAGCTGACCTTGATACCATTTTGGTCCTCATTGAAGGTGTTCAATAACATTGCTGAAATCATCACGCTAAAAAGCACAAGAACGAGCACACAGCCCTGCCTCACTCCATTGGTTACTGGGAAAGTGCAAGAGCATTGTCCTGTGTAATCATGCTGTTATGGAGTTGACATACAACACTGACAAACTCTTCCAGGCAACCAAATTTTGCCATGATCTTCCACAAGCCTTCATGATTGGCAGTATTAAAGGCTTTAGTCAGATCAACAAACATTGTGCTGAGACCTTTGTTCTGCTCCTCGCATTTCTCCTGGAGTTGGACAGCAAACATCATATCAAATGTTCCTTGACCCTTTCTGAAGCCACACTGGCTTTCAGGTAGATGATCATCTTCTGGGTGAAAGATCAGCCCTTCATTAAGGAAGACCCTGGCAAGAATCTTGCAGGCAATGACTAAGAGAGAGACACCCCTCTCCACCACCCTCCCACCCCATGATTGTCGCAGGACAACTTATTTCCTTTTCTTCTATAGCGATGGACAATGGAGGCATCTTTGAACTCCTGGGGGAATAACCTCCTCTTGCCATATGACCTGGAAGATTTCTGTCAGGTTTTGGATGAGCAGTGGACCCCCTGCCTTGTAGATCTCAGCTGGAATAGAATCAGTGCCAGCGCTGTGTTATATGAGAGGAGCCTAATGGCATTCAAAATGTCTTCCTCAGTTGGGAGTTTAACTAGAGAGGGACTGACTTCAACCTGATGTAGATGGTCAATGGCTTTGGTCGATGCATTAGTTGATGACAGTCTGCTGAGAAGACCATGGATGTGTTCAGTCCATCTTTCCAGGATTATGTCCTTATCACCAGTCAATGTGGCTCCATCAGCACTGAGTAGTTGAAACACACCATAGATCTTTGCCTCATAATTAGCCTTCAGGGCTTCATACAAGTGCTTTGGATCATTACTACCAATATAAAATTGAGACATAGATGTAAAATAAAGACTGATTTTTAAAATATTTATAAATAGTCTAACACAAGTGGTAAGCCTTTACTTAACTTTATCACAAAGAAAAATGAAAAGAAATTAAACCACTTTAATAAAAATGGCCATGCTGTACTAGAATGAGGAGAGAATAAATGACAAGAATTATCAAAACTTAGTATGTAAAAATAGTTGCATCAAGTAGCTCTAATAAAGATCTGATATCCAAAATACACAGGGAATTATCACAAAAATAGAAGGCTAAGAGCCATTCCCCAGTAGGCAAGTAGTCAGAAGATGTGAACAGTTTTTATAAGAAGACCAAACTATCAATAACCACATTTTTAAATGTCCCCATAATCTTTACTAATGAAAGAAACCAAATTAAAAAAAAAAGCCTCTGAAGTATCCCTTAAAACCACCAGTGCGGCAAGCTTAGAAAAGATGGAAATAGCCAATTTGGAGGGGCTAAGGATGTCTTTACACTGTTGGTAGAGCTATCAATTGGTATTGCTATTCAGTAAAACAATTTGCAATTATTTAAGAAAAGTTGCTAAAGTGTACATGCTCAGTGATCCTATTGCTGTATATATGTACCCTAGGGATACCTTTGACAGAAACAAAGGTCCCAACCAAACTGTTGAAAGTAGCATGTTTTATAGCAGCCAAAACACTCCAGACAAAGTAGGCGTCATTCATTGATCAATCAGGGAATGACTGAACAACTTGTATATTAATGTTTAGAATATTTATATGCTGTAAGGAATGATGAATATGAGGAATTTATAGAAACATGGGAAGACCTGCCTGAACTGATACAGAGCAAAGAAAGAAGAACCAGGAGAATAATATACACAATAAATATAAGAATGTAAATGAAGACAACAGAATTCAGATCAAACGCTAATGATTAGTGCAGATACCAGAAGACTATTGTTCACACTTTTTTTTTCTTGCAGTAAAGGTTATGTACTAACCAATGGGAAAGGGTACTTACTCTGCTGCAAATCACAGTTGCTGTATCAGATGCTTTTTTTTAATTGGTAGATTACTATGGTGGGGGCAGGATATTGGGATATAATGATGGTGTAATAAGCCCCTAAATTTATCAGTGCAACTATAAGAAAATAAACCTATTGTATAAGGAAAACTGAGGAAGTAGAGAACACTAATAGCTGAGGAGTGGGAGGGGAGTGGCCTTCTGAGATGACTTCACAGAAGAGATAGTACCTAAGCTGATCCTAAAAGAAAGACAAGAAGTCTGAGAGGTAGAAATGATGAGAGAGTGTATTTAAGGTATGCAGTTGACTTGTGTGAATCCATGGAGGTGGGAGATAAATGATGAGGTTGGGGCACCTATAGTAGCTCTGTTTAGCTGGCATGTAGGGTTCATGAAAGTGAATGGTATAGAAATCACACTGGAAAGGTTAAGCAGGAGTCAGATTGTGGAGGACCTTCAATGCCAAGCTAATGAGTTTGGGTCTTATAGGCAATGGGATCCATTAAAAGTTTTTTGGCAGGGCAGTAACATGGTTAGATCTGAGCCTTAGGAAAATTATTTTGGCAGCTGTGTTGAGGATGAATACAAAAGGAAATAAGGAGACTCCTTAGGAGGCTGTTGCAATAGAGTAGTTGAGAGGGAACGAGGGATTGAACTAGGAAGGTGGTTGTGTAAGTGGAGAGAAAGGGGTGGATGTTAGCATTCGATGTGTTTGGAATATCTTCTTCTTGCTCCTAACTTTATGTCTCCTCGTGGATCATCTTCATAAACATTTTCTATGATCCTTCCTTCCTCAGCTATTAAATTCCTTTTTGTCATTCTCTTGTATACTTATGTTAGTAATACTAGCTCACACTTATAAAGTGCTACGGTTTACAAAGCATTTTATATCCATGATCTCATTAGATCTTCGTAATAACCCTTCGAGGTAAGTGCTTTTATTACCCTCACTTTACCAATGAGGAAACTAAGGCTTAGAGAGGTTAATTGACTTGTTCAGACTGACACAATCCATCTCCTATATATGCTCCTCTGAAAACATCCCATTTTCTGTTATGGTTATTTGTTGTGTATCATAGCTTACTGTTAAAATGGAAGTTCCCTGAGGGCAAGCACTGTATCTTATTTATGCTTCTATCTCCTTTAGTGACTAGCATGGTACCCTGTATGTAGCAGATATTTATTTATTTTTTAAATGGTTTTTTAAATCTATTTTTTTAATCTTTTTTTTATTTGAGGGGGGAAGGCAGGACAATTGGGGTTAAGTGACTTGCCCAAGGTCACACAGCTAGTAAGTGTGTCAAGTGTCTGAGGCCGGATATGAACTCAGGTCCTCCTGATTCCAGGGCTGGTGCTCTACTCACTACACCACCTAGCTGCCCCGTAGCAGACATTTATTGATGTGTATGCATTATTTTAGTATATATTGAACTCAACGTAAGTGAATCTTTCAGCACTCTGGGATGCTGGTAATTTAAAGTCTTTGAGGGCAGATGAATCCTCTTCTCCCATTTATCTGAGGTTTCAATTTCATGGCAACCATTTTTGTTCCATCCTTCTAGGCTCCAAGATCATTTTCCTTAAAAAAAAAAAAAAGAAAAGTTGAATAGTTCTGTTTTCTCTTTGACCTCCATCATCATCCAACCCATTGGAAGTATGTTTCTTTGATATTTCTTTTGTTCCTAGCATAGATTCTTTTAAAAGCTCATTTTGTTGTTCTTAGTATTCAATGACAAACATACCTAACACTGAGCTTTATTATTTCTGATAGTATTTCTACAGAACTGTTCCTTTTTTTTTGCATTCATTCTCAGCTGCCTACCATTTTTTTTCCTATATATGTCTCTTTAGAAAAAAAATCTAAGCTGGCCAACAAACTTCTTGTGCACCCAGATCAGTTTCGTCAGATGGTTCTCCTCTTTTTTCCTCATTGTGATTATTTGTGTTCATGTCATCAATCGATAAAATCAATAAACATAAAAGTCTGTGTCATGAGAATTTCATCCTAGAGAATTTCTTGTCTCTCTAGTATTCTTCTGAAGAATTTTAGACTGGAATTCTACTTGTATTTTCTCTAAAATCTTTGAAATCTGCTCTTTTCCCAGGTACAAATCATGTTATGCCTGAATTTCCCCTCAACATCTCCATAGAAGGAAAGAAATTGAGGAGCAGGGTATAGCAGTGCTTGACCAAAGAGTGCACGATTGGTGACTTGGGAATAAAATCCAGATTCAGGATGCACTCCTTCCTTCATTTGTAAAATGAAAAGCTTGTAAGAGAGGTCCCTCTCAGTTCTATAACTTCAAAGCTCTTTCCAAAATGCCACCTCCCTAAACAGAAACATGATGTGGGAAACAGAAGGCAGGGGTTAGGGAGCTATTTATACCAATGAGATCGAGGTTACTTTGGACCTACTCTTAGCTGTGGCAGATGGTTCAAGGCCTGATCCTTAGGTTAATGACACAGTTGCTGTCTACTATCTTGTTGCTGGCTACTATCTTGTAAATAGAGAGTTGGTGTAGCTGAAGTTAGTTATTAGATATGAAACGCTTCCAATGGGTTGGATGACCCCAATAGTGGTGACAATGATTGTTACTACAACTCGTATTTGTATATTTACATAAAACTATAAGTTATATTTACACAAATGTATTTCTTTAAATAAATTTATATAAATATATTTCTTTGAATAAATTTATATAAATTTATATTTTCTCTTTTGAAAGGTACATATTCACTTGAACAAGGTAATGACAAAAACGTGTAGTTTGCTTCTATGTTCCTTCTGAATTTTTTTCCATGCATATTTTCAGATTTTATTTTTTTACATTGTTGTAATAAGTGCATATATGGCTTTGACTCTTCCTTTTAATACTCTGTATAACTTCATGTGTTTTCTCATATTTTATGTAATTCTTCATAATTTTAATTTATTATGGCAAAGTAATATTCCACTACATTCACATACTACAATCTATTTAGGCATTCCCCAAACATTGGACAAATGGGATGTTTCCAGTTTTTTTTAAATAGCTGACATTTACATAGACTTTTAAAATTCATAAATCACTTTCCTATAAATGTTGATGGCAATTGAAAAACCAAATAGCAACACTTAATTTATTGAAATGGACCCTTTTAGACATAAGCCCTACTAAACACTAAAACATGAATATATTTTCTTCATAACTAGGATTCCATTAGGGTTGAAACAGACCTTTGAATTCATTTAGTCCATAGGTTCCCAAAGTGGGCAATACTGCCTTCTGGGGGGCACTGGAACAATCCAGGGGTGCAGGAGTAGCCTTGCGTACAATCAGGGGCATTGAAAAAGGGGGCAGTGGAAGCGTAAGGAAAGAATTGAAGAGAAGATTTATTGTGTAACAGAGTTAAAGTCATAGCAATTGCATTATTTTCCAAATAATCACATGAAATGCAGGTTATAACCTATCAGTGGTCAAGTCTAACTACAGGTCTTAACAACCAAGTGTGGGCAGGTGAACATGTCATACGTTGTTGGGAAGTCCAGCATGCATTGGCAGGAATATGTGCATGTAATGACTTGTCTACAATATGACACTATATGGTTACATGGCACAATATTGCATCATCAAAATTTCAAAGCAGGAAAACCCTCACAAATTTACAATAAATTCTTAAATTTAAGAAGTCATTTAAAAAATTATATTTTTTTTGAAATCACACAAATTAAAAAAAAAGCTGTTAAACAATTAAAGAAAGGAGATCTCCAGGGAGGGGCTGAGTATTTTTTTAAAGGGGGTGGTAGGCCAAATAAGTTTGGGAATCTCTGATTTAGTCCAAAGATCTCGTTTTACGGGTAAGGAAACTGAAGCCCAGTGGGGTTAAGTCATGTCACACAGGTAGGGAAAAAAAGAGGCATGACATCTGTAACAGGCTTTTGTCTTCCCATCATTGTTTAGTGTAGTAGCCTTCTCAAGGCCCCTTTTGTACACAATGAAGTTGCATTCAATTCAATTCTTCTCCCCATTTTATAGAGGAAGGAATTGAAATTCAAAAAAGTGAAGTGAAGTTGCTCAAGATGGCACCCCTGAGTGGTGGACCTAGAGCTTGCATCTATATCTCTCTGACCTTGGGCTCATTCTTTTTTGTCCGTAGACACTACTGCTTCTCATTATTAAAGGGAAGCATCCAGGTCACAGGAAATGATAGTTCTTGTCTGCACTGAGAGTAGAACCACATCAGAAGTGTTTGGCTCAATTCTGGGCACCATGTTTGGAGAAAGGCACTGGCACATAAGATAATATGTAATGAAAGGTGAGCAAGGTGGTCAGGGGGGGTCTTCTAAACCCATGATATACAAGAAATTATCAAAGAAATTTGGGATTTTCAGCTTGGAAAAGAGATGACAAGGAGAACGTGGGTAGCTTTAATAACCTGATGGATTGTCATACGAAAAGAGGGATTGATCCTTCTGTTTGGTCCCAGAGGACGTAACTAAGCACGAGAGGTAAGAGCCATAGAGAGATCGATTTTGACTCAATGTAAGAAAGAACTGTCAACCAGTGTAATATCTTGCTTCATGAGAGAATGAGCTCCTTGTTCCTGAAAGATAATCCAAGTCAAGTCCAGAAGCCTATTGTTTGTCAGAAACTGGGCAAAATGCTGAGGACACAGAGAAAGGCAAAATCCGGGCCTCATGCTTATTCTCTTTATATTTAGTCTATACAGACTTTTGTTGTTCAGTCATTTCAGTCATGTTGGACTCTTCATGACCCCATTTGGGGTTTTCTTGGCAAAGATACTGGAGTGGTTTGCCATTTCTTTCTTCAGCTTCTTTTACGGATGAGGAAACTGAGGCAAACAGGGTTAAGTGACTTGTGCAAGGTCACACAGCTAGCAAATGTCTGAGGACAGATTTGAACTCAAGAAGATGAGTCTTCCTGACTTCAGGTCACGGATACTGATGGAAAAATAATGCCATCAATTGGTTTTCCCTTTCTCTTTTCCAGTCTTCCTGACTCCAGGCATGGTGCTTCATCCGCTGCACTACCTGTCCTAATTGTGATGATCACTTTCTTGGATAATATAAGGGGGATTCCTGAACTGGGTAGAACGCTGGGCCATATCACTTCTGAGGTTCTTTCCAACTCTGAATTTCTGAGATTCTATGATTCCTTGAGATTATCATCAATCCACAGATTTGATTAGATTCTACAAAGTGACGCCTTATCTTTGGCATGCCATATATTTTGAAGTAGCATCATATATGTAAGGACGCTCTATCTTGAAGACTATTAGGACATTTCCTAATCTCCTGGGTCAAATTTCTCAGAATATTTAAGCACATTCTGCATGCCGTCCAATATTTCTCTATTAGGAGAATGTCTGAATAAAAGGGTTTGGGACCGTACGGTATATCTTACTCAACCTTGTTTAATTCAGTCAGGATTGGGAAGGAATAAAAGTGTTCAGGCTATTGTCTAGGTAGTTGGGCTTGGGAGTTCTGAGCTTGAACCTGGCACCAACATGGTGAGCTCCTGGGAATGGGGCACCATGGAAGGGCAAACAGGCCCAGGCCAGAAGTGGAGCAGATGAAAGTTTGCATGCCAATCCGCAGTGGCATCGGGTCTGCGAGTGGTGATTGTATTTCCAGCCTGGGAGAGATTGATGACCTCCACCAAACCCTGATGAGTATCTCCTTCAGAGTTTATCTTTAATTCCATGGTTCTTTCCAACTTACATGCTGCCTTTTTCAAAAAGCTTTCCCTCGCTCCTCCAACTGATAATGATCTTCTCCCTCAGACCTCACAGAGAACCTTATTTTGTACTTTTCTAACAGGGGTAGTGAGATGGCCCAGTGGATAGAGTGCCAGGCCTGAAGTCAGGAAGACTCATCTTGCTAACTTTAAATTTAGCCTCAGATATGTACTTGCTGTGTGACCCTGGGCAAGTCACTTGACCTTGTTTGCCTCAGTTTCCTATTCTGTAAAACCCCAAATGGAGTCACAAAGAGTCAGACATGAATGAAACAACGAAGAACAAAAATGCACTCATCATGCGTGTAGCTCTCTGTGTTTTTATCCTATTGTTCAGTCTAGTATCACGAGGGTGGTCCCTGATTCTCATTTAAATGCCCTATCTGCTTTAGTGTTCTCTATAAAGCAGGTACTTAATAAGTATAAATAACAGCTAGCATTTACATAGTGCTTTTCATGTGCTATCTTTTCTGGTCCTTACTACAACCCTGTGAAGTTTGTCCTATGATTATCCCCATTTTACAGATGAGAAAGCTGAGGTTGAAAGAGGTCAAAGGGACTTGCCCAGAGTCACACGGCTATTAAGTATCTGGGGCAGAATTCTGAACTCAGGTTTTCCTGACTCCAAGTCCAGCTGGAAGCAGTATGCTACCTGCTTGCCTCATTGTTTCTATCTTGGTTGTGACTTCTGTAAGGTATGGACTGTCGTTCTCAGCTTAATGAAATCCCATACTTGATAAAAGAAGAGTTTGTTTCTTCTAATCAAGTAAGCTAATTAAACAAAGAGCTACCTCTAAATATGGTTGAGTAGAAAGCCCCCTGGATTTTGAATCAACCCATCGTCAAATATTAAGTGCCTACTGTGTGCCAAGCACTGCGGTTGGTCCTGGGGATACAGAGAGGAAAAATGAGACAATCTCTACTTGAAAGGAATTGAAATTCCTACTTGAAAGTTCTAAAGGAGAAGATTATAAGGATGTGTTTAAGAATACAGAATAAATATAAAGAGAACAAATAAAAATAAGTAAAAACTAGTTAAATACAATGTAGTTGGAAGGGAAGGTAGTAGCAGTTGAGAGGATTGGGAAAGTTTTTGGGTGGGAGGTGGTGTTGGAGCTGCATCTTGAAGTAAAAGAAGGGATCTGTGAGAGGAGGCAAGGAGGGCAGGAGGGCATTCCAGGAATGGGTGACAGCCACTACAAAGGCAGGGGAACAAGAGATGGGGGGGTCCTGTAAGAGGCACAGAGAGAAGGTCAGTTTGGCTAGGTTGAAGGGGGCAGCAGGGGTGGGAGATGAGGGGAATGTACAGTAAAATATAGGAAAGAGAGGTTGGGTCCGGGTTGTAAAGGGCTTTAAAAGCTTAACAGAGGAGTTTATGTTTGATTCTGCATGCAGTAGGGAGCCATGGGAGTTTGTTGAGTAGGGGAGTGACAGGGCAGGTTTTATTCTTCAGGAAAATCACTCTGGGTATTTGTTTGGAGGATGTTCTACTGTGGGGAAAGATGAGGCGTGGAGTTTGGATCCTGGCTCTCCCACTTACTAGCTGTGTGGCCTTAGGGGGATCGCTAATTACTCTCTGAACCTCGATTCCCTTATCTACAAAATGGAGATTAAAATATTCACATTGACTGCCCGCCAGGGCTGTTGGGAGGTTCAGCTGAGATCATATGTGTAAAGTGCTTCAGAGAAGCTGGAAGAGATCCCTGACGTTGCCTAGTTCAGATGTTTCACTTTGCAGAAACAGAGGGGAAGAGACTTGTCCCCAAATAGTCAATAGTAGTGCTGGATTTGAACTCTGATCCCCTGACTCCAAATCCAGTTCTCTATTACACGGCCGCATCACTTTATTTTTGTGCTTGTTTTTATTTAAATGTGATGACAGCCTCTCACTGCCCTTAGCCACTCTCTCTACTGTAAACATATCACACCCTGTGCGAATGTGTGTGAATGCATGAGTACGTGCATGTAGAAGCATGCTTTTTATCATCATGGGAGCTAAACTCTCCCTGTCCCTCTCCCTCCCTCCCTCCCTCTCCCTCTCTCTCTCTCTCTCTCTCTCTCTCTCTCTCTCTCTCTCTCTCTCTCTCTCTCTCTCTCCCTTTCTCTCCATCTCTCTCCCTCTCTCTTCCTCTCTCTCCTTCCCCCCTCTCTCCCTCCCTCCCTCTCTCTCTCTTTCTCTCTCTCTGTCTCTCTCTGTCTCTCTGTCTCTCTGTCTTTCTCTCTGTCTCTCTGTCTCTCTCTCTGTCTCTCTCTGTCTCTCTGTCTCTCTCTCTCTCTCTCGCTCTGTCTCTCTGTCTCTCTCTGTCTCTCTCTCTCTCTCTCTCTCTCTCCCTCCCTCTCCCCCCCACCTCCCCCTTCCCCCCTTTCTCTCTTACTCCCACTCTTTCCCTCTCTCCCCTCCCCTTTCTGTCTCTCTCCATCTCTCTGTCTCTGTCTGTCTGTCTGTCTCCCTCTCTCTCTCCTCCTGCCACCCCCACCTTAAAGCTGTAACCATCTGAATTGACACAAGGAGACATCAGCACTGAGTCCCTTGGCCCCTTGGTCTAGCATCTAGCCCTTCTAGGCAACTCCCTTTGAGCTGACCAGCATAACCTCAATATTTTCTGTCCTGTAAAGTGCACCTTCTAAATGGAGAAGTTTATGTCAGACTGATGCCTTGGGAGGGAAGAGGCCGTGGCTGAGCTGGAACACGAGTCCTCTTCTCCCTGGAACCCACGTCAGGCTCTCACCCTGGCCAGAAAACTTCAGGCACTCTGGGAGCCAGTATTTCTCACAACTCTGGCATAGAAGTCTGAAAATATGCAGCCTAGCTAACATATGAAATATAGAAGTTTTTCTGTTTTCTGCAAGATATGTTTAGGGAAAGTTGTGTGTTAGGGTTCACTTTTTTGTGTGTGTGTGTGGGCGGATAGGATTTATTCAGGGACAATTTGGCTCTTGGGCCCAGGTTGACTGCCTGACAATGAATCATAGACTCAAGAAGGGGCCTTAGAGATCAACAAGTGCAGGGATTCTTAATCTTTTTGTGTGTCACAGACCCCTTTGGCAATTTAGTGAAGCCTATGCTCCCTGTCTCAGCATAGTGTTTTTAAATAATTGAAGGAAATGCTAAATTTCGACGAGAAGCTAGTGAAAAAAAAGTTCTTTTTTCCCATCCAAATTCTCAGAACTCCTGAATCTATACAACTAATGTAACAGCTGAGGACAATGAGACCGAGCAAAGGGGAGGAGATTGGCCCAATATCTCACATTTAAGCAGTGGCACAGCTGGGTCTAGAACTCAGGTCTCTTTAAACTATAATAAAAGTAATTCTTAAGGATTCATAAAGCACTTTCTTTTGTAATTTGCAGTAGGAGTATAAGTTCAAGTCTACAAATCTGTTTTACAGATGAGGAAACCGAGCTCCCCAGGTAGTGTGACATTAATGTAGGGAAGGAGAGACTAGACATTGGGCCCAGCACCTATAAGCATGTGCAGGGTTAACGCATCAGTGTGGTCTTCAATTCTCCACTTAGGAAAGGCTGGGGAACCTGCTTCATGATGACCTATCATGGATGTACTTTGGAGAGACTTTGGAGCATGCCTAGACATTCTGTGACCGGTTCCGGCCTGCTGACTACATGGTGGACTGTATCCTCTATGATCGACTGTGGCAAGTGGTGAAAGCAGACCTGGGGATACCTTCGAGAGGCAGCCATTCATAAAGGCCTTAACAGACCTTGGCCTTTTCCTCTCTCTTGACTGACTTCTGCTCTTGGTTTGACTCCTTCCCTGATGGTACCTGGTGACAGATCATGCTATAAAGGGAGAGGCTTTGGCTCTCTGCTTCTGACATGTAGCACTGTGGCTATGGACCTTGGTTCTTTGCCTGCCTCACTATTTGCACCTTTATTTTGGGTGAAGGAGTTTAATCTGGAGGCTATGACCTTGGGAGTTTTGAAAGGCCAAAAGAGCATCTGGGTATCAGAACTGGTAAGGACCTTAGAGAGGCTGACCCTCTAGCTTTAATGAAGAAACTGAGGCCCGAGCAGGATGTATAACAAATGAAGGTCACAGAGCTAGTAAATGGAGGAGGCAGTACTTTTCTAACATTAAACCTAAAACTTTTTCCTCTGGACGATTCGGGTTCCTTTTGCTGGGAAATGTGAATTCAACAAGGGCTAACTTTGCATGGTGGAAATGGCCCTGCTCTTGTAGTGAGAAGAACTGAATTGGAGTTCTGCCTTCACTACCAGCTGGGCAAATAACTCATCTCCACCCCCACCTTGAGCCTCAGTTTCTCTTTCTGTAAATTTTTTACTTCAATGCTTAAATCATCTATGTTTTTATTGGTATGGGTTCCTCCTTCAACTGATATAACTTTGGAACAGGATACGTCTTATTAATGAGCAGCTTAATGAATTGCTGTGGCCCATGTGGATTAAAAACGTCATCGCCCAACAGCAAATCTTGTAGATCTTCTAAGGATTGAGTTAGGTTAGTCCCCAGGCAGGACGCACAGTCTGTTGCTGAGTCTGTCCTCAAAGCTCTTCCAGCCCGAGAAGACCTACCAGAGGACCTACTCAGCGTCACTCTCATGGCATGATGAAACATTAGGGAAATAAATACTTCCGGTCAGATTGCATCTGGGCTCAGCTAACTGGTGCCATGGATAGAGGGCTATGCCTTAAGTCCAAAAGACCTGAGTTCAAATCTAGCCTTGTGGACTTTCTAGCTGTGTGACTCTAGGCAAGTCATTTAACCTTTGCTTGCCTTAGTTTCCTCACCTGTAAAGTGAGGATGATAATGGGACCTCCCTCCCAGGGTGGTTGTGAGGATTCAATGAGGTAAATATAAAGTCCTAAGTACCGGGCTGGGCACCCAGTGAGTGCTACATAGATGTTATCACGGCTCTCTGGAGTAACTGTGTGCTAGGAAGCACAGCCAACAATTAAACGGGCGTCTGGAGATAAGTGGCCAGAATTGTGAGAGCGCTGGGGGCCATGGATTGTAAGTGTTGATGGATGGAATCAGAGGTATTGAGCCTGGAGAACAGAAGACTTGGGTGGGTGGAAAGGCGGAATAGCTATCTCCAACTATTTGAGGGGCTGTCACATGGAATCAAAGGATCCTTCAAATGTCTGTTTTGTTGCTGCTGTGGTGGCTCGGTCGTGTCCAACTGTCTGTGATCCCACGGACCATCACACGCAGGACCCTTTGGTCTTCCACTGCCTTCCAAAGTCTGTTCCTGTCCATGGGACTTTCTTGGCAGAGGTACTGGAGTGGTTCACCATTTCCTTTTTCAGCAGATCACAGGTTATGTTTGTCCTTCGTTCTTGAAGAGGACCATGACATCAGGGAGATGATGACATGACTTGCAGTTGACTTTGATTCAAGTGAGAGAAGGCTGTGCAAGGTTACCAGCCTCACTTTCTCCTCCAGAGCCATCTGGGTCCAGTGGCCTGATATTCACCAGGACCACTGGAGATGGCCCAAGATGCATTGCAAGCCACTGGCCCTCCCCACTATGACCTGTCTGTCTCAGGCAACGTTGCACAGCATTGCTCACAGTTTCGTTGAGCTATACAAGCCCCTTCTCCAAGACAAGGCAGTGACCCAAGGAAGGGCTAATATCTACTAAATACCTACAATGTAACAAGGCACTGTCCTTGGCACTGAGGAGGAGGGACAATAAGAAAGACAACAAAACAAAACAAAAAAGCTAGTTCCTACCTTTAAGGGGTTTTTATTCTAAGAAGGGAGATAAACAGGTTTATTAAAAAAAAAAGGGTAAACAAATAAACACAGGACAGTTTGTGGTGGGGAAAGGGGTGGGTGGGACCTGGAGGAAAGGGGAGAGAAAGAGATGGGTAGAGGCTGTAGGGAGGCAGACGTTGGCTCCAAGTAAGGAAAAAAGAAAAGCATCCTTCCAGAGCTTCCCCAAATAGAACATTGTGGTGGGTGGGCTGGGGTGGGGTGGGGAGAGTGTTAATGGGCTTTCCATCACTAGAGATCATCTGCCAGAAGCTGGATGACCCCACATCAGGCATGGTGTATCAGGAGCTCTGTGTAGGTACGAGTCAGACCCTCTGGCCTCTGCAGTGCCTGACATCTCTGAGATCACAGGATTCTGGGATTCCTTTGTAACATGGGGAAAATAGTACTTGCCTTCCCTCTTTCACAGAGATGTGGTAAGGACAGAGCTCTGGAACCTGGAAAGCTTGGCTTAAAAAAGCAGCTGTTCTCAGTAATGTCGGTGCCTGTCTGCTGGTGTAACTTCCTAGAATACTCACTACACACTGATTTAAAAAAATAAATAAAATTCAAATTCTCTCCAGGAAATCAAAGTTTAAAATCCAGAGGCCAGTGGTTCCTCTTGTTATGGCTGAAAGGGTTAAACAAAAAAAAATGGGGGGTGAGGAGGGGGAGGGAGGAAGCCAGTTAAACTTGTTTTTTTTTCCCCCCAAGCTGCCTAAGTTTACAGTCTGCAATGCAGTGCTTAGAGACAGCCATGAAAAGAAACGAGTCGCCCCCCTGACAAAAGACTGAGGCCCTGGTATCTCTTTTGTTTTCACCCAAGTCTGTGGCCACTGACATTACTTCTTTACGCCATGGGTGGATAATAAGCCCCCTTCTCAGGAATAGAAATGCTCTTATACATTTTAATGTGACCTTAGACAGTGCTTTTCAGAAATCACAGCCACATCTGACTACACTTGAGGCTGAATTGAGCTAATGGCATTCACCTCATCTTTAGATGCAAAATTGGGAGATAAAAAGACCTTGATGTGAAAAGGAAAGTGTGTTTGGGGGGAGTGGGGAGCACATGAGGGGAGGGCGGGAGGATGGGGGGAGGGAAGCAGATTAGAGATACTGCTTAAAAATCTTATGATTGCTCGCTGATAAGGAAATGTCTCCTCTTTCTAAAAATCCCTATGGGCTTGCGAGATGTCCTTATGCTTTTATTTTTTAATGATAGAATCTTTTTATTCTTGGGCCAAAGAAATTTCAATGTTGCTGCATATGTGGCCAGGAGATATGTTGACCTTTAGCAAATCTTATTTTTAAAATCAGATGGAACAGTTATTGCAATATTCCAACCCTGTAAGATTAAAAAAAAAGAGCTTTCTTCCCCTGTAATCAGACGTGGATTAAATTTATTAAAAGTGCAGTATCTCCTTTTAAATGACACTCGCCAGTCTTTCTGAATTATAATAAGCTAGCAGGAGACATGGTAGCCGTCTGATTTCTTCTCAAGACTTTCAAGCAGAGAGACTCTGAAATCAACGAAAACTTTATTTTCCCCTTAGCAACAACTGGGTTATAGTTTTTAGACTTGGAGGAGACCTTAGAGATCATTTAGACCAACTCTATCATTTTGTAGAGGAGAAGACAGACTTGTCATGGGAAGAGACTTGCCCAGTGATTCGAACCCAGGCCATCTCACCACAAATTCAGCATTCTTTCCACGATACCAAACGGGTCCTAGTAAACTCCGAAGGCAATTATTGTAGCATTTGGAGGTAGAAGGAACATTGGAGACAACCCTAGTTCAACTCCCTAGTTGTATAGATGAGTGATTTCTCCAAGGATACTCATGGAATAAAATAGCAGGGGTAGAATTAGAATCCAGTTTCTCAGACTCCCAAAGCAACATTCTTTCCACTATTCCATGCAGAAAAGTATGGCTGGGATAAGTTTGAGGGATGTAGATAAAAGGAGGCCTGGGAAAGAAATGATACAATACTACAAGGAAGAGAATGTGAAAACCTGCATTTGAGTTCTGGCTTACTAGCTATGTGACTTTGGGCAGATCATGTATTTTCCCTCTCTAAACCTCAGTTTCCCTCACAGTAAAATAAGCCCTAAGGTCTTTCTCAACTCTAATAGTCTCTGAATGGTGCATTTCTGTTCCCCAAATGCTTTTAAGACCATCCGGAAAATTAATGCTTTCATCAACTCAAATCAGTCACCTTTAAGATGTTGGGCGCCAGGCAGGCTAAATTCATCCTGCTGCACACCTGGTGTGGACAAAGGAGGAGGCCCATAGGGCAGGAAGGGAAAAGAATGAGGCATCCAGTCCAACTTGTATCTCAGCAGGAATCCCTCTACAACATTTCTAACAGCTTGAAAACCTCCAGTGCAGATGAACAGGGGCACAGGAGAGACTGACTGGTGGGTAAGAAGGTACAGGGCTTTAATATTTTTAAAAATAAATTTTTATCATTATCTTTGTTTTTATATCCCCTACATTTCCCAATGTGGCCCTCTCCCCTCCCAGAGTTATCTCCTGTAACAAAGAATAAAAAAGGAAGGGAAAAAGAACCCCAGCTCGGCAAAATGAAACAACACATCAAAAAAGTCTAATGTTAAGTGCACTATTCCAAACCCACAGTGGTCCACTTTTGCAAAGAAATAGAGGAGATACCTTCTTTGGGGCCAAGCTTAAGGACCTTAGTCTTTTAATGCATATATGTGATCAGGATTAAATAGACTAGGAAAGCTATTAATATTGACTATATTAATTATAGATTTAAATATTTAAATGTAAATAAGTTTACAATTAGATTTAAATATTAAATATTGATTATATTAATTATAGATATGAGAGAACTAACAAAGTGAGAAAAGAAAAACTAAATCTGTGTCTCAACTGTAAAGTTCAATTTAAAAATCATATATTAAGCACCTACTATGTGCAGAGCACTGTGATAGGTGGTAGGAGAGATATAAAGTTTAGATGACAAGTCCCTGTAATACTAATTACTGTCATTTATTTGAACTACCTACCATTTATGCCTAATTACCATGCAGCACAGTAACAATTATGTATATCATTAAATAGGTGTCAGATTAAGAAAAAAAAAAGACTTCCAGTAATAGGAACTCCCTACTTCCTGAGGCAACCCATTCTATCTTGGGACCGTTAGCAATTTTTTCTTCAAATTGAACTGAAATCTGCCTCTCTGTAATGGTACCTAGGAAAATTGTTAAACCAGATATCTCGTTGTATAACAGATCCCACCTTGATCTTGTTGGAGAAGAATTCTTACGTAAAGGGTGAGGTACCAAGTGTAAGGCTGTATATTTATAATTTATTTATTTTTAGAATACTATTTAATTTTTAAATTTAATTTGTTTGAATTTTAAAATTTAAAATGTTAAATATTATTTAAATATTATTTTCCTTTTTTGTATGACCGTCTGTCTCCCTCTATCCCTACACACAATAGAACCCTTCTCTGCGACAGATACCTATGGTCAAGGAGAAATCAATATATTGGCCATGTTTGAAAATGTATTTCTCATTCACCTATTTTCTATTATTTCTCTGCTGAATAGTAAGAGGCATGCTTTCCCCATCAAGTCCTTTGAAATCACGAGTATTCCCATTGTGGATTGGTTATGACAGCTTTCAGTGTTTTCTTTTACATTGTTGTCACCGCCGTGCATATTCCTGTCTTGGGTTTGTGTTGGTTTGTGTAAGTCAATCCAAATTTCTCTAAATTCTTCCTCTTCTATTTCGTCTGATACAATAAGATACCATTGCATTCCTGTGCCATAACTTGTTTAGCTAGTAACCAATTTATAGCCACTAACTTTCACCAGATACATTTTAAAGTTAGGATTTTCTGGAATCTGTCAAGCTCAGTGTCTCAGGTCATCTACAAGGAGGAAGAATCATGATACTCTTACCCTATGAAGAAGTATTTTTTCTTAGTTTGTAATTTTACTTCATTTAGTCTATTGAAATTTATTGAGCGCTTGCTGTATATACATCACAATTAGAAATGTTTCAGTGAGTCAGTCAATAAACATTTATTAAGCTGCTCTTATGTGCCAGGCACTGGGCTGAGTGCTAAGGGTTCAAAGAAAGGTAAAAGATAGTCCCCTACTCTTAAGGAACTCACAGTCTCATGAAGGAGATGACATGCAAATAACTATGTATAAATATGGAGGAAGAAGATAAATTTGAAGTAATCACCAAAGGAAAGGCACTAGCATTAAGGGGGATCACGAAGGGCTTCCTGCAGAAGGTGGAATTTTAGCTGGGACTATAAGGATGCCTGGGAAGCCAAGAGGTGGAGATGAGGAGGGAGGGCATTAAAGGCATGGGGGACAGCCAACGGAAATGCCCAGAGTCTAGGGATAAGAACAAGAAGACCAGTGTCTCTGAAGCAAAGAGGGGGAAGGAGTGGAAGGTGTAGGAACACTGGAAAGGTACAAGTGGAAGATACATTATGAAGGGTTTTGTGGCTCATTGAAATTGACTTGTCACTAGAAGGCAGGTTCAAATCCCAGCTTTATGACTTACTGCAGTTATCCCTTCCCCATCGTGACTTTCCCCATTGTGTCTGGCTATATCTCAGGTCGGCATAAGAAATTAAATGGGAATTTTTGGGGAGTTTTGCAGAAGCCACAGATGTCAAGAGAAGGCCAAGAAGATGACACAGAGCCTATGACCAAATACTTAACCCAATTTTTACAATAAATGAAAAAGAAAAAAACAATCAAACTTCTTCTTGTGTAGGAAGGGAGAGCCAAAAAAATTTATGTGGATTTTCCATATTGTGGAAGCACCATACCCCTAACCTCCTCATATAGAAGGGGTAACTGAAGTTATGTAATAAAGGCAGTTAGGTGGTCCAACGGATAGAGTGATGGGTTTGGAATGACCAGAGTTCAAATCCAGTCTCAGACACTTCTTAGCTGTATCACCCTGGGCAAGTCACTTAACCTCTGTTTGCCTCAGTTTCCTTAACTGTAAAATGGAAATCATGACGGCGCCTACTTCACAGGGTTGTTGTGAGGATCAAATGAGATATTTGTAAAGCTCTTAGAACAGTGTCTGGTATGTAGTAGGTGCTTAATATCATTGCTTCCCTCTCCCCATCCCTTCTCTGGCTGTGTAACCTTGGACAAGTCACTTTTCCCTTTCTGGGTCTCAGTTTCCCCATCCTCAAATTTATGGATCCGAGCTAGATAATCTCTTACAATACCTTCCAGCTCTAAATCCTATGGTCCTATGGTTGTCTTTATAGTCCTCTTTGGCTACTCACACCCTCCCATTTCTAAAGGTCTACTAAAAGTCCTCTTTGAAGCTTTTCCCAGCAACTCCGGTCTAAGGTGCTTTCTAACCTTGCTGTTTTCCAGTAGCACTTATTTTGTCTGTACCCCTCAGCCTGGCACTGAGTCATGTCATTAATCACAAGTACTCTTTGTATGTATTATTTCTACATATGACTATAAATTATTCAGATGTATGCATATAGAACCAACCATAGAACTTCAGAACTAAAAGAGGCTTTAGAATCATAGAACCCTATGTTGAAACAGTTAGCTCTTAGAATTCTAGATCTCCAAAATGTTAGAAGTTTATAAATGTAGTTTAGAAGATCATAAACATAGACTAACACAGTTGTTAGGGACCTCGGGAATTCTAGAATAAAATGTTGACACTGGAATGAACTTCAGAAATTATATAGTCCAATGCTCTTTTTACAGACAAAGAAAGTGAGGACACAGGGTTAATGATTTGCTCAACGTCCTACGAAAAGGTTGGAGTGAATTATATGTTTTATGTAATGAGGGAGTAGCTGACAAAGGTCCAGACTTTAGAAAATGCTCAGATTTGTTCCTTCTGGTGGATTATTTAGAGCAGATATTTCCTGCTTAGTTCTAATCCGACATATGGAACATTGGGGAGCCTGTTTTAAGCCATGTGTGACTGACGGACTGGAACTGGGTGATGATGAAAAGTGTTCTAACTGGTTGTAGAGTGGGAAGAAATGGTGACTCAGGAGGTGCTGAGCCAGACTTGAGTTCACATACAGAAGGGACTTTTGGCCCATGTCTCCCTCTTTTTCCTTCCTTGTGGTTAGTAAGGCAAAAAGTTCTTGTAAGCCACTAAGAGGAGGAGTGGCAACAAATTATGTCTGTGAACACATAATTCTTCCATTTTTCTTGTGTTTGTTCTTTTGTCATCTCAGCTAGGTGCGTTTTGGGAGACAGAATGGACCAAATTTTGAAGTGAATTTTGAAGAATCAGAGAAAGTGCTTGTAGATGGATGTGAAAAGATAGTCATTTCAGTATAGCAGCAGCTTCAGGGATTGTAACTTCTGGTGATGGAGAGAAGTGCTGGTTATAGACTCTAGAAAGAGACTGATTTTCAGAAGTCAAACCTAACAGAAACCTCATAAGGACTCCACAGAGGGAGCAAAGGTCTCATACAGAGAGGTCTTGAGGTATACTTTGGCCCCACATATTGTCTATATGAGTGGTTGTCTACCTTTTTACTTTAAAATGGAGCCCATTCTTTCTATGGACCTTGTGTCTTAATATGGGAGAATTGTTTTTGTAATGATGATTGCTGTTATCTTTTCTCATTGATCCCTTTTCTAAAAACTGATAGATTTCTACTGATGGATAATGGTGAACATAATGGATGGGGGCTCATGAATAACAGCACTAGAAACTCTAGTATACTGGGGTTTACCTAGCATTACTCATCAATGCCACCCCTAGGACCCTGAAAAGAGAAATGATTAGCTTTCTTCTGGGAACCCAACTTGTCAGTGCAGGGAAAGTAGCCTCAGGGTGGTTAGAGGTAGGGGCAAGGCATTACTAAATGTATATAAATATATCTACTCATATGCAAAGCTTTCATTACAGAAGTTATCTCTACTTCTTAAATCTGATAGCAATTATCTGATAATTAATTACATACTGTCCTATGACCTTTCTTCTATTATAATCTAGATTTATTTAAATCTCTTGTTGTTATTTAACTTTTCATGTGTTCATATCTTCTCTTTTTCAAAATTAATTTAATAGCCCTGATGTCAGAGAATATGTCTTATATATACTTCCACATCCTTTTTGGCTCCTAGCATAACGATCTCTACTTAACATCACCAAGTCACTTTCTCTGAGCCTCGGTTTCCTAGTCCATGAAATGGAAACGTATACATTTTCACTCCTTGCCTCATAGGGTTTTTTGAGAAAAGTGCTTTGTTAATATTGAAATGCTATACAAATATGAGTTGTTACTTTCTCTTAGTGAAAGCTTTTAATGATGATTTAAAAAATATCCCAGGTAGAAGATTGGGTTGGGAAGAAACAGAGTCACAACTAGGATTTCTTTCACTTCAGATAAAAACAAATGAGCAGGGTTAAGCTAGGGGCAGTGATTTTAGCATAAAGGACAAGCTGATAATGATTGCAGTCATGACAAGAGATGGGGTAGCATACCTCCTAGAGAATCTGTCTGTCACTGCCCATCCCAGGAGAGGGTTTTGGGGGAAGACATAGAGTCTGGGAGAGAAGAGTCATGGTGTCTGGACTCTAGCATTTGTAGTCACTCCCCACATAGTGTGGGCTGGTGGAGGACTGTGGAGTAAAGTAGCAGATGGCAGTGAGAGAGGAGGAGAGAATCTCTTTCCCTGCAAGATGTTGGCAACCTTGGCAGCAAAGCCCCATTTGCTACTTGTAGTTCTAGAGAGCTAGATCTGGGCTCAGGAAAAAGGACGGAGACATGTCAATTTTGAGATGTATGTCCTTGGGATATCAAGTTGGTAATGTCCAGTGGGTAGTTGGTGATGTGGGGCCAGAATTAAGATGGATATATAGATATGGGAGTCATTAGCAGAGAGATAATAATTAAACCCATGTAATCTAACGGGGTCACCAAATGAGGAAATTAGAGAGAGAAAAGAGAAGAGGGCCCAGGATAGAATCTCGGGGCATGCCTGTATTTAGGAGGGACAATAAAGATGAGAATCCTATAAATGAGATTGAAGAGTGGTCACACAGATGGGGGAACCAAAAGAGAACAGCGTCATGGAAATCCAGAAAGGAGAGGATCCAGGAGGAATGAGTGCTTAAGAGTTCAAAAAGGATCAGGATTGAGAAAAGGCTATCAGATTTTATAATTAAGGGATCAGTGGTAACTTTGGAAACAGCAATTTTAATTGAATGATGGGGCCAAAAACCAGATTGTGGAGGGTTTAGAAGAAGCGGGAGGAGAGATTCTTTTCTTTCTTTCTTTCTTTCTTTCTTTTTTTTTTTTTGAGGAGGGGAGGTTTCCTTTGTCTGTAAGCTAAAATACAAAATTCTGGCTTTTGAAGTCTTTTGCAAGCTGGCTCCAAATTACCTTTCCAGACTTATTGTTAGTTCATATTTCCAGCCTACTTCCTGACTTCAAATTTTATGTTAAGGCTGGGCTCTACATACTTCTGGAGAGAATGTTTAGCTGGTCCTGCTGCTGCTTTCTTGGGTCATTGAATATTGTTTTATTCTAGGATCTCAGGGATAGCTCAGGCCGAGGACCTGAAAGCTTTTGGTGCTCTCCAAGGCAAAGTCTGACATCTGTCTTCCTGGTTTACAATTTTCCAAATTGGATTTGGGTCTGAGTAACACACCTGTGGTCTTGCTCTGGTTGGAGTTGCAGTAGACTACATCTGGACTCAAGCATCATCAGACAGCTGGAAAATTCGCCTGGTCTAGAATGAATGAACTGCAGTGTGCCATTTAATTTGGGATTCCTGACCAGGTTATTCCATTCCAGGCTTCACACTGGCTCAGAAGCTAGAATTTAGACCTCATTCAGCTCCTGGGGGCAGAGTCACATAGCTGATGCTTACTTCTGAAATTGTTCCTTGCTTGGCAGATGACCACTCCTCAAAGCCACTCCTGGGTACAGATCCTCTCCTCTCCCACTCTGGGTAAATGTGGGTAAATTACTGAGAATTGCTTGCTAACTGGCCACTGTTCTGTAGCCTGCCCAAATGTAGGCCCCTCTGTACTGGATTTGGGCCCTCTTCTTGTCCTCATGAATGCTTTCTTGGGGTCACTCCTAGTTAGACCCTGTCCTTACTGTCTATAGACCTCTATCTTTTTATACCAACCTGAGCTGGAAAAATTACTCAATGTTATTTGTTTTTCTTGGATTTCCCAATCAGGACTCAGTCCTTTAACGTTTTCCAGATGCATTTGGAGGGGTTGTGTGGTAGGCCTCAACTGTACTTTTGCCTTGCTTCTTTGACCCTTGGCTCTGCTCCTCCTTTCCAGACTTAACGAGTGATACTGACCTTGATACTTCCTAAAAATTAGACTGCTCATCCTTCCTCAGTCTCATTCTACAATCTCTCACCTCTGTACCTTTGCATACACTGAATACCTTTGCTCCTTTGTCCTTGCTCCTTTTATGTCCATTTGCTGCCATCCTGGAAGGTCAATGCTCAGCACAGCTGTCATATCCTTCTCAATCTTCTTTTCCTGATCACCTTTGAATCTCTCAGACCACACTGTATGACCTGTCCTGTGCATTTAATACTTTTCTAGCTTGCACTACAATTCTTTGGGTTGTGTATATCTCTTCTTCTCTACCAGAACATAAATTCCTTGAGGGTTTTTGTTGTTCACTTTTTTTCAGTTGTGTCTGACTCTTTGTGACCCATTTGGGGTTTTCTTGGCAAGGATACTGGAGTGGCTTGCCATTTTCTTCTCCAGCTCATTTTACAGATGAGGAACTGAGGCAAACAGGGTTAAGTGACTTGCCTAAAGTCACATAGCTATTAAGTGGCTGAGGCCAGATTTGGACTTTAAGGAAGTCTTCCTGACTCCAGGCCTGGCGTTCTATCCACTGTACCACCTAGCTGCCCTTACCTTGAGGGTATGTACAACATAAGTTTTTAAATCTTCACATCTTTCCCAGTGTCTAGCACAGGATCTTGTGCATAGTAGATATTCAATAAGTGCTATTAGAATTGACTTGGTTATAGCTCAGTTTAATATTATGAAATTAAATTCCACCAATTCTTATTAAGTGTCAGCAAGGTTCAAGATTTTTATATAGAGCACTGGAAGAGGCATCATAAAGGCAAAAACAATTTGCCCTCAGGAAGCTTACAATTTAGTGTGTGTGTGTGTGTGTGTGTGTGTGTGTGTGTGTAATAGGGAATAAGCCTTTTCATAAATAGCTCTACTATAAAATAGAATTTGATTTTGCCATAAGACAGAAAAAGAACATAGTGTCATGTTGTTTCTGAGAAGGAAGGCTGAAGGGATCATGGAATCTTTATAGAAAAGAGAGTATTTGAACTTGACCTAGAACTATGGGAAGGTATTCAATACAGCAGAGGACTTCTTCCAGGTGTAAGGAAACACATCATGCAAAGGGATAGAAGTAGGAGGATAAGATTCGTGTTTGAGTTATAGAAAGTAGGACAATTTGGCTGGAGGGCAACGTCTATGAAGGGGATGAGTGGAAGATAAGACTGGAAAAGTAGGTTGAAGCCCTTGAATGACAGGTTAAGCCAGTCAGTGGTCAATGAACATGGGAGTGATTTAGGTTGTCTTGGCAAAGGACCAGATTTGGAGTATGTGCTGGCCGTACAAATCACTTCTCCTTGTCAAAGATGTCACAGAGGGGCTAACCCAGGTTTGGGTTAGGCTTAGATGATTTCTGAGGTCCCTTCCAACTCTGAGATTTTATGACCTCCCAGAGGCCTCAATTTCTATATCTATTAAGTGAGGGAAAGGTACAATCCCTGACCTTCTAACTCAATAGCTTATATTCAGAGCTGGGTTTTAGTTCTTCTTTTATGGTACTTAGCGCACTGTTTCACATGGTCTATGGTTTTGTATGTGTGTTTCAGTGATTTTTGGCATTGCTAGAATTGAGTTTTGCACAATTGTAATCTGGTCAGCTGATAAGCCCGGGTGTGTGGTTCCCTCTGAGAGGCACAGATCTCCTACTTGGTCAGTACCTCTCTGGCAGGAGCCCAGGGATTTAGTTAGTGCTGTTCCAAGGTGGCGGATGGGGAAAGGGGGTCCCACATGGTAGCCTTTATTCATCCATTGAGTTAATTAGCCTTACCTGGGACAAGTCCTAGCTCTAATAGTATTTCATTCATATGGTTCACCAGAGTATATTAGGATGTCTTCATTCCAAATATTTTACCTCTTCTAAGACTGCTTAAGTTCATGTTAGCTTTTCATAGCTTTTAAGACTTTGATTCTAACACTCTGACCTTTTATACTATGAATCTGAGGATGCCTGCCAGGAATATGGGGGTGGAGTAGGTGATCTTTAAATTCCCTTCTAATTGTATGATTCTACACATTAGGTTGGCTGCAAGTGGTTTACGCTTATGGTGTCTACACAGATGCCTGCCATCATGTTGTCGCCTGGAGTCTGTTGCTTCAAGCCTGTCTTATAATGAGACACACTTATACAACTCAAAAAGCATTGGCCTTGGAGTCAGGAGACTTGGGTTCTGATTTTGCTGCTAATTTGCTATGTGACCTTGGGGAAACATAGTCACTTCTTTGGATCTTGATTTTGTCCCTTGTAAAATGGTATCTTCCACAGACCCTCACACAGGTAGTAGAAGGGGTCTGGTGAATGTTGGTTAGTTGGTTAATTATCATTCAGAATCCCATAACAGAAAATGCTAAGAAAAAAACAACGATCACACAGAAAGTTCAGCCAGCAGCTTCCTGTTACCTCCAGGATCAAATGTGAAATCCTGTTTGGCTTTTAAAGTCTTTCCTAACCTGGCCCTTTCCTACCGTTCCAGTGTTCTTATACCTTACTCCCCTCCGTGTACTCAACAACACAGGGACACTGCCTTGCTTGCTGTTCCTCCAACAAGATAACCTATCTCTTCACCGTGTGTTTTCACCAGCTGTTCCCCATACCTGGAATTCTTTCCGTCCTCATCTCCACTTCCAGGCTTCCCTGGCTCAGCTCAAATTTCACTTTCTGAAAGAAACCTTTCCTTTTCCTCTTCAGTGTCAGTCCTTTCCTTCTGGGATTACCTCCAGTTTATCCTCTAGATATCTCATTTGTGCACAGTTGTTTGCACACTTTCTCCCCCATTAGATTGTCAGCTCCTTGAGGGCAGGGACTGTTCTTACCTTTCTTTGTATCCCCAGAACTTAGAATAGTGCCTGGAACACAGGACGTGCTTGATAAGTGCCTGTTGACCTGACTTGGTTATTTTTGTTTAGAATTGTGATTTAATTGTTGTAGAGAGCCCCCAATATGGAAATCTATTATTGTGTAATTGACATCTCATCTGTAACATATTTAAAATCTGGACTATATTAGGTCTCACTTCTCTGAGTGGAGAAAGAGGGACGCCAACATATTTATACATATATGTGCATAAATATATGTTTATATATCTGATATGTGTATGAAGCCATCTAATCTTCCAAGTTTTATCATGCTATTTATTAACAGTATAAAACAACAGGGTCATGGCATAAATAAATATTTACAACGTACCAGCTATGAGAAAAATCAGACAAATTCACTTTTAACTGTCACTACAACTACTGACTTCTCATTTGTAGATTCACAATCCTAACATTCAGCTCTCTTGGGATACCAATTTAAGTCTTTTCTAAAGACTTCTCTTTGTATTTCTTCTCAAGACAAGGGTTAGACTCAGTTCTCTCAGGAAATAAGTTCTCTCATTCCTTATTTGTTCTCCCTTCATGACAGTTAAACTGTAACTTTTCAATTTTCCATTGAATGTTAAATATCTACAGTATCTACAATTTTTTAGGGAGAAGCTATCAAAGCTTGTGCTGTGTGTGTGTGTGTGTGTGTGTGTGTGTGTGTGTATGTATGTCGGCAGCTGCATTGTGCAGTGTATGGAGCCAGCAAAATTTACCTTCCCACTTTCAAATCTCGCCTCAGACACTTACTAGCTGTGTGACCCTGGTCAAGTCACTTAACCTGAAAGAAATGACAAACCACTCTAGTATTTTTGACAAGAAATCTCCAATGAGGTCATGAAGTCAGAACACAAATGAAAGGATTCACCAACAACACATGCATGTATATATGGATGTATGTATGTAAGTATACCTTTACTTCATTCATATAACGTTTTGAAACTTCTCTCATAGTCATTTTTTGAGAATAATAGTGCAAATATTACAATTTCCAGTTTGTAGGTGAGGAAACTGAGATTTTGAGAGGTTAATTGACATGTTCATACAGCAAATGATGTGAACCCTGTTCTTCTTAATTCCAGATCTAGTGTCTTCCCACCACACCTTGCAGCCTTTCATTTTGGGAGTCTTCTGGAGAAAAGTAATTACTTACTTCTATTCTCCAGAGATTAGGAATTTTAAGAGGTTATTTACCTTTAGAGCCAAAGGGGGCTTTAGAGACCATCTAGCTAAACTCTCCATTTCAAAGAAGAGAAAACTGAGGCCTTAGGAAGCAACATATCTTACTTAAATGTGCAGGGCAGTGAATTCATGGTAGAGATGTGATGGCATCTCAGGTGTCCCCAGTGTCAGCTCAATGCTTTGTCCTTTATGCCCATGACCTAATGACCTATTTGAAACCCAGCTGATAACTCAGTCCCTTCTCTTGGCTTTGTTCTTCTAACTGGCTCTAGAGCAGTGGAGAGTCAGCTTTATAGTTCCACTGCCCAACCCTTGCCTCTTCTATGTTAAGACGCTTTTCCATTTCAGGGGTATCTCTTTCAGGGCGTGTGTGGGCTAGAACCAGTGTTACACATGTCTGTGAGTGGGTGGAGTGAGAGGTGTGGACTATGTCCTTGTTAATGCTTAATCAGCAGTGTGGGGCAACTTATCTAGATGGGATTGGTTGCTGTCGGTTCTGATTTGAAGGTCTTTTAAATCCGGACCTTTTAATAGATCCTTTATTTTCTCTTTTTCTGCCAGTTTTAAAGAGAAATTATAATGTAGGCCCTGCAAGTTACTGTGGGTTGGGATTTAAGATTACAGCGTTTAGGAAGATTATGCATTTGATGAACAAGGAGAGGTGGTGTGTGTCATCCTTTGAAGGGCTTACCTTGCATAGGAACTAAGTATTAATAGTATCTTAGCACCACTGAGATTAATGTCAATGGCGTCAGAATTGGAATGAACTGTGCAGAGTTGTTTGGAAGTTCAGTCACTTGAACATTTTGGGGAGATTTTGCTCTGTGTGGGTGTATGTGCTGGGGCCAGCCAGCCAAGAGGTTTTTAATATGAAGATCCTGAGAGATTTAAATATCAAATGTGCAAGGGCTAAGTAAACAGCTTTAGAAAAGTACCAAATGAAAGAAGGCCATCCATTTATGTTCTGATATAAATTCTTTGAGTGGAAATCATCTTTGAGGAGGCAAGTTTGGGCCAGAAAGGGATGCTGAAGCTTAATCTGGTTCTGTCCCATTTTTCTATGACTGCTGATAAGGATGTTGAGGGAAGAATGGGATCTCAGGTATCAACGAATTGAGGTGTGCTGAGAGAATGGATGGGCTATGCTCCTTATTCTTAACAAGAGCCTTCAGAGAATAGATGACCAGAGTGGATTATATACAAAAATAATTTGAGTCTTAAGGGATGTGGTCAACTCATAATGGGTAATACACTCATATTCCAGAAATTTGCACTGGTAAAAAACATAAATAGGTTAAAAAGGGGTTTTGATAAATCTATACTGTGTCACGAGAAGGTATTAAAGAATAGGGGATGCACCTGACCATTAGAGGGCAATTGCAACCTCCTCCCGGGATCCCTTGGTGCCCTGGTCCCTACAAAACAGTAAAAAAAGGTCCAAGTGTTGCAAGGACCATGATTATATACAAGCTGACAATATGTCATGGACATGTTGGATTAAAAATCAATGGGCTTATGTTGGAATCCTGCTTCTGCTACTAACTACCTGTGTGGTCTTAGGGAAATAGTTTTCCCCTCTTTGGACTTCACTTTTCTCATCTGGGAATGAAGGTGTTGGAGTAGGTGATATCTAAATCTGATGACCTTGTGTGCTGACATTCAAGACTAAGATCTGACCTAGACCCTAGAGATTTCATTCTGGCTTTCAGCCCATTATGAAGTTCCCCATATTGTGACCACATGCTGCTCTTAGAAGTAGAAATAACACATTGCTCAGTCGTGACCAAAGAGAGTGAGACAGAAAATGGAGAAAGGCAATTATACAGATCATTCAGGACCCAGTCCTCCAACTTCTACCTTAAATATCTATCTCTTTATCTAAATAATGTATTCCACAGAGTTTTTGGCTTGAATCTGGACAGTTTACTCGATTCCCAATTTTACTTTGTGAGTACAGAGAGCTTTCTCCAGAACTTAGTTTTTTAATAGGTTCACTATACATAATCAGTTTATTCACCTTAAAAGGAGAAATGACTCCACTTCCTTGAGTTAAACTTTTGATCCCAGAGAGTACAGATGTTCCAAAAATGAATCTCTCTGAAATATGCTTCCTGCTTCTTGGCAGAAAAGTGATAGACTAGAGGCGCAGAATGAGATGTGGATTTTTCAGACATGGCAAATGTGGTGATTTGTTTTGTTTGCCTATACTTAGTAAGGTGGGCTTCTGTGGCAGGACAAACTAGTGGGTAGTGATAAAAATACAAAAAAGAAGGAAAAAGAAAAAAGAAGGAAGGAAGGAAGGGAGAAATGGAGAAAGGAAAGAAGGAAAAAGAGAAGTATCCATAAAATATTAAAAATTTACAGAGGAAAACACTTTCAGAAGGAGATACAAAGAGGAAATGTTACTACCTTGTTAAATACACCATTCACTTAAAAATACAATATTTAAGGGGCAGCTAGGTGGCACAATGGATTGAGTACCTGTCAGGAGTTCGAATGTGACTTCAAACACATACTAACTGTATGACTCTGGGCAAGTCACTTAACCCTGATTTCCTCTCCCTGCATCAAAAAATACAATATATAATTGAAATGTTTGTTGATGATTATGTTCATGAAAAATAAAACAAATCTTAATCTATCTGTAATTCCCCCATCCAGCCCAACTTAAGGACTAAATTATATAGGATCATCTTTGCAATAAGTTGTATTTCTATTGTAATGGAAGTGATCAGGGAAGCCCCCCTGATTTGCTAGACAGATGTCACTCTATGAAACATGCATGGGAACTGATCTGTGCCCTGAACCCTTGCTTAATAACATGAAGTTCAGGGGCTCTGCATCGGTCCCTAAGTTTTCCCATGATTTGGACTGTATCAAAGAGGATTGACAACTGAGCTAGGAAGAGAGATTCACTTAGGAGACTTTAAGAAGAATGATTGTCTTTTCTTTCTTCTTCTTTTTGGACTATGCTGCTTGAGACTCTGGTAGACTGTCCTTCAGACTTCCAGCAAATCGAGGGAATGGGTTCTCTTTTCTTTCCCCTGGTAGCAATGGTGACTAAACATACATGGCAGTGTATAAGAACATGTATTTGTCTGGGCCCAAGACTGCACCTCAGTAGCCTGCATACCTCTTCTGCTTTGTGTTTCTTTCCCTGAGCATAGGTGATCAAAGAGTAATCCCGTGATGGGTGTTTTTGAATCTTGGAAGCTAAAACATGAGCTCAAGAGTTCTGGTGTTCTTTAGTCTGGGTGCTGGCTCCCTTGAAGGAGGAGATTTCCATGACAATTTCTTGGAGGAGAGAAGATGAACAACACCAGAAAGGTATTACAGATGAAAGGACTAATACCATATCTTGGCTTGCCGGGAGATCCGGATTTTTGGTTTGCACAGGCAGAAAGGTCAGAGATGAAAGTAAATCATCTGTTCGATAGGGCCATAAGTTTCTCCGGTGAGTGTAATAGGACTGATAGGTTACTGATTCATTTTGTATTTGTCAATATGCACTTACGAGTCTTTTGTGTTTTAAGCATTTCTTTTGTAGTATAGGAAATAAATCATTCTTCTATTCTTGATATCTACCATCCTGTACAATGATGAATCTATTTATAAAGAACCTTGGGGGCGGGGCACCAGAGGGAAGAAGGGAATTTCTCTCTCTTCCTCCCCTTCTGGCCCATATGGACCATTTAGCTTTGAAGGGGAGCTCCCCTACGGGAGTGCTTCCAAAGACAACTTGCAATCTTTCCAACTTTCCTAGAATTCCCAGAAATTCATCCAGACCATAGCTATTGAATGTCCCTCAGGCTTGGCTCAAGCAATCTAGTTGTTCTTTTCTTGGAAGGAGGAGGTATTCAAATCTCATATAGAGATTAAGGTAGAGGCAATCTTTATAGCTTTAAATCTCATTAACTCTTGTGATTGCGTTACATTTTGCCGTTTTGTGACTATATCAACTGAGGCATGGGGAAAAACCCCATCCCTTACACCACACTTGCTGGAGGAGACCTTAGATCTCATTTATTCTGTCCTCGCTTTTTCTAGTGCATGAATTTTCCCTGCAACGTTCCTAGCAAATGGTTTTCCACCTTTGCTCAAACACCTTTAATGACAGAATACTCTCTACTTCACAAGTTGGCTTGTTCATTTTCTGATAGCGCAACGATATTCTTAAATTAAGAAGAAATCTGTTTCTCAATAATCTTATTCAACTAACATTTATTAAGCACTTAATATATGCATAGCACAGCACTGGGCACAGGGGAAATACAAAATTGAAATTGTTGTTGTTTAGTCGCAGTTGTGTTCGACTCTTTGTGACCTCATGGACCATAACACCCTAATAATGTCCATGGGTTTTCTTGGTGATGATACTGGAGTGGTTTGCCATTTCCTTCTCCAGCGGATTAAGGTAAACAGAAGTTAAGTGACTTGACCAGGGTCACATGGTTAGTGTCTGAAGCCACATTTGAGTTCAGTCTTCTTGACTCCAGGTCCAGTACTCTATCTGCTGAGCCCCCTAGATTTAGGACAAGATTTAGATAAGCTATTGCTATTAAGAAGCTTACAGTCTAATAAGGAGATCAAAAAAAACTGACCAGACACAGATACACTGCTAAAGAACACAAGGTAAACATAATGATACATGATAAACTTCCGCCCCTTCATCCTAATGCACTCCTTTGGACCACCATAAAAGAAGGTTCTTCTTTCTCTCTGTGGGAGAGAGCCTTTCAAATATCTAAAGACAGTTATGATTCCTGTCCTGTCTCCTCTGCATCTCCAGGTCCCACCACTACACCTGGTCTTCTTTTCTTCAGGGTTAACACTCCTTTCTAGTTCACAGGATCATAAAGTTTAGAGCTCTTAGGAACCTGAAAGATAACATTTTCCAATTCTTCATTTTATACATGAGGAAAGTGAGTCTCAGAGAAATGAAGGGGCTTGTTCATGTACTCTGAGGAAAGAAGATTATCGTTAGATAGTTGTCTTCAAATATTTGAAGGGCTGTCACGTAGCAGTATAGGAGAGGGTAAGGAAAACTTCTAGAACAATTAAAATTGCCAAAAGGTAATGAGCTTGATAGGGAGTGAGCTCCCCATCACCATAGGTCTTTGAGTGCTGGCCACTTGTCAGGGGTGTTGTCAAGATGGGTCCTGCTTAGGTATAAGGCTCTTGCCAATTCTGAGAGAATATTAAGTAGTAGAGGTAGGATTAGAAGTCAGGTCTTCTGATGTCAAGATCAGAGCTCTCTCTACTCTTTCAACTCTTCCTTAGGCAGCTCAGTTCAGGCAGTTGATAAATTGATTAAGCCAGTCAACAAACATTTATTTAGTGTTCAATGTGTTACAGGCACTCTGCTACCTATGTAACCACTGGGGACTCAAAGGAAAGCAAAAATTATCCCTGCCCTCAAGGAACATCTAACTGGGGAGACATGTAAATACTGGGTACATACAAGGTATATATGTGTGTGTATATATATGCATATTCATATACATACATACACACACATATATGTATATGTTATAAAATAATCTCAGTGGGGAAAGCACTCTCTGTTGGAGTAGGGAGTGAGGAGGAAGACCCTGAAAACACCTCATGCAGAAGATGGAATCTGAGCTAAGGCTTAAAGGAAATGAGAGAACCTAAGAGACAGAGGTGAGAGTGAGTGCATTCTAGGCATTACGGATAGTCAATGCAAAGTCATGGAGAATCAAGATGGAATGTCATCGGGGAAGAACTACAAACAGACCAATTTGGTTGAGTATAAGAAAGAGGAGAGTTAAGTGGGTATTGTTAAATGCCAAATGGAAGATTTTTATATTTAGACCTGGAGGTAACAGGGAATTAGTCAAATAGTGGTATGATGTAGCTAGAATTATGCTTTAGAAAGTCATTTTGGAGCCTGTGTGGAGGATGGCTTGGAGTCAGGGAGAAACTTGAGTTAGGGAGACTATTTTAATAGTACAGATGAGGAATGATAAAGTGAAAGAGAATGTTTATTTAAATCATTAGTTCAATGTTTGAGGATGGAGTTCCTTGCTTTCCCCTACTCCCCTCCAAAGAGATATATGTGGACAGAAGTGTGCTGGAGCCTCTACTAGGTAACCCTCACTGGAATTGGTTTAAACAACTCCCCCCACTCCCCCCCTGCCTTTTTCCCATATGAATCAGTGCAGCATAGTAGATAAAGAGCCAGCCTTGAAGCCAAGAAGACCTGGGTTCAATCCTGCCTCTGCCACATACTGACTGTGTGACTCAGGGGAAGTCACCTAACCTCTCTGGGCTCTCTAGGTAACTCTAAAACTAAGTGGAGAGGAAGGTGCCAAATAGAATTAGTGAAAGGGAATTTCCTCTGTCAAGAGCTCCTTCTGCTCACAAGTCCAGTCCCTATGCTTTTACACATCAGACTGTGGGAGAAAAGCAGGTCACCTGATTTCTTGAAGCTTAATTAAGGAAAAGAGGGATTTTAAAAAAAAGAAAGGGTTTCACAAGAAAAAAACCTGGGCTGCCTTGTCCTTACCTTGTTCCTGAAGGGTGGAGCACCCTGCCTGAGGAGATGGAAACCTGGAACAAAGATGTGTTTTTGAAATGTCTGTGGCTCTGCTTTTCCTCATCCCTCCTGTTGGATCCGAAGGTGGGTTTGCCTGTTTTCATTAGGGATGCAGACCATGAAATATTCTCATTTTTGGCTTGTTCCACCAGCCCTTTAAGACCCTCTATCAAGCTCCCCCTATACCATAGTGCCCTGAAGCTGATAACTCCAAAAGAGGCTAGTTGTGTGAGAAGGAGAGAGGGTAGGACAGGGGAAGACAGGAAAAGGGAGTCGTTACCCTTCTTCTCCCCCATTCCAATCCCTTTTTGTTTATTTATTGATTTTAATCCTGGTCCACTGGTTTGAAGAAAACAAACAAACAAAAAACCCCAAAGATTTAAGGAACCCAGTTCAGGCCCCAACAAGAAAAAAAAGTTATCAGACTAGTTTCTGGAGCAGGCACAGTTAAGAGATTACTCCATCTCCACTCATTTAGATCTGGGAGGGACTTTTGAAATTATTTAGGTCTAGTTCAAACCTTTCCTTTTCCAGAGGAAAATCTGCTACAGACCTAAGCACTGGGGATTCAGTGAAAGGCCAAAACAAGCCAGCAAAGAGCTTACAATCTAACTGGGGAGACATGTAAATATTTGGGTGGGACCCAAGATATATATGTAATAGTCATAAAATAACTTTAGTGAGGAAAGCTCTATCAGTTAAGGTAGGGAGTGTGAGGAGGACCCTGAAAAGACCTCACATGGAAGATGGAATTTGAGCTGAGGCTTAGAGGAAACCAGCAAATCCAAGAGATAGAGGTGAAGAGCGAGTGTATTCCAGGCATTAGGGAGAGCCAATGTGAAGTCATGGAGACAGAAGAGGAAAAGTCCAGGGTCACACAGGTGGTTAAAATGCAAAGACATGAAGCTAGGTCTTGTGACTCCAGTGTCAATGCCTATACTGTTATGCCAGGTTTCCTTCTCCACCACTTTTGACAGGAGCTGCTGTATTTCTGATGGCAAAGAAGAAGGACGTTGGAGACAGACTAGGGATTCTTACATCTTCCTAAGGCAAATAGACATATTACCATTGAAAGTTTCAAATGCCTTTTTTGTCTTAATCCTATAGACCTTGCAGCTTAAATGAAGTCTTAGGGATCATCTAGAACAAACTCTTCATTTCACAGATGGGGAATTTGAGTCTCAGAGACAGAGGAATCAACATGACCAAAGTCATACAGCAAGTTAATGCATACAGCTGGGACCAGAATCCAGGGAATCCTTCAACTTTAAATCCTGTGCTCATACAGAAAACACCCTTCAGCATAGTTTATAAGATTTGGATCTGCAAGGGATCATCTAGTCCCTATATTATCTTGTATTTACTTTTTATTTACACGTTGCACTACCCTGGGGCTTAGCGAAGTTCCATGAAGCAAATAGGATTGGTGACGGCAATAGACAAGTCACTGAAGCCTGGAGAGGTGAAGGTTACGTAGCTAGCAAATAGCAGTGCCAGGACTGGAATTCAAGCTGTCTGATTCCAAACCAGCGCCTTTTCCAGTGGAACAATGAAGCGCACTTCCTGCACTGCCCTTGTGTTCTAAATGGCTGTCTTTGGCCCCAGATCATGTGATGAAGGGACTTGGGGTCACTATGTTCCCCAAAAGGCACTGCTGAGGTGCTTCCAGATGGCCTGTGGGTGCTCCTCCTCCAGGTGGGTCAGATTCTTTGCATGGCCATTGTGGCCTGGCATTTCATCAGGACAGAGGGTGGGGAGGAGGAGTGGGAGAGGTCTCCTCAAAAGGCCATGCTGCCCGTTTGCTGCGTTCCAGGAAAGGGCTCTCTCTCCCCATCTGCCAGGAATCCTACTCTGTTTGTAAAAAAATAATTATTTGCTTAAAACATGTGAAGTGCTCCCATAATTTTAATCGGTTTAATTTAAATTTTAAACTACAAATCTTCAACCTCTAATCACTTCTAAACTGAAGTGGTTTTAACCAAATGTGGAGTGCTCCAGGGTTGGAAATGATTATGTTCAGAATAAGCTTTAAGAAACTTTAGAGGACAACTCAAGGGGTGTGTGTGTGTCTGGGGGGGTGTTTGTGAGGGGTGGTGGTGGAATAAAACCCTCGTATAGAACCACTTTATACAGTTAGGAGAGGGCGAGTCTGTCAAAAATCGTGGGGCCAAAGGGTGAGGTGATGTGTGGCTGTTTGGAAAATTTGGCTGGAAACTGGGCCCCAAGGAAGGGGGTGTCCCGAGGTGGTGCTGCTGCCGCCGCCGCAAGTCTTGGCTAGAGGAGGGCAGAGCCGAGGGTGTTTGCTTGTGTGGGGGCGGCGGGTTGGTCCAGAGGTGGGGAGGGTTGGGGGGAGGAGGCCCTGGAAACTCCTTTGAGGCCCTGGGAGGGGAGGGTGGTGATGGGAACGAGGGGAACTCCTGCAGTGAGTGAGCGCTGCAGGGCAAAGCTGAGCAGGGAAGCAGCCGTCCCAGGAGAAGGGAGCCTGGGAGAGCAGCTAGAGCCCTGCAGAACTGGCTGGGTCGGTCCCCCAGGCAGGTAGCCACTTTCTCCCTTATTTTCATTCAATTGTCTGTGTCTCTGTGTCTCTCTTTCATTTCTGCCTGTCTCTCTCTTTGCTCCTTTCTCCCCGGCCCTGTTACCCCCTCAACCTTCAACTCTCTACTAGGGGTGGGGAACCTGCGGCCTCGAGGCCACATATGGCTTCGAGGCCGCAGGTTCCCCACCAGGCCAGTCAATCAGGTCCGTGATCTAGATGACATGGGACTCAACATCCTTCTATTATTCTAAGAGCTTATAATTCAAAGATTCTCATATTCTATGATTCTATTATTCTTCGAATGGAGTAATAAGTAATAACAGCTAGCTTGTATGTGGCACTTTGAGGGTTACAAAGAACTTTACTTCTTTGGTAGAATTTGATCCTTCGAGATTGCCTATTATAATCTCCATTTTTCGGGTGAGGCAATCGAGGTTGAAAAGAATCAAGTGACTTCCTCAGGGTCAAACAGCTAGCCAGTAAGTATCCGAGGAAGAGTTTGAATTCAGGTTGTCCAGTCTCCAAGACCTGTAATCTATCCATTAGGCCTGATTCTAAGGTCTAATAGAATATAAGATCCAGGAGAACAGAAACTATTCATCCCCAACATCTAGTATGTAGCAGGACCCCAATAAATGCTTATTTGTTTATTGATGGGGGGCTGTTTCAGTGCCAGTAAGATTTAGTGCTTGTTAGGGTTGACTCTGACTGCTTGTGATGCGAAGCACCTCAGAGTTCCTAACCCTAATTGATGGGGGTGTGGTAGACTTTGCGAGTCAGTGATGTCGGATTGGGCAAGCATTTAGCCATCTACCACAGGCACATAGATTTTCCTTCTTTTCATTCTCTGTCAGTGTGGTCCAACAAGAGTGACTGGCAGATTAACTTGTGGTTTTCTCATCTTTTGATGATGAACTTTTTGACAGAATTCCTTATCTTTTCTTTAATTTATTATGATTATAATGAAGCCCTGTGTGCCTGGCAAATTGGAATAAAATTGAATACTTCATCTTTAACAATTTTTGTGGCTTGGGTTGTTTCATAAGGGGAAAAGAGTAATACACATGTGTGAATGTTACAGATTTAAAAAGAAGAAAACGTGATATTTTATATGAATAATCATTTAAGATACGATTATACTATACATCTTACTGTGCAGAAAAAAAATAGCAAATTTTCCTTTGATAAAAGTGTGACTCAACCTGGGCCTGTCACATACCCTCTCTGGGCCTTAGTTTTTCCTGAACTAGATATTCATGGAGGTCTCTGATTAAGCTCTCATCCGCTTAGTACTGACAATCTGAGTTCTAGGATTCTAAGACCTCTTCTAGGTTTGACATTCTGTGCTGTGGCTCCTAAGACCCTCCTGGCTCTGACTATATTCTCTGATTCCAAGATTTTATGATCAATTATATTCTTCCTCCCTTTCAAAAAACCCAAGAAAATTAAAGAAAGCAAAGCAACATATAGCCTGCCAATGAGTTCTAATGCCCCTCTTCTATTGCTTCCTCTTTGGTTTGGGAATATTAGTATTTTCCAGTTCATCTCGAAAATTTTTTCCTTTTTGAGAACTTAGAAGGATACTCAGACAATATGATAAACCACCTAGCTTTTAGAATTTGTAATCTCCTTTAAGGATTTTAATTCTATGCATTCTTTTGATCAAGGGTATCCAGTTTAAGAACTAGTGACAAACTTAGGCAATTTTATGTCTGAGATGCCAGAAAAGGGTTTTTAATGTGAATTTTTTACTTTTTGTTATAGCTTTAAGGTAATCAAGCTTTTTAGGGTAGGGGTTATTTCATTTTTGTCACTTTATCTTTAGTGCCTAATTCAGTGTCCAGTATAAAATACATACCATTAGATTGTAAGCTCCTAGAGGGCAGGAACTGTCTTTCGCCTCTTTTTGTATCCCCAGTGCTTAGTACAGTACCTGGCACATAGTAGGCACTTAACAAATGTTTATTGAATAGGTGAATAAACTTAATAAAGGCTTGTTGATTGATTAATGAATCATTCAATATTTTACCACTGTGTAATTTAGCTTGAAAATATGGTATGTGAGTAAATAACATTTTTTATACATTTTTTGCCACATTTCATCTCTCCCCTCTGAGTAAAGAAAAAAAAACATACACATTCAATTCTTCTGTAACTCCTGTTTAAAAATGTGAATTTGTTCCATTGTGACTGATAAAATTAGGGAACATTTTGAGCATAACCTGAATTTCAAGTTTGCTTTCATTCAATTCTTATAAGAAACAGTGGGAAGGCAGCAACTGTAACATTTCACAGTAAGTCACAAACTGCAACCCTTCTGATACCCACTTTTAGAAGCAAACTTCAGGTCTTTGTCATTGTTGTATATATTCCGGTGCAGCAGAAGCTGTAAGCAGAGAAGGACTGGTCAGCATCACCCTTTACTCCCATCTCCTCCTGTCATGGCCTCTGCTCAAGCCCTGGAGTTTCACCCTGCCCAACTTGCTTTGGTACAGGCTAAACAGAAGCCTGAGGCCACTGATGCGGTCACTGTTTATTGTAGTATTTATATGTTTCCTAACCATTTAACATATATAAAACTGGGCTGCTATTTTTTATTAGGTTTTTATCTTTTTTTTAAATGTGCCTCTAACCCCACTTCTCCCATGATCCCTGTGGCTTTTAATTTTGCAATTTTGTATAGCCCAATGCTTTTTGGGAACACATATGTTGAATTATAACAGAATTGCATTTTACAAAGCAAAATAAGACTTAAGACTTAGCATGATAGTGGAAAGAACAGAAGACTCTAAGAGAGAAGACCCTGTTTCTACTCAAAAATCTGCCAGTAACTGACCATGTGACCTTAAGCAGGTTATTTGCTGGATCTCATGCTCCTCATCTATGAGATGAGGGGTGTTTGATTAGATGATCTATAAGGTCCCTTCCTACTCTAACTTTCATTGGTTCTATAGTCTGAGTGTTACCTATTTTCTATAGACTTCTAAGCATTTTGTCACTTTATTCCCTTATTTGGTAGCAGGGGTAGTTGGTATAGCGCACTATCTCTCCATTCTCTTTAAACTCCTCTCCTTCCTTCATTTCTGCCTCCCCTCGGCCCCCAGCCTGGACATGTACCTTAACTGGTATCCTACATCTTCAACATTTTCTCATTGGACTCTTTATTCTGTCTTCTTTTTTTCCTCTTCGGGTTGTAATACATTTTAAGTTGTCAATGCAGTCAAGTTCAGCCTTCCATATATCTATCATTTGGCTCAGCTTGACAGGGTTAAGTTGGTTTCTTTTAGTGATAATAGATGTAATTAATTGGCTATAGAATAGGCTTCAGCGCTTTTGAAGTTAAGTAAAGATGACAAAGTAAGAGTGAATCTGTGATATTTCTTAACCACCCAGCATCCCCCAATCCTGATGGATGTTCCTATAAAAGAGTGGGAATTATTTGAGCACTGGGGAGCCAACAGAATGGAAGATTTGACTTTAGCCGTTATGATAAGAAGTATAGTTCTCCGGAAACTCCAAAGACGGGCACAACACTGCTGAGGCTGAGCCACGAAAGGTGACTAACAAGGAAAGCTGTATGTTCAGTAAGGTATGTTTGTGAGTTTTTTGTTGGGTGAGGGACACTTACTGTGTGGGATACTAAAGAAAGAGACTTAAAGGTTGTCAAAAAGCAACAAATCTGAAGTGGCAAGACTATAAATATGTCCCTTGATCTAGGCTTTGTCTTCTCAGGTATTTATCCTTGATGGCTGAGACCACATCCTGTTGTTAGTGGAAAGAACCCATGATTGGAAGTTCAAACCTTGCCTCTGCTATTTACTAGCCATGCGATCTGGGAAGGTTGTTTAACATCTCTGGGCCTTTGTTGTCTCCCTTTTAAAGTGAGGGACTCAGACTAAGAACTAGGGTTCTTAATCTGAGGTGGTTAGATTTCGGGAGTGTGTGTGCTTTGATGAGGAGAAATACATCTTAATTTTCGCTAACTTCTAACAAGAAGAAAGATTTTGAAACAATAAATAGCAGCTAGGAAACCTCAGATAGAAGTATTTATGGAATGGCTTTAACACTGATCAGAAATACTGTTCTTTCTTATACCTAGAGTTAATGCAAGATTAGGTGTGGAGCCTACTGGATTTAAAGCCAGAAGACCTGGGATCCAATCTCAGTTCTGCTCCTTATTCCCTTTTGTGGCCTCATGCTTCTGTTTCCTTATCTATAAAGTGAGGATGCGGAGAAGAAATAGGATGCCTTCTCTGTCCCAGGTCCCTTGTATTTCATCCTTAGGTCTTCTTTTAGAATTTTGACACTGCATGGAAAGCACGTGTATTTGATATGTTGGTGCTTGATAAAGGTATGTAAGTTTGATCCTGTGTGAGAACTCTAGTAACCTGGGCTTGGTAAGGGCCTTCGAAAGATCATAACTTCAGGGTCAGAGACAATTATTTTGTGAGTGTGATGATGGGAAAGAGGTCAAGGTTCTGATTGGCACAGTGTTTACCACAGAGCAGATACTCACTGAATACTGGTTGGATTGAAACCAACCTCTTGAGTTTCTCGGAACCTCCTTATCGACATTTAATATTGTTTAGAATTCCAAGGAAGGAATGTCCAAACCTCTGTTTGGTGGTTCTGCCTGCAGTAGACATACTCAACTACCCATGTTGTGGCTTGGAGGTGACCCTGGGTAATATTTGGGACCATAGAGTATAAGCTCTGGCAGGTCTTAAAAATTGAGAATGGCTTTCAGTATGGGCCTAGTAAGCAGCTGGGTGGTACCATAGACAGTGAGCCCCCACCCGGAGCTCAACTATGACTCCGGACACTTACTAGCTATGTAACCCTGGGTATGTCATTTGACCCCTGTTTGCTTCAGTTTCCACATCTGTAAAATGAGCTGGAGAAGAAAATGGCAAACCACTCCAGTGTCTTTGCCAAGAAAGCCCCAAATGGGGTCGAGTCTTTGTGACATGACTGAAGTGACTGAACAAAAATAACAATGTGGACTTAGTAACAGGTTGTCGGTTTGTCATCTGAGACAAGCTTGGTGAGCTTCATCATTAGCAGGTTGGCTACAGTGTGATGAATTCTTTGGTCTTAGCGACTCATGAAGACGTTTACTACAGGCAGAAGGGCTGCAATATGCATCAGCAGAGGGAATGCCCACACCAGTGAAATCTTTTGATATTTTTGAAGCTGTTCCTTTTTTTTCATCTAGAACTTTACAGGTTATAAAGCACTTTAATGTACACTATATTATTTGATCCTTATAACTCTGGAATTATTACCATTTTATAGATTAGAAAACTGATCTCTCTTCTCCGAATTCTCATCATATTTTACTTATCTCTTATGCACTTATCACAGTCTGCCATTTATTACTGTTTTTATGCCATATCTTATTGCCAGTGCTGGGCAACAAGTTCACTGAAATCAGGGATTGTGTCATTCATCTTCTTACATTCCTCATTGAATGGTACAGGAACTTGAGCATACTGGGTGCTCATTAAATGTTTGTTGGTTAAATAAATAAATGAATTCATCAGAGGTAACTTGTCTGTGGTCTGCCTTGGCTGACTCTGGCTCTCTCTCACATTGACAAAAGAACACACACACTCACACTCACATACCCACACACACCTCCACATTCATACTCACACACACATACTCACACTCGCACACATTTACACACACTCATACACACCCTCATATACCCACCCACACATGCACACACACACTCACATACTCACACACACACTCTCTCTCTCTCTCTCTCACACACACACACACACACCTACACAAACACAAACACACATACACACACACAGGATTAAAACCCTTCTGACCTCCTGGATCATTTTCTTCCTGCCCCTCCATGCTATCTCTCTTCTTCCTCAGCTTCAGCCTCCATCACCCCAGTCAGAATCACAAAATATTGAATTAAATAGGATATCAGAGGTCACCTAGTCCATCCCATGAGTGAGCAGGAATTCCCTCTATAACATTCCTGACAATTAGTCACCCAGCCTCTGCTTGAAGGCTCCTATCTATAGAGAAACAATGACTTCAAGGTGCTTAGGAAATTATTACTGAGCCCAAATCACAGAATCTCAGAGTTAGAAGGGATCTCAGAGGCTCTCTACTCTGACCTCCACCTGAATAAGATGTGTCCATCTCCTCAACAAGTGGTCATCTAGTTTTTCCTTGAAGAACTCCAACGAGCAGGAATTCACTAACTTCAGAAGTTGTTCATTGTACTTTTCAACAGTTCAAATTATTGGGAAGTATTTCTTTTTAATCGATCCTTATCTGCCTCTCTACAGCTTCTACCCATTGTTCCTAGTTGTGCCTTCTGAGGCAAAGCAGTGGAAATTTACTCCCTCTTCCATATAACAACCTTTCAAATGCTTAAGGACAGTGATCATGCCCCGCCCTAAGTCATCTCTTCTCCAAGATCAATTTCTCCAGTTCCTCCAACTGACCCTCACGTAGCAAAATCTTACCATCTTTTGTCATCCTCTGAATATTCTCTAATTTATCAATGTTTTTATGACATGTAGAGTCCAAAACCGAATATGATCATTTAGGTGTTGTCTGACCAGAGGGACCCTCACCTCCCTGTTCTTGGATACTTTGAAACTTCTATGGATCTAGGATTTCATTGATATGGGCACTCCTTCCAATAATGTAGATCCCAACATACCCCTTGCATCTCATCCCATGTAACTCTTCTCTGTATGCTCCCTTGATTGTTCTAAAGATGGTCCACCAATGTGCTTTAGGTTTTCCTTTAGAATTTTGACATTACCCAAGCACCAGTGAAGCACGAGCTCTTCCATTGGTTGGCCATTGCTTGTTTTCTTTCCCAACGATATACCTCTGCGATGATGTCATTTTTGTTGCCTCTCTCCTGCAATTCTTGGTTGGTAACATGCTGTAGTTTACAAGTGCCCATCACATGCCTTTCCATTCCCTTTGGGTAAACCTCAACTTTAATTCTAAGGAGACTGTGGCATTACATGACTTGCAGCCATACAGTATCACTGGAAAAATATTGAGAGAGAGAGAGAGAGAGAGAGAGAGAGAAAGAGAGGTGTATTGATACAGAGTGACCTAGGTAGCACTAGGAAAACAGTATAGACAGTGAAAACAACAATATAGACAGAAAGAAGAATAACCAAAAACAAAGCTAAACACTGCACAACTATAATAACCCATCTTGGCCATGAATGAGATCAGAAAATGCATTTTTCTCCATTCTTTGTAGAGGTGGCGACCATATGGTGCATATGCTGTATATTTTGTCAGCCGCAGTTGATGTGTTGGTTAGTTTTGATGCATTTTAGTTAGTTTTTTCCTTTTTTCCCCCTCCCCTTTTTTGTTTTAAAGAATGGCTTTTTGTGTAAAGGACAGGGGAGAGCTACATTTGGAAATGATAATGTAAAAATAAAAAAATATAAATTAGAACTATTTTAAAATAAGATGAGGTATTGTTCCAAGGATAGGCTTTGGGTCATTAAAAGCAGCCCAAAGGAAATCTAGCTTATTCTCCTCCATTTGTCTGGTTCTAGTTCTATTTTATTATTCATGTGCAGTGTCTGTCCAAAATAAATGTACTCATGGCTACATGAGTAGGCAGGTAAGCGGCACAGTGGATAAAGCACTGGGCCTGAAGTTAGAAAGACCCCAATTCAAATCCAGTCTTACTTTCTAGTTGTGTGACCTTGGGCAAGTCACTTAACCTCTGCCTGCCTCATTTTCTCATCTGTCATAGTATTATGGTAGCCCCTACCTTCCAGGATTGTTGTGAGATCGAGTGAAAGGATATTCATAAAACTATTAGCATAGCACCTGGCTCATAATAGGTGCTATAAGTGGGAGTAGCAGTAGTTGTTATGGTGTAGTGGGCATGGGGTCAGGAAGAATTGAGTTCAGATCTAGCCTCAGACACCTCTTAGCTGTGTGACCTGGATAAGTCACATAAAAAAGGATCTGCTTCAGTTTCCTCAACTGTAACATTGGAATAGCACTTTCCTCACAAAATTGTTTTGAAGATCAAATGAGACAATATTTGTAAAATGCCTAGCAAAGTGTTTGGCACATAGTAAGCACTTAATGAATGCCTATCTCTCCCCATTGGATCAGCCCTGTGGGTTGTCTGTACCACTGCATATGGGCAATAGGTATTCTTTATTCACCTTTTTCCCCCTGGGGTGGTTAATTAGGCCAGTGGAGCCAATATAATAAAAAAGACAATGTTACCTAATTTAATTTGTTTATTCAGAGCTATACTAATGTCCCCCAAAATATTTTATAGATTGGAAAAAAATAGCAAAATTCATATGGAAGAACAACAGGTCAAGAATCTCAAGGGTAATAATAAAAAAAATGAGAAGGAAGGAGGTTTATCATTATTAGATCTCAAACTGTACAACACAGCAATGATTAAAATGGTTTAGTTCTGGTTTTAAAAAGAGATAAATTGATCAATGGAATATATGCAACAGATAGAAGCAAAAAAACCCACATCAATATAATGTTTGATAAACCTGAAAACCTCACTTACGGGTGGAAGACTCACTATTTGAAAAAAATTTACTAGGGAAATTGAATAACAGACTGGCAGAAATTAGGTTTAGACCAGCATCTTGCATCATATGTCAACATAAACTTTAAATGGATACATGATCTGAAGGTAAAAGGTCATATGAGAAATAAATTAGAGGAGCAAGGAAGAACTTATGTTTTAAATCTATGGAAAAAGGAACCATTCATGACTAAATATATAATAGAGAGGATCATACAAAATAAAATCCATAATTTTGATTAAATAAAATTCAAGCTCTTGCTCAAATAAATCTAACATAATAAAACATAGAAGGGAAATAGACAACTGGGATAAAATCCTTAGAACATTGTCTCTGATGATGGTCTCATTTTCAAGATATATAAGGAATTGATTCAAATTGATAAGATTAAGAGCCAGTCCTCACATTCTCAAAAGGATATGAACTGACAACTTTGAAAGGAAGAAATGTAATGTATAAACAATCATAAAAATGTTCTAAATCATTAAAAATTAGAGAAGGATAAACCAAAGCAACTTTGAGGGTCTTCCTCACATCCATCAGACTTAAAAAGAGGACAATAAAGGAAAATCAAAAGGTTGGTGCGGCTTTGGGAAAACAGATGCACTACCGAATTACTGCTAGAGCTTTAAGTTCTTTAATCCATTGGGGAAAAAGTTTGGAATTATACCCAGAAAGTTGCTAAATCATGCATATCTTTGACTCATATCTGTCTATCTATCTATCTATCTACTATTTGTCTGTCTGTCTGTCTGTCTATCTACTTATCTACATACCAACACATATATGTATATATACATACAAAAATATGTTTAGCAGTTCTTTTGTGGTTGTAAAAAATTGGAAACTAAAGAGATGTCCTCATATTGAGGGTTGGCAAGATAAATTGGGATATATTAATATAATACAATATTATTATGCCATAAGAAATGATGAAATGGACAGTTTCAACTAAACTGGTGAGACCTTTATGAACTGATGCAGAACTAGGAGAGAGATTTACACAATGATAGCAGCATTATAGAGAAAAACAACTTTGAAAGACTTTAGAACTCTGATCGACAAAATGATAAACTTTGAGTCCAGAAGAATGAAGATGAAATAGCCCTCTCGCTTCATGACAGAGGTAACAAACTGAAAATGCAGAAAGAGACATACTTTTGTGGATATAGTTAACTTGGGACTTTGTTTGGCTGGACCATGTAGGAACGCGTTGAGGATTTATTTTTCTTTCTTTTATAATTTGCTCAGCGGGGGCAAGAGGTAGTGAGAAGGAAGGCTTAATTAAAAACATTTATACTTTTTGCCTCTCTAGGCCTTGTTCTGTGAGGTCTTGGATTAAATGATGGGTAAGGTCCATTCTGGCTTCAAATACCATGACCCAAGATCATCTCGTGCCACATTCAGTTCAGTGTAAGATTCTGACTTAAAGTAATCTGGAAAGGCATGTGGCCATTTTGACCATTTCACGACACTAGTTCATGAGTAGTCCGTTTCATGTTGGGACAACTCTAGTTTTAGAAAAAAAACAAACCAGAAGGGAGGATATGTGGGTAGCTAGTATGTAAGAGAAATCCTTGATGATGAAAAAGGTACAGTGAAAGATCTAGTGACTGTCGAGAAGGCTATCATAATAGGTATAAAGGAATACTTCTTTATTGTTGGTGGGAATGATAATCATCTATTACTTATTTGTGTGGAATCCAGGACTTAAGTTCATCTGCATAAGACTCTTCTCATTGGTGGAGAACTTTTAGGGGAGGAATAGAATTGGGTGAGAGTTTGGAAGAAGATAGATTCTGGTTCTTTTGACTTCCAGTTTTGAGAGAGGAGACATGGTGAAATTACAATACCTAAAGACCTATCGGCCTGTCCATATTGAGTTTAGCCATTATACTAGAGCCAATAGTCTAGAGCTAAGGTGGCTAGCAGATGACCTGAAAGAGATGAGTCCCAGAAGATGGTAGCAAGTAGCAATATCTAGCAAAGACTGCCACACCCAGCAGCAACCATGAAACCAGCAGACTAAAGCCCAGTTGATATTACATGCCTAGCATGTACCAGCATTCACCATGAGACTCATGAGAGCCAGCAGATCAGTGAACCAAGCAGGCCAAATGACAGCAACGAGATGGCATCACCAGAAAAAAAGGGACAGTGCTTCAACAACATATCAAATCGGATAATGTGATCCTTCTTTTTGTGTGCATTGGCCACATGTTTTCTCTACTTGTGTGCCTCTAATGTGTGAACCCTATGCATATTTACTCTCCCCACTGATATGGAGTGAACTTGTGAAAAAGGAGCCCTAAATGTAAGGGGGAGGATATTTTGTTCCAATTTTTATTATTATGCTATTTCCTTAAATATTTGCTGTTAATTAATGTCTTCTGGCTGACAAAAATAGTAAATGTGTTGGTAGGTTCTTGTACATTATAATTTTGAGTCTATACAAACCTATAGCATACCTTAAATTTGGAAAGATATTCTGGGAGCACTACATGTGAAAGTGGGGTGCCTCAGGTCATAGATACATTTGTACAATTCTAATAAAGTGTGTGATTGGTTGTGTCCTAATCAATTAAGAGTTTTACTGTACGAATACCAGGATGTGTATGTGTGAAAGCTGTATTGAGTCATCTATATACATATTATTCTCCCCTCCCTCAGTGGAATATCAAATGATTGAGGGTAGAGACAATCTTGATTTTTGACTTTGTATCTCTAGTTTTATTTCGTTTCTATTCTTTGGAGGACGATAATATTTATTACATATAAAATGACAACCTATTCTTTCCAACTAAAAATACCATGAATATTTTTCATTCCTAAGCTGTACACTGACCTTATTACTGTATCTCAGTGATTTGATGGATATTTTCACTTCCTTGTCTTTCTCCCTTTTAAATTTTCTGTTTGTAATTGTAACTTCAGCCTAAAACCCTGATTTCACATGTGGAAAGCTTGGGGCTAGACAGAATGTGGGGTTGTCTACAGGCATCATAAGTGCTGGGAGCTAGTATTATGTGTTAATTGGCACTAATCTGGCCAATAGGCACTGACAAGACGTGTTAGTAGCACATTCATGAAGTAACAGATATTTGTGTGTGTGTGTGTGTGTGTGTGTGTGTGTGTGTGTGTGTGTGTGTGTGTGTAGGGATTAGTACAAAGGAGGAATATGTACACTGGGATCTTCAGGTGACTGGAGTGGATGGATTACCAGCATGAGGAAAGAAAAGAGTGGAGTGTGATGTATTTGAGTAACAGGCAATGGGGTTCAGGGAAAAGATTACTGGTTTGGGGATCCAAAGAGAGGGGTTTGAATACTGGTTCCATTACCTGAATGATCTTGGGCTTAATTTCTTTGGGATTTAATACAACATCTGAAAAATGAGAGAGATAGAATAATGGCCCCCAAGATTTCTTTTGGATTCTGTATTCTTGTGATGTCATCATAGGATCAAAGACTTAAAGCTGGAAGTTATCTAGAGGATGAGGGCTGGTCCAGAGTGAACTCCTTGGCAACACCAGTGGTGGGTCTCAGAGGTGGCTGCAACAGTGGTGGCAGCACCTTTGGGAGCTCTCAGCTCAAAGAAGCTAAGAGGGTCACACAACTGGCTAGAAAGAGATTACAGGTGACCTTGAAGTGGCAGTGTGTGCAAAACCAGGTGCTATTTGGTAATTCTATTGCTCATTAACAATTCTGGATCTCAGTTCTAGGATGGAGAGGAGCACTAGACCTTGTGACTATAGAAGAACAAGGGGCCCTGGTCACAGTTCCAAGTCCAAGAGGAACACTAGCATTTGTAGCTGTGGGGAAGCAGGGCCCTTCCTGGGTAAAGATCAGAGTGCAGACCAGGGGAATAGTGATCACATCTCTCTCTGAATCACACCACCTTGAAAACCCCCAAAACTTGCAGATCCCTCCAAACTAGCTCTGAAAATAGTAGCACAAAAAGCCTGAAGCTTGGGACAGTGCTTCCCCATCCCAGATGAGCAGAGCTAAACTTTAATATAAAGTTCAAAGTCAGGAACTAGGCTGGAAAAATGAGCAAACAACAAAACCAAAAAAGAACCTAACCATAAAAAGCTACTATGGTGGTAGGGAAGATCAAGACACAAACTTATAAGAAGACAGCAATGTGGAAAAACAGCTACAATCAAGGAAAAATGAAAATTGGACACAATCCACAAATTTCTGGAAGAGTTAAAGAAAATGAAAAGAGTGATAAAGGAAAATTAGGAAAAGAAATGAGAGTGATGCAAGAAAATTATGAAAAGAAAATTAATAGCATGGTAAAAGAAAAACAAACAATACTGAAGACAATAAAAAAGTTAAAGAATTAAAAAATGAAGGGGTGAGAAAGAGGAATGCACTGGGAAAAGGGGGAAGGGAGAGGAAGAATGGAGAATGTTATCTCATATAAAAGTAATATGCAAGGAAGAGTATTTACAGTATATGTATTGGGGAATAGGGGTGGTGGTGGGCAATTCTTGAACTTCATTCTCATCAGAACTGATTCAAAGAGGGAAGAATGTGTGCGTGCATGTGTGTGTGTGTGTGTGTGTGTGTGTGTATATATATATATGACATATATTATATATATATAATATGACATATATATAATACAACATATATATACACACACACACTCAGGTATAGAAATCTGTCTTAGCCCTCAAGGAAGTAGAGGGGAAGGGGATAAGAGAAAAGGGGGAATGGTGTTAAAAAAGGACAGATTAAGGAGGGCAGTGGTCAGAAGCAAAACAGACTTTTGAGGAAGGGCAGGGTAAAAAAAGAAAGAGAAGGATAAGCAAAAGAAAGTAAGATAGAGGGAAATACACAGTAATAATAACTATGAATGTGAATGGGATGAACTCACTTATAAAATGGTGGTAGATAGCAGAATGGATTAGAAACTAAAATCTAATAGGGGGCTGTTTACAAAAAGACACACTTGAAACAGAAAGACACATACACAGAGTTAAAAGGGCTGGAGAAGAATTTCTTATGCTTCAGCAGACATAAAAAAGGCAAGAATAGGAATAATGATCTCAGACAAAGCAAAAGCAAAAATAGACCTAGTTAAAACAGATAATCAGGGAAATTACATTTTGCTTAAAGGTACCACAGATAATTAAGCAATATAAAATTTTTATAGCCACTTTCTCTGATAAGGCAGTCATTTCTCAAATACATAGGGAACTGAATCAAATTTATAAAAATAAGAGCCATCCTCCAATTGATAAATGGTCAAAGGCTACATAGCAGCTTTCAGAAGAAGAAATCAAAATTATCAAGTCATATAAAATTCTCTAAATCTTTACTGATTAAAGCAATGAAATTTAAAACAACTCTGAGTTACCACCTGACATATATTAGGTTGGCTAACATGACAGAAAAGAAAAATGACCAATGCTGGAGAGGACACAGAGAAATAGGTATATTAATGCATTGTTAGTAGAATTGTGAATTGATTCAACCATTCTGGAATATAATTTAAAACTATGCCCAAAGGTCTCTAAAACTGTGTATGCCTTTCAACTCATACTAGGTCTGCATCCCACAGAGGTCAAAGGAAAAGGAAAAGTACATATGCATACAAAAATATTTTATAGCAGCTCTTTTTGTGGTGGCAAAGAATTGGAAATTGAGAGAATGCCTATCAATTGGGGAATGGCTGAATGACTTGTAGTATTTGATCATGATAGAATACTACTGTGCTATAAGAAATGATGAAGGGAATAGTTTCAGACAAATCTTAGAAGACTTATCTGAACTGATGCAAAGTGAAGCAAGCAGAACCAGGAGATCATCTTACACAGTAATAGCAGTATTGTAATGATGATCAACTGTGAAAGACTTAGCTACTCTGATCAATACAATGATTCAAGACAATTATAAGGGACTCATGATGAAAAATGCTATCTACCTCCAAAGAGAGAACTGATGAGTTCTGAGTTCAAATTGAAGCATATTTTTTTTTACTTTCTTCATTTTTCTTGCTTTTTTTGTTGACATATATAATATATGTTTTGCATGATTTCACATGTGTAATTAATATATTGCTTGCCTTCTGGGGTGAGGGAGGAGCTGGAGAGAGGGAAAGAATTTTCAACTCTGAATTTTAAGAAAAGTTCAATATAAATAAATAATGAATTAAAAAGAAAATTCAATGTTATTTATGTTTCATTATATTTTTATTTATTTTGTTAAATATTTCCAAATTACATTTTAATCTCCTTCAGGTAGGGTAGTAGTTGTCAGTGTTTGGGTTGCACGTGCAGTTTGATACCTATGCCCTGTACCATGTTCTCATATTACTTTATGTATGTTTTGTATTGACTTGTCTGTTTATAGGTAGGTGACTCCATTCCTACCAGTAGAACACAAGTTCCACAGAGTCAGGGATTATGTTCATTTTTGGTTTTGTGTGCCCCAGAGCATAGTAGGTGCCTAACAGATGTTCGTTTAATTGAATTGTCAAAATTTGGTGCTGTAGCTCCTGAGCTATTTTAAGTACAGATGTGATCTTTGAACCACAATACCACTACTACTATTACTAGCTAACATTTATATAATGTTTTAACATTTGCAAAACACTTTAAAATATATTATCTCTAAATCTTATGATTCTCTTCCTCCCCCATTCTTTCTCCTCTCCTCCTCCTATGTAAGTAATGGGAGTGAATAGATTGCAATACCTTACCAACCAAGAATTGTGCAAGTAAATTAGCGTAAAGGACGTAATCACAGAAATCTGTGACTGGAAAAGGAGGCTGGCACATCACGTGGGAAGAGAGAGAGATAACCAATGAACTGCCTTATTTTCCATATCAATGGCCTGAAATCAGGGAGACTTATCTTCTTAAGTTCAAATCTGGCCTCAGACACTGACGAGCTGTGTGAGCCTGGGCAAGTCACTTAACTCTGTTTCCCTGTTCCCTTATCTGTAAAATGAGCTGGAGGAGGAAGTGGTGAATCACTCTAATATCTTTCCCAGGAAAGCCCCAAATGGGGACATGAAGAGTTGGACGTGACTGAAACAACTGAACGAAACCCGTACGTGTCAGAAGGATTAGAGCAAAGTTCTGGGCACGGTGGATGGACCCTCTGTAGAATCTATAGGGACATATATAAAGCTTAAGAGGGCAATCTTCATCATAGGAGCAAATAGCCTGTGCAATAAAGACACAGGTCCTTTGAAGTATTAAATAATATCTCCTCTCCCTCCCTCTCTCCCTCTCTCTCTCCCTCTCTCTATCTCTGTCTCTGTCTCTGTCTCTCTCTGTCTCTCTCTCTGTCTCTCTCTCTTCCCTCCCTACCTCTCTCCCTCTCTCTCTCCCTCTCTCTCCTTCTCTCTGTCTCTGTCCGTCTCTCTCTCTCTCCATCTCTCTCTTTCTCTTTCTCTCTCCTCCCACCCTCCCTCCCTCCCTCTCTCTCTTTCCTCCCTCCCTCCCTCTCTGCCTTTCTCCCTCCCTCCCTCCCTCTCTCTTCCCCCCTCCTCCCTCCCTCCCTCCCTCTCTCTCTCTCTCTCCCCTCCTCTCTCTTTCTCTCTCTCTCTCTCTCCCCTCCTCCTCCTCCTCCTCCCTCTCTCTCTCTCTCTCCCCTCCTCCTCCCTCCCTCCCTCTCTCTCTCTCTTTCCCTCCCCCACTCTGCCTTTCTACCTCTCACACAAGGCAATTTGGGATAGTGGTTAGCTTGCTGGCCTTGGAGGCAGGAGAACTGATTTTAAATCCTGCCTCATGTATTTACTAGCTTTGTGACCAGAGGTAAATCTCAACCTTTCTCAGGCTCAGTTCCTTTACCTGTAAAACAGGGATGATAACCTATGCTCTACCTACCTTAGAGGGTTATTGTAAAGGGAGGGCTTTGTGAAACTTCTGTCCCTACTCTCTGAGTCGGGGAATGTGTGAAGGACATGCTTAGAAATGAAATGGTTGTAATACATTTAAAAAACCTTTTAAGCTACACGTGTATGTTGTTATTTATAAAGAGTAGTTTATTGGTTCTTACAACAACCTAGGGAGACAGGCAAGGGCCTCCATTACTATTCCCACTTCACAGATGGTGAAACTGGTATCAGAGAGGTTGGTCCACATCTACTTTGTGATAGAACTGGAGGTAGATTCCAGGGGTCCTCACTTCTCTACTACTACTAAAACTACTACTATGCCTATGCCTATGACTACTACTACTACTACTACTATTACTACTACTACTACCAGTACACACATACACACACACCCCTTCCCTCCTAGGTGTTAACTCTTCTCTTTCCATCCCCAATGTGCAGAGAACTGGCACTAATCCTTACTCACTGCTCGATGGAGTCTCTACTTGTACATTATCTGTGATAAAAAATGAAGCAGATGTTACTTGAGCACAAAAGTCTATTGGTTGGTGCCTCCCATCTATCTCTCCAAAATTCATCACTGTCTCTTCCGAGATACAAGGTCCTTTACTGATGCGCATGGAATTTAGACCTTTGAGTATTAGAGCTGGAAACAACCTTTGAGATCACGGAATCCAACCTCCTAACTGTATAGAGGAGGAGCCTGAAGTCCCTTGAAAGGCAAGTCGCTTGTCTAAGTCATGGAGTGAGTGTGTAATGGAGCTGGGATTCCAACTCTGGCCCATTTGATCCCAAGTCTAGGATTTGTTCTGTTACACGATACTTCTTCCGAAATCGTCCATCCCCAACCCTGGCTTCTACATTTTGCAAATCTGATTCATTGAACGCTGGCGAATTCCACAATGCAGATATTTACACAGCTAGTATTTGTACAGTACCTTAAGCTTTGCAAAGCAATTTACAAATGCTATCTCATTTTACGCTCAGGGCTTAGTACAGTACCTGGCACCTAGAAGGCACTTAACAAATGTTTATTAAACTGCATTATTGAAATGAGGCAGGTACCTTTATTTTCCCATTTTATTAACAGATGAGGACATTGTGGCAGGTTTACCAGCAAAGTAAGTGTCTGAGGTGAGATTTGAACTCACTTGACTCCAGTTCCATCACCCTATGTACTGCTCCACCCAATTGCCTCTATACATGGAGAATGGAGATCCAAATGTAGATTTCTGAAGTGAAATTATATTGGATAAATGAATAGCCAGAATATTTACAGTATTATGTCTCTGTTGAATTGTTTTTTTAAAGCAAACAGCTCTCACATGGTAAGAAACGGAAGGCAGAGGAGATCATTGGGATGTGGGCAACAGGATAAATAAAAGGAAAACTTTCAGTGGCAAAGACAACATGTAAACAATTATGTCTACGGGAAAGACTATAGACAAGAGGTCATGGGAAGAGCATCGGACTATGCAGGAATCAGGAAACCCGAGTCCAATTCTGTCTCTGCTGGGTGACTTCAGGCAAGTCACTCAACCGTTCTGGGCTTCTCTTTTCCCTTTGGAAAACCAGAAGGTGGAACAAGATCATCTTTCAAGTCCCTTCTGGCTCTGACTGCCCATGTTTCATGTTTTGATAAGTCCGCAAGGTCTTCTTTTGCAGTAACGTTTTAAGTCTATCTGCTAACTTGTTGGAACCGTTCAGTGGCTATGCCAGCTTTGATGATTAGCTTCAGCCCTGAAGCCCTCATGACTCTGCTCTCTATAGCTTTTCTGTCTCTAAAGGATCTCCCCAAGGAGTTATTCCTAAAGTTGGCCATTGCTTAGCTCATTTTGTAGGAGACACAGGGCTTATATTATGAAAGGACTAATGGAATGGGAGGCAGGACACCTGGATTTTGATTTGGACTCTGCCGCTAACTCACTGTTTGACCCTGGACTTCTCAGGACCTCGTTTTCTCTATCTGTAAAGTATGAGTATTTGACTTGATTTCTGAGGTGAGCTCCATTCTAGATCTAACATTTTATGTTCTATGATTCCAAAGTCCTGTCCAGCTCTGCTGTGACCTTTCCAGGGGTAAGCACTGAGTTCAAACTCCATAAACAGAACCAAAAATTTAACGAGCCCTATGTGGCTTCTTGCTATGTATGTGCATGTTAGTTTCCAGGGACAATAGCTAATACCAAATTTGCCAGTTGCTTTTGGGTAGAGTTGGCTCCCACGCAGGTGTGTCTCTTTGCCAAAAGATCTTAAAGGCTTGGTTTTCTGCTGGAGGTGTGTCCCTTTTCCCCCACCCTCTTCCTTCTCTGCTTCTAACCCCAATGGAGGCCCTCCATTGTTTCTCAAGTCAGATGAAAGAATGCCTTTGTTTCCACCGCCCCTTCAAGAGAGTTCAAGTATCTCAACCAACGTCTGGTTGTTTTCACTGAAGTGGGTCCAATACTTTGCACAAAGACCCATTGACCTCCTAATGGCAGGCAGCAGGAGCCTGCCTCTCCTAACCATGGTGGGAATATTAGGTCACCTCCTGATGAGGCAGCTACCTTCAGGCAGGTTAGCCGTGACTTCACTGTGTGGTGGCTGGCCTCCATAATGGAACTTACTCTGGGGGCGGTTGAAGGAGCATGTTCTCATAGGCAAAGCACTCCAGGCCCCAGAAGGCAGTTCTTGTCCTTCTGTGAGAGGGAGGGTCCCTTCTTCTGGCTATCCCTTCATGGTGGAGGGAAAACAATACAATGTTTACAATGTCCTGTAGTGTGAGTATTATCCACATTTTACAGAAATGACTTGCCTGTGGTCGTACCACTAGGAAATATGGCAGCTAGGCTATGAATCCAAAAGTCTTGATTCTAAATCAAGAAATATTACCGATATACTTTATTGTTTCTTAGGGATTGAGAATTGGATATGTTGTCACAAGAGCTTGAATTCAAATCTCAGCTTTGCTTAGTGAGTCATTGTGTGGTCTTTGGCAAGTCACCTCAGCAACCTTTTCTTCATTTTCCTCAAATGCAAAACCAGGATTCTTCTAGAGTTAAGTGTTAATGATGTCATGCTATGAAGAAAGGGATTATCCATGAAATCTTCTGATGATCTGTATATAGAAGGGGAGGTTAGTATAGCTAAGAGAGCATAGGGAACAGAAAACCTGGATTTGAGTAAAAGAATCAAAGAATCTCATAGTTTTGACGATCTTATAGGCTGTCTAGTTTCAGGTAAAAGAAGAATCTTTAACACTTCATCAAAAAGTGGCCATTTAGTTTTTTGAATACTTCCCATGATAGGAACTTTGCAAGGCAACCTATCTGAGTCCCAGGGGTAGGGAACCTGTGGCCTCTAGGCCACACTTGAGGACCTAGAGGGCCACATGTGGTTTTCCCACCCCTGTTTTACCTGTTAGCTCAAAAAAAAAAAAGATTAAGAAGTTTTTTCTTATCTGGAGCTAGAAACTGCCTCCATATAGTTTTTACTCAGAGTTTTGTCCTCTGAGATCAACCAAAACAAGTCATCTCAGCTTGACCATTTAATTCCATGACCTTGAACAAATAAGGCCCTTTGTGGATGTAGAATGGTCAAAAGTGGTTAAAAAATACATGTTGAACTGAATCGGTTCAGGTTGGATGGTAGAAATAATTTTCCAAGAAGACCATGAGATCATGGTGCCACTTTCTACACTCCAGGGAAAAGTTTCACCTATCAGAAATGGTAATCTGGTCATGGGAGTAAGGAATTCTAGGTTCTAGGCTTCTTTGTTCTACTGTCTTTCTGTGTGGTCTTCAGCAAGGCACTTCCTCTCTGAGTCTTAGTTTCCTTGTGTGAAAAATGATGTGATTGGCTTAGATAACATCCCATCTGGTTGTAACTTTCCATATTCTAATGCTCTGTGTTCTAAGGACCCCTCGGCTTTGCCATTCTATCATTCTGAAGTCCCTTTGAGCTTTGATGTTAAAATGACCAATGTTCTAAAAATCCTTCTAGCTGTGGTTTTCTAGGAGTCAAGGATTCTTTTTATATTCATTTCATGTTGAAGATGTTCAAGGACCAAAATCAAATGAGAGAAAGCAGCCAGCTGTGGGAGGCAGTCCCAGGCAATAAAGGGTCGACACTGGCTTTTGTGCTGGAGAAAATAGCAACAGCAACAAGAAGTCCCACTTGTAAGCATTTCCCAGTTTCCCAAGTTTGTTGTTCAGTTGTTTCACTCATGTCTTCCTCTTTCTGAGGCCATTTAGGGTTTTCTTGGCAATGATACTGGAGTGGTTTGCCATCTCCTTTTCTAGTTCATTTTACAGATGAGGAAACTGAGGCAAACAAGATTAAGTGACTTGCCCGGGGTCACACAGCTAGGAAGTGTCTGAGGCCAGATTAGAACTCATGAAGATGATTTCAAGCCCAGCACTCTGTCCAAGGTGCCACCTAGTTGCCTAATTTACCCAGTACTTTCTTTATAAAACCTGGTGAAACAGGAAACATAGGTTAATATGATTATCCCCATTTTATACATGAAGAAACTGAGATTCCATGTCTTTCCCACAGTCACATAGTTAGTAATCAGAGGAGGGACTCAAACCGAGAGCTCTGATTTAATCCTAGTATTATTTTAACTGGATCACAACTTTTCTCCCCTTTTGTCTAGTGGGAAAATTGAGTGAGCCTTTGCTACTATATGGGAATATAATATGGATTTAAGGATAGTTGTTGGTGAGGGGTATCGGTAGCATTACAAGAATAACATCCTTTAAAGTCAGTTAGTCCAGCCCAAAGTCTTCCATGGCAAAATGGAAAAGTACAAGCTCTTTATCCTGCCATTCAAGGCCCTTCGTAACCAGAATACAACTTGTTTTTTTTAAATTATTTCACACTATTTCCTTTCACATACTTGAGGTTCCAGCCTGTGTGTGTGTGTGAGCAAGTGTGTATGTATGTATATGTATATACGTGTGTGTGTGTATACATATCTCTCTCTCTCTCTCTCTCTCTCTCTCTCTCTCTATATATATATATATATATGTATACACACACATACGTATTTATTTATTTTTGTCCTGTTCTCCCTCTGTGCCTTTTTCAGGGTCCCTCATTCCTGGAGCGTCCACACCATTGCACCCCATCTTTGCCTATGGGAATGCTATGAAGCTCTCAAGGCCCAGCCCAGATCCCACATCTTACATGAAGAGTTCCCCAATCAAATTCTTCTAGCTATCATCCCAGAGATAGGTTCCATGATTCTAAAGGTTTCTTCAAGAACTAATATTATAATATTCTGTGGTTCTAAGGCCCCACCCAGTTCAAATATATGAGGTTACTTCCATCTCTGACATCCTATACTGTGGCTTCTAAGGGCTCATGCAGCTCCAGCTTTTTATGCTTTATGAGTCCCAGGTCCCTTTCAGCTGGAGACAATCTCCCCCTCCCATTGCCCTTAAATTCTAACTTGTATTCTTTACGTTATTTGGCTATTTGAATGCCCTTATTAGACTGTGAGATGCTGTCTTTTATCATTTTTGTATTTCTAGCACCCAAGGAGGGGCACTGGATTGAAGTCCATTTCTTGAATACAAGTGAATTGAATTCATTAAACTAATAAATACGACAGAGTACTCAGGCTTGGTCCGAGTCAGGCTTGGCTCAGACCGTTCCCTTGATCTAGGCTCAGGATTGGATGGACCATAGACCATTTAGCCAAAGGAGGTTTACTTATCAATAACATAGAAAAGATGTTCAGCAAAGATACAGAATCAAGTCATGTGGGTGCAGCTCTTCCCCTCCTCATTTTCCACAGAGTTGCATCCTAGTCATGAGGTCAGCAATATATGTCAAACTTGAAGAGCCAACTAGTCCTTGTGGTCTGGGCTTTTGTACTTAGGTGACTAGGAAGCTACATCTTGGGTTTGACCCTTATTCCTCTGGACCGATCAAGTCTTCAGGACTACTCTATTGCCTTTTAGGGAAAAACAAAACCAACACAAAACCAACTAGCCTAGCCTGTGTGTCAGATACCTTTTAACGTATCTGCTCCTACCCCTGAAGAGATTGGAAGAATCAGTCATGGCTCTGCTACCGGAGAGGACCCTCAGCAAGTTTCTTGTCTGGGCCTTGGTTTCCTTATTTTTAAAAAGAGGAAAAGGGAAGCAATGTGGAATCACGTAAAGAGCACTGGATCGAAATCCCAAGTTTTGGTCCTTATTATCTGTATGACCTGGAGCAAGTTGTGTTCAACCTTTAGTTGACCTTTTTTCATCTGTAAAATGAAGGGTCAGACCAATATGATTTCTAAGGCCCTTCCAGCTCTAGACCTATGATTCTGTGATCTTTGTCCTGGGGGCAGTTATAATCTTATTTGTAAGACAATACTAGGCCTAAAAAATGTGGAATACAAACAAGGCTGTCCCAATCAAACATGAAGTAGTGGTGGGCTGTTATTACAGAAGAAGGAGGACCTTGTGAGCTGGACAAGTTCTAAGGCAGGTTGGGTTTTCTTCCCAAGGATGAGGGAAAGTGCTGCAGTGCCAACTATGGCCTTGCCAATTAAAAAGCCACTTTGTTTATGGAATGTTTCCACTTCCCCAAGGAGAACACTGAAATGTGGGGAGGCAGCGATGGGGTGGTGATGGAGGGAGGCCTTTGGTCTAATGTGGTTGCCCAGGAGAACAGGGATCCATATGGAGCCTGCCTTCTATTGTTTACAACTCATTTCCTCTGTCTTGAAATGAATCTTTGGAGGAAAAGAGTCAGAGAAGAACTTTCACTAGTTATAAACTGCAGGATGTTAAGCCCGTTTAGAACATATTTCCTAGTGATTCTCAAAGATAGTATATTACAATAAAACTATAAAGGATGTTCTTTCCTGTTTAAATCCTCACACCAACTTTAAGGCTTATCTCCAGGTTCACCTCCTTCTAGAAGACACCCCCAGCAGTCTAGCCCAGCCCAAAGTGATTTCTACTTCTTTTTGCCCCTACAGCCTTTACTATTTGTAGTACTTGTCTGGCCTTACCAGAGAAAGATGTGGCCATGTGCTCAGGATCGAGAATGAACAAACATATTAGCTATGGTATCTTCCATTAAGGTATTTGCAGAATAGTGTAGGGGAAGAAGCTCTGGACTTGGAGTCGAAAAGACATAGGTTCGAATCTCCAAATTACTTGTTCTTTGTCTAGCGTTGGTTAAGTCCCTCAAGCTTGATGTATCTCAGTTTCCTCCTATGTGAAACAGGAATAGCAATACTCCTACTTCCCACCTTATAGGACTGTTTGAGCAAAAGGCTTTGTAAACCTTAAAGTAAGAGCTACATAAATTATTCAAATGGCAGTTATTATTATTACTGCATTAAATTATCATTTGAATCTTCGTGTGAAAATTGAAACCCTTCCTTCATGTAAAACCTTTCCTGGTTTCCCTTCCCCCATTCCAACATTTAATGCCCTCCCTCCCCAAATCACCTTGAATTTATGTATTTTATACACACACACACACACAAACACGCACAGACACTTCACATACATAAATATATACGTGTTGTCTCAATCCAATGAAGAGCAAATCAATGAACTCTGTTTTCTGGAAATTGATGATAACTTATGGTTATAAAACTTGCCGGTGGTCCCCTTGGATCCTTGGAACATCCTTATGAGCTGGGTAGTACAAGCGTTATATCACGATCTGTTCTGTTGTAATGACAAGTCCGCTTGCAGCTGCTGTGGGGGTGAAAGACCAACACAAGCCCAACAACAAGAACACTGCCAGCACAGGTTCTTTTGATCTGCTTTGCTAAGGAAAGTAATGTTAAGGGGTTAACACTCTTACTTGAACCACACATACAAATATCATTCACTTAGTTCAGGAGGAAAAGCCAGCAATCTGAACTTCAGAGCAAGTACAAACAAATTACAAACACGCATCAGAAACAGACCAAATCACAATTCATAGTTACCAAGAAACCAACAACATCTGGGTTCATGAGCCGGGGAGCTCTTAACTACGGCTGGCCCAGAGTCACGCGCCACTCCTCCTGTGGCTCAGAGCCCCAAGCAAACAGCTCTGTTCTCTCTTTTTATACACTCTTTAGCTGTCATTGAACGTCATCTGAGTGACCAGAACTTAGGCTCCTACTATTGGCTCTGGTCTTAGTAACTCCCCTTAGGGCCCTGGAGGCTTCACGCCCACATCAGCTTAGCACCTAGTAGATAGGGGTTTGGGCCTGGTGCTTAGCATCTAGTAAGACTCAATTAAAGACACTTAATTATTTTGGAATTCTAAAACAATAAAGATGTCCCAACTTAATTAATATTACCTCTGCATCCTTTTCTTAATTTTTTTTTCCTCTTTGGTGATCTTATCACACTTTCTCACTTGGTGACCTCCTTAGCTCATTATGAGTTTAATAACCCATTCCATGAAGATGACTCTCAGATCTATACATCCAGCCCTAGTCTTTTTCTTGAGTTGTAATCTTGCACCATCAACTGCCTATTGGGCATTTCAAACTAAATATCCTGCAGACATCTCAAATCCAACACTTCTAAAGCAGAATTCATTATCTCTTCCACGACTGAACTTGCCTGTTTCTCTCAAGGGCATCACCATTCTTCCAGCCTCTCAGTTTCACAACCTGGGTGTTATCTTTGACCCCTCACTTTGATTTACCCCACATATCTGATCAGTTGCCCAGTCTTGTAGTTTCTATCTATAGAATATCTTTCCCATTTGATCCTTTCTCTGTACTCACCCGATTCAGGGCCTGACTACTTCTCATCTGGACCATTAGAATAGCCTCCTCATGAGCCTCCCTGTCCAGGTCTCTCCCTCTTTGCTCCATCCTCCACATGGCTGCCAAAGTGATTTACCTAAAGTGCAGGTCTGATAAAAGTTATTCTTCTTCTCAATAAACTTCACCGACTCTTTATTGCCTCTAGGATCAAATATAAATTCCTCTGTTTGTCATTTAAAGGCCTTCACGATCTGCCTTCAACCTACTTGTCTAATCTTATTACAGATCATTCTACTTCCCTCGTGTGACAGCTCAATCAAAGTGGTTTCTTGCTGCGTCTCCCAAACAGCTCTCCCACCACCCATTCATTCCCATGCCACTGAATCAGCTGTCCCCTCTTCTCTTTTTCTTCACCTTAGATACCTATTTTCTTTGAGACTCAGATCAAGTGTTACCTTCTCCAGTCAGAGATGTCAAGCTCATTGCCTGCTGGCTACATTTGGCCAGCAAAACTCCCAAGTTCAGCACGAACCAGAGGAAAATAGATGTGGGAGATGTTTAACAAAGAAATAAAATATTATAAAACATAGCTAATGTTAATTTGTGGTTTTCTAGGTCAATATGTGGTGCTTAGGGAATCTGTTTGTATTTGAGTTTGATGCCACTATGAAGCCTTTGCTGTTCCCCCCAATTTCTAGTGCTCTTTCTTCCCATTTATTTCATACAGATATACATGTTGTCTCACCCCAACAAAATGCAAGTTCATTTAGAGCATGTACTCTTTCATTCTTTGTATCAGTATCCCCAGTGCCCAGCAATGTTGTTGTTGTTCGATTGTGTCTGACCCTTTGTGACCCCATTTGGGGTTTTCTTGACAAAGATACTGGTTTGCCAATTCCTTCTCCAGTGGATCCATTCTGTCAGGTAATCAGAGGTTAAGTGACTCGTCTAGGGTCACACAGCTAGGACGTATCCAAGATAGGGTTTGAACTCAGGTCTTCCTGACTCCAGACTCAATCCTCCATCCGCTGAGCCACCAGCTGCTTCTGTGCCCAACAACTGTAGGCATTTGATAAACCCTTGTTGATTAATTGACCTTTTTTACAGGTGAAGAAACTGAGGCTCAGAGAGCCTAAACAAATAATCCACAAGCATACAGCTAGCACGGTCTAGAGCTGAGACTTGAAATCAGGTCTTCTCATTTCTAGGGCTCCTGCTATGCCAAGCTATGTACAAATTTCCTGAGGACTGGACCTCTACGTTATTGATTTTTGCATGCCCCACAATGCCTAGCATAGATCTTTCCTATGTTAAGCATTCCAATGGACATCAAAAGATTATTTATTAGTAGTAAAATAATAATATCTGGGACATGGAAAGCATTTTCCACCCTGGGAAGGTCTAAGGGCCCTAGCCAGTGTTTTCCTATTTTAAACTACTTTACAAACATATGCAAATTCATGAGTGCAAAGTTCTGTCATTTTCAAACATTTGGGCCTACATATAAAGCATGTATGTGTATGTGTGTGTGTGTGTGTGTGTATACATAGACATATATATATATGTTGTATGTATATGTATATATGTGTAGACACACACACCCTGTCATCCTTTCTAGGAATGACTTAGGAATGTATTTTTTTTCTCATCTATGTTATTTTAAAGGAATGTGGCAAGTCCCTTAGTCTTTGGAGGCTTAGGCCTGTGGGGCAAGGAAGCTAGTCTAGCTACAGCAGCAAGACACCCTGCGGGATAGAGAGAAGATGGCATGTGCCAAGCAAGCTAAACCACTCACACCACCTTGACCTCTGTCTCTCCTTAGATCCCAGTGAAGACTACCTAGGATCCAGAACCCAAGAGCCCTCGGTAAAGCATCGCCTGATACCTCCCCAAACCCTGGCCTGCTTCTAGCCCTGCCCCTACAGCCATCAATCAGGGCAGTAATCTCCCTCATCTTGCCAGTAAGAGAATAAGGCCTAGAGAGGATTAAGTGGTTTGCCCGTGGGCAAACGGTTGGTAAATGTTAGAGGTGAACTTAACCCTGCTCATTTTGGCTTCCAAGTTTAGTCTTTTCACCATATTGCACTGCCCTCTGGGTGGGAACTACTGGAGGACCCAACATATGACAAAGGATCTCATAACAACGGATGAAGACCCGAGGCTCTGATCCTCACTACTTGTATGACCTCCCTGGGCCCCCTGCTTTCTCATGTTTGTGATTTTGAACAAGATGATCTGGAAGCTCTCATCTAGGTCTACAACTTAGGATACTATGATTTAGGGCCGTTCTGGGCCTTGGTTTTTAATTTATAAATAGAGACGATCATACTTGAATTCCTGAACTTCTGTCATTTAGAAGACTCTTTGTAAACATTAGGACCCTATAAAAATGTCTTCGTTTTCCTTCTTATTAGTGTGTTTTGGGTGGTGAGGTTGGAGGAGAACAGATGCTCCTTGGGCAGTGCTGCTGCTATGTAATACCGGCTATCCGAGCTCCTCAGGAAGAAAAGAAGTTAATGGAACCCAAAGATTCAGAGTTGTCTCTCTCCAGCAGTAAAGCCATGAGGATTTTGTACAGGTGAGAACAGGTAACCTCTGTGAGGGCATAATTGCAAAACCAGAAAATGTTCTTCTGTCAGTTCAGATTGGTGACTAATTAATGGGTCTAATGCCTGCAGTTTGAGGCACAGGGGCATTCTACCAGAGGCTCCCTTGAAAGCTGAGAACACTTTCCCTCCCTCACCTCCTATCCCACCTTCTTCTTCATGATGGGGGTGGGGCAGTGGGACAGATTGGGAGGGGAAAGGGAAATTTCTTTAAGGAAATTTCAACCTGAAAAATAACTTCATACTGTTCATCTTCTCCCAGGGGCACATTTCTTATTGGTGACTAATAGCTTTTTCACAATCCACCTTTTATATTCGTTTCTATAAAGCTACACACAATGCCAAGGTTCATTTAAAGGAGACTACAGTATTTATTTCCCCAATCAGCTTCAGAACTAATGTGTTGTGACTCTTTGAAGATTCATCTTCCAACTACCTCCTCCCCTCTTCCCCCCAAGAAAACAGCAACTCTCGGCCCAATCCACCCCCATGAGCCGTTCCATCCCAAAACAAAGGGAAAAAAAAAGAAATCCCAAAGATTTCAATACACACAGGGCTTAATGGCTTCATGAGTTCTTAAAGGGGAAAGATCAAAGACTCCAGACAATAAATACAGCCTTTGTTTCCAAGTGTCTCTAGCCACTCAGCTACCAGCAGAGTGTAAGGGGGGTCGCCCTGCTAGTGGGCCAGCCTGTTCACTGTCTCCCAGGGTTAGACTGTGAATTGACTTCACATTAGGATAAGCCCTCTGCCCCCAGTGCCCTGTATAAGAGTTTTAGTTCTAACAGCTGATCTGTCCATATTTCCAACAAATGCATTTTCCTTCATATTGCCCTTTCCCCCCACCCTTTTGGAAATGGCATCTTCCATTTCTCTGGGTGGAGTGGTAGGAGAGAGAGGACAATTGAATGTGCCCAGAAAAAAAGCCTTTCTCCAAAGCAAAGTGACAGAATGCCAAGAGGGTGGGTGGGGGGAACGATCAATCAACTATCCCTTGTCATACATGCTACCTTTCCCTGACCTAATCTTAAGATTCCACTCTGTTTTTTTTTTTTTAGAAAATATGTATATAATGGCTTAATTTTTTGAGTTAATAGAGAGATGTTGCGGTGTAGCAGAAAGGACACTGGACTAGGGGTCAAGCGAGAAACCTGCCCTCTACTTTTGGCTCCACAACTAAGTAGCTCTGTAATATTGGGCAAGCCATTTCTCTTGTCCCAGCCCTACTGTCCCCATGTGTCAATGGGGAGGGAGCTGGAATAGATAAACTCTAAAACCCCTTCCAGCTCCAACTTTCTGTGTTCTATAATTCCAAGGTCCTTTTCAGTTCTTCAAATCTATATTCTGTGAGTATAATGTCTTTCATGGTATTGATATCCTATGTTCTCTGATTCTAAGGTCCCTTGTAACTCTGATTTTCTATGTTCTATAAATACCTTTACATGTGTTGTTCTAAGGGTCTTCCAGCTCTGACATTCCATGTTATGTGATTCTAAAGTCCTGTCTAGATTTAATGCTTTATGACTCTATACAAGTTTAAGAGGAATTTGGGAGTATGTTGTTTTTCAGATTTGTAGATGCGGGTCAGGAAAAGGAAGTGGGAGGTGACTGAGGTGGGGTCTAATAACTTTAAAACCTTCCCAGAAAGGAGATAAACAGTCTCTCAGGACTATGAAGAAATTTTTGTTAGCGTCTTGCACTTTTAGTAAGTGACAGTTTTGCAAATTGCTAGTAAAGAACTTAAATGTCTAATTAAATCTCGAAGATGTACAAGAGTTTGAAGAAAGTGATTGATGCCCACAAAGGTACGGCTCCCTAATGGGGTCCTTCTGACAGCAATTTCGAAAGCCCATTTCACGGCTGATGTCTTGTTGTGATCCATGTTGTCATTTCTTCATTACTGATTAAAATTAAAAATCTGCTTGGCAAATCCATTGTAAAAATTTCCTTCATGAAAATCGACGGGTACAAATTATTTTGTCAATCGTCTGGCAATCAAAATGTGACTGGAGACTGTTTCATGCCGACATTTCTTTTTTTCTCCCTCATGCCAACGACTTTTCACAACAAAGTTTTTAAAAGCGTAGGTGGCAGGCTTTGCAATACTTAAAAAATTAAGGACTCATCTATATTTTTAATGAAATGTTCTGTTTATGGTGAGTTTTTTCCCCTCCCTTTTATAGTGAAAGGGAAGGTTTCTCGGTAGGAAAAGTCAGTCTGCTCTACATAATTGTCTAATGCTGTGTAATGACAGGTGGATAATAGTAAGAAAAGCCTTTATTAGAATAAAATCTGTTTTGAGAATGGAAGCGTAAACTGTCTTAGATCTGGAGAGAAAAAAATGAAATCTTGGTACGTTCATGCTGAGTGGAAAATATTTACATGCAACTCAATTGAGCTGATTTTAAACTTTATATTTGCATGTCATGTTAAAGATGGTTGGAGGAAAAGAGAAGGAAAGGTTTGCAGGAACTATGGATAGGTTTCCTCTCCAGAACAGTATATTATGAAAATGCATTTAATATGGATAGCAGTGTATGTATATATCACCAAAAATGTTTCTTGAATGAGTTACTCATGCCAGGCAGGCACACAAAATGTTTCAATTAAAGAGCAATAAATTTGGGGTCAGAAGACCTGGATTTCAATCTCAGCACTGTTCTTTATACACTCTGTTATGGGGAACCAGTCATTTTCTCTAGGCTTGAGTTTCCTTGCATATGCATTTATATCTATCTATCTATCTGTCTATCTATCTATCTATCTATCCATCCTTCTATCCATTCACCCATCCATCCATCCATCTTCTATCTCTCTCTCTATCCATCCTTCCATTCATCTACTTACCTACCTTTTATCTGTCTATCTGTCTGTCTATCTGTCTGTCCATCTATCCATCCATCCATCCATTCATCTATCTGTCCATCTATCCACCCTTCTATCCATTCACCCATCCATCCATCTTCTATCCCTCTCTATCCATCCTCCTTCCATTCATCTACTTATTTACATTTTATCTGTCTATCTATCTATCTATCTATCTATCTATCTATCTATCTATCTATCTATCTATCTCTGTCCATCTATCCATCATCCATCTATCTATCTATCTATCTATCTATCTATCTATCTATCTATCTGTCTATCATCTATCCATCCTTTCATCCATTCACCTATCCATCCATCTTCTATCCCTCTCTATCCATCCTTCTTCCATTCATCTACTTATTTACATTTTATCTATCTATCTATCTATCTATCTATCTATCTATCTATCTATCTATCTCTGTCCATCTATCCATCATCCATCCATTCATCTATCTATCTATCTATCTATCTATCTATCTATCTATCTATCTATCTATCCATCTATCCACCCTTTCATCCATTCACCTATCCATCCATCTTCTTTCCCTCTCTCTATCCATCCTTCCTTCCATTCATCTTCTTATCTACCTTTTATCTGTCTATCTATATTCTCTATCCTTCAATCTATCTATTCTAGATCCTATTTTAAAAGATCTCAATGTCCTCGCAACTGTGGTGGAGCTGTAGTTTATGACCGCTGATACCAAAGGATCTTTGGGAAAAGTACAGATCTCCCTTTGGGTGTGTTGGGCATCCTAGTAACAAATAATTAAGCTCCAAGAGGCCAAGGACCTTGGATTATTGATCTCAGACTCTTTTGGTGCCTAGTACAGTGCTCTGTGTGTTGTCATATGGCAAACGTGGTCAGCTGTCATATGCAATCAGTTGAAGGAAGTAGAGATGTTTAGCATGGAGAAGAGAGCACCCAGGGGGTATGTGATAGCTGTCTTCTAGTATCTGAATTAGGAGAGATTAGGCTTGTTCTCTTTGACCACAGAGGGCAGAATCCATAGCAGAGCAATGGATGGAAGTTGCAAAGAGGCCAATTTAGACTTAAAGTTAGGGCATACTTCCAACAAGTGACTGGGGCTGCCTTTGATGGGGACGTGTTTTGTATATTTTTGGGACTAAATGGCTATTGAGTCTCTTCCAACTCTCAAATTCTTTAATTCTAAGATTCTGCAGAATGGAGTTAGTGTTGAGAGGCAGAAAAAGCACTGGCTCTAAAGAAGATCTAGGTTCAAGTCCTTCTGTGGACACTTGCTGTGTGAACATAGGCAAGTGTCTTCCCTCTGGCAAGCCTCTCAGTGTCCTCATCTCTAAAATGGTAATTAGAATACATTTCTCGTAGATGTGTGGTGATGAACAAATGAAGTATGGACAACTTTTTGCAAAACTTAAAGTGCCACATATATTGCAGCTGTTTTAAATATTTGTTGAATTTAAACATAATAGTTCCTCCATAGCCAAAGCCACCTGGCTTTTTGAAGGCTCTGCTGGGGGAGCCCTGTTGGACATCCTTTTGTACTTGCATCTAAGCCTTTGAATGCAGATGTGGCATATCTAGCATGTGAGGACTGGTGCTCAGTGTAGAAAGACTGATGACCCTCTGAAACGTTGACCACCGACTACTCACAGCTACTCACAAAAACCCTACAGTGGCCCGGGAGGCTGTGATCTCATTCGTGGAAGGAGTGAGAGGCAGTGCGGTTCAGTGGAGACAGGAAGACCTAGATTCAAATCCTGTGTCTCAACCACATACTACTGCTTGAGTTTGGTCAAGTCACTTAATCTCTTCAGTATTCTGAGTTTCCTCATCTATTAAATGAACGTGTTGGACTCATCACCCTCTAAGTTCCCTTATGCCCCTACATCTCTGATTCTGTGACCATTTACACCAAATACAGGTACAGATTGCTCAAGTACCAACATGGGTTGAGAGTCTGAAAGTGCTTTAGCACACATGCTCTTAATTTACTCTTCACAACAGCAACATGAGCGAGGCGAGGAAGAAGTTATGACTCCCACTTCACAGAGGAAGAAACTGGAGCACAGAGCACATCATTCACTTGTTCACTGATGCCGCTATTAAGCAGCAGAGGGAAGATTGCAACCCTAGTCTTCTTCTATTCGACTCAACAAACATTTATTAAATGTATATAATGTTCGGGGAATGAAAGTTTCCAGAATGTATACGGATATTTAAAGATGTGTAAATATGTTAACCATCGCAGGGAAATATCTTAGAAAGTAGAGACTTAGAGAAAGATGAAGATTCTGAGACCAGAAAGTGAGGAGGAAGGGCATTTCAGGCAAGGAGAGCAAGTTGTATGCAGGGATGGAGATCTTGAAGACTGTGGAAAGAAGGTGGGATTGATCAGAGGTTTGTAAAAACTCCACCAAAAGGATCAGGCTGAATGTAATTGGAGCTTTGGAATTCACTCTCACTTGGCTCACAATTCTGGGAGAAGGCTGTTCTTATTTCCTGGAATTATATGGGCTAGTGGAGGAAGGTGAGGAATACCTCTGTTATTCGGAAAATGATGATAATAAATACCAACAACTTTATCGCCACTGTTTTCATACACTTTGCTCACAACAAGCAGTGAGGTCAGAGTCAATAAACATTTATTAAGTGCCCACTATGTGCTGGACACTGTGCTGGCAATGCAAAGAAAGGCATGGGTCCCTGTCCTCACTGGAAGTGGTGGAGATAACACATAAAAGGAAGCTGAAAAAGGGAAAGAGGGAGATTACTCAGGGCACGATGGAACAGGAGAGGAGAGGCTCTGAGCTGATTTCAAATTGCAGAATGATGAATTTCTGGAAATCTTGAAGTCCAGAAAAGTAGCCAAGTGAAAAATCAACAGTCAGAGAGGCGGCTTGAGGGGAGTGGGAAGAGTACTGGATTTGGAGTCAGGAGCTCTAATTTTGAATCCTGCCTCTGACCCAGTGATTATCCTTGTTTTGCAGTGGTTCCTGAGAGAGGATAAGTGACTTGCCCGCAGTCCCATAGCTAGTAAGGGGCATAAAGCCAGAACTTAAATCCAGGTCTTTTGGCTTCAAGTCCAGCGGTCGCTTTCCTTTACCATATTTGCCTTTCTCATCACCATAAGTCACGCCTATGAATGAAAATAACGGAAGGCTTTGCTTAAAAAGCAGCTGGTAGGGAACTTAGAATTTACTCCCAAGGAGTGGTTTATTCTGTTACGGGTAGGAGGTGTTTGTTTATAATTTCCTTACTCCATTTTGATGCTCTTGCCTTCTAAATCTAAAGGTTTATATTGCTCATTGGAGGGTGAAAACAGGAGGCTATATTTTTAAGTATGAGATTTTTAGGGTCATCTTTAATGAAAACCATGTAGATCTACAATATGCCTGGTGTCTTTTTATAGACTTGCCTGCATGTTAAATACATTGCACGAATCAGAGGATTAGGATGGAATTTATAAACAAGGTAAAAAAAAGGATGTATTTATAGATTTGCTTCGTTTCTATATCTCATTTGGGGCACTTCTATCTCTTCAGATGTAGCCGGCCTATAAAGGTGAACATTATAACATTCAAATAAATCCACATTTTTTTTTCTTCCTCTAAGAAGCAGAGGAAATTAGGCATTGGGGGAAAAGAACACGGCCATTTTAATGGTCAAAGGGAAAAAATACCAACAACCCCATGATTAGGTTATTTTAAATTTTGGAATAGAGTTGATTTCATGTATATGATGATTTCCTGAGCCTGTATTCTGTGGATGCTTTTGTTAATACAAAAACCCACAGCTGGAATGTTGTGTCTGTATTTCCTACACCCCCTAAATGGGAGGTCTGTGGCATTGAGGGTTTGGGAAAGACTTTCCTTCCATGGGGACCTCAGGAAGGCATTTTGGAATGTCGGCTCTTCTGTCCCTCAGAGAGTTCTGTGATGTCTAAATGAGAGGCAGGGATGAGAATGGTTTCAGTCCAGCTTCAAAGCCCAGGTGTGGGAATTGAAGTGGTAAACAGAGAAGCATTGATTTTAGAATGGAAAGGAGATTTGGAATTATACAGAAATTGTATAATAGAGCCAGGAGGGACTTTATAGAATCGTAGTCTAAGAAGTGGAAGGATTCCATCCAGTCCAACCTGTACATGTCTCCTCTACAAAACCCTTGACAAATGGCCGTGCGACCTCTCTCTAATTCCCCTGGTGAGAGAGAAACCATGACATCTCCCATGTAGCACATTTCATTTTTACAAAGCTCTCAGGCCAGTGCAGCCTAGTGGGCAGAGTGCCTGACTTGGAGTTGACCTGGTTTCAAATTTTACCTCAGGTACTTTCTGGCCCTGTGACTCTGGGAAAGTTATTTTATCTCTCTGAGTAATCAGTTCTCCTCTTCTGTAAAATGGGGTTAATAATAACTTTTGGCTCCCAGGGTTGTTGTGAGGGTCAAATGTGATAATGTAAGTAGAATGCTTTTCGAACCTCGAAGACCCATGGAAATGTGAATTCTTATACAGTTCTAATTGTTAGGAAGTTTTTCTTTACATCGAACCTAAATCTGCCTCCTTGTAACTGTTTGTGATTCTAAGGTCCTTCCCTACTCCTACCTTCTTTGGCCAAACGGCACAGGTTTAATCCCTCTTCTATATGACAGCCATCCCCATATCAGAAGGAAACTGTCTTACTTTCTTTAAGGTTTAATTCTTCTTTCCTCAATTTTAGCATCCCCAGTACCTTTAACCAGGCTTTGTATGACGTGAAATAGTCCTTAGAAGTAGTTGTGTGGTACATGGGATAGAGGCTAGACCTGGAGTGAGGAGGACTTGGATTCAAATCTGGCTTCAGACAGTTACTAGATGTGTTACCCTGTTGCTTAATCATTGTCTGCCTCAGTTTCCCTGATTGTAAAATTAAGATAAGAATAGCACCTGGAATGCAGTAGGCACTCTACAAATGTTAGCTATGATGATTGCCTCAGCTTCCTTGTCTGTAAAACGGGTTGTTGTGAGGATCAAATGGGACAATATTTGTAAAGTGCTTGCTTAGCACAGTGCCTGGCACATACTAGCTATTATGATTATAATGAGGATGATGTTTGCCTCAGTTTCCTCGTCCATAAAATTGGGATAATAATAGCACTTATGTACTAGACCGTGCCTGTCATATAGAAAGTACTAAATAAATGTTAGTTATTATTAGCTATTATCATTCTGTACATGCCCTCGCTTCTCTACAGCTTTCCTAAAATGTGAACGAAATGCTCCAGATGGGGGCCGATGACGAGCATCACCTTGACTGTCTGGACACTATATGTGCCCGCAGCGTAGGTTAGCATTCATTCGTCTGGTTGCCGTGTTACGCCGATGACTTGTACTGAGCACTGAGCTCGCAGTGAAGTGAGCACACATCTATTAAGTGCCAGGTACTGTGCTAAGAGCTAAAAACCCTCAAAAATTCATAGAAATGGATGTTGAGTAATGTCTTCCTCATCTTGTGCATGTGAAGTTGACTTTTCGAATTCGTTTTTCCTGGAATGTCAGCTCTACATGGGGCCTTAAATTCAAAGGACGTTGAAAGTCAGTATCTTCTTTTATTGAGTGGGAAAACTGAGGCCCAGAAAGATAAAGTGACTTGCCCAAAGTCACACAGCAAGTTGCTAGTAAACATGGGACACAGAAGTGATGTCCCTTGATTTACAAGCTTGGAAAATTCCACTATGTTTTCTGCCCTTTTGGTTTGTGCCCTGGATGTCAGGAAGTAATTAGACCAGGGAAGGAACATTATTTTACTCAGAAGCAAATGCCTTATCGGGATAACACAATGCTGTCCTTCATAGATGAATAAATGGCTTAGTCCCCCTCCCTGTGTGCCTCCGTTTGGACTGCATGTAAGCCCTTTCTAACCATGATGTTATTCTGTTATCCTAGGGCAATGTTGTTAGTTTTGAGGCCTTTGTTATGGGAGGGTCCAGGCAGGTCTGCCTGGGGGACCTAGGGCAGATCCCTTGTCCTTTCTGGACCTCAGTTTTGTTTTGTCTGATGGAGGGAAGATAGCTGAGCTTGAGGAAAATAGAAGGGATAGGGATAATGAAGAAAGAGAATCATTTTTTTTCTCCAAAATGACTTATAGCTATTACTGTATCCACGTTGTACTGAGGCAGAAGAGGGAAAAATACCACAGCTTAATTTAATTCAAAGGACATTTATTAAGCACCTTCTGTGCACCAAGGCACTATTAAATAGAAAGAATCAAAGCCCTGGCAGGGGACGATGAAATAACAAATAATCACAGCTGATAAAGGCCACATGAACCTGTAGCACCTTTATTAATACAGAGGAATTAAACCGCATGGGAACAGAATAAACTGAGGATTCTGACATTAACTAGTAGACAGAGAGAATTAGGATAATTCCAACAATTCTCACAGTGTTTGAGACCGCAGCCTGCAAAAATGATTGTGTGATGTCCAAGTTGCTTTTAGAATAAAGTCCGATGTTTCTAGCTTGACCTTTAATTTCCATAATAATCTATCTCCCATCTACCTTTCCAACCTTGTTTTCTAAGCAGCCCCTGTGCGTAGACCAGTTAACTACTCAACATTGTCTGACCATTTCTTGCATTCTCTCGACTCCTCTCACATCATTCCTTCTGCCTGGAATGGACTATTTTTTTCTCCCTTTCTCCTCTCTAATCATCTCTACCTGTTTCATTACTATTCATACTTCAAAGATGAGATCTGGCGATACTTTGAGGGCACAGAGTCTATTCCAGTCCCCTTCCACAGATCTTTCCTAGCACATGGTTTGTACCTCTTTTAAGGATCTATCACAATTCTATTTGGTTTTATACTTATTTATGTCTGTATCTTGTCTCGATTACGTGTCAAGCTTCTTAAGGGGATGCGCTGGTTTTTTTTTCATTTCTGAATTTTCTTAGCACCAAGCATAGGAACAGGCAGATGATAGTGGTTCAAATAAGGATTGTCAGATTGAATTGAATTCATGTTGGGAGAAGTTTGGGAAGGTTGGGCAGGGCTAGAATGAGGAATCTTCAATACCAGCCATATATGTATGTGTTTGTATGTGCATATGTACATATATATATTTATATATTTACTTTGATCCTATAACAATCAAAAATCACTGCAGCGTAAAGAATTGGGTGGGGAATAAGGAGATCAGGGCTATCATCCTGGCTCAACCATTAGCTTTTTGTGATATTTAGGCAAATCGTTTTCTCCCTCTTGGATCCAGTTTCCTCTTCTGTAATAGGAAAGGGGTGGACTAGGTGATCTCAAGGTCTCTTCTGGCTCTGCCAGTACACAGTCGAAGGCTCCTTCCAGCTCTGAGAGTCTACATTTTGATTCTAAGACCTCTTCCAGCTCTAGCAATCTAGGATTCTAAGATATTTGTGTTCACAGAGCATGATGATACAGGCAGCTCTGTAAATAAGTGTAGTTCCGCAGCGCCTTCTTTACTAAGTTAGGTACAAGTTCTCAGAGGGAAGGACTCGCAGTTCTGTTTTTTAATTACCCCCTGCATCAGGAGCTGACATTCCCAACAGAGGAACCATACAGATCTTTGAAATGTTATCTTTGCCTTTTAAAAGTAAAAGCTGATACTTTCAGTGGGCGGCATTCCCACTATCAGACATTTGGTTGAATCGTAAAAATTACTTCCCACCCAGCTTAATACATTTTTTTTTTGACAGTATCGGGTGCGTTAGGAATGAAATTTCACCATTTTGTAGCCAGCTCTTCCATTTTAATGGCCAGACTATTTCGAACAGAAGGTATTGTGGGAATGTCTATGCAAATCACTAGTGTCTTAGGGAAGCTGCCTGCTGAACACTGAAGCTGCATTTTGGAAGGAAGAGAAATGGAGCTTGGATATTCATGCCATGCTCTTCCTGAAGGACCAGGTGCTAGGCCTCCGTTCTTGCTTCAGGTCTGCTACTAACTCACTCTGTGACTTTGGGCAAGTCATTTTCACATTCTGGGCCACAGTTGCTTCCTCTGTAACACGAAGGAGATGGGCTCATTGGAACCTAGTTAGTATCTGCTTTTACAGACCTCATGAGGTTTGGATTGAGATTTCACATACTTTGAAATGGTTCGGCCATTTTAAGCCCTGTGTGTGTTTGCCTATATGATGTCGACTCCAGCATGTAGCCCAATGCTTGGCACATAGTAGGCATTTAATAAATGTTTATTGACTGACTGACTTCGGTTTTAGCATCATTTAATTTCGAGGGGCTCGTGTAACTTCTCATTTAGATTTGGGGACTGTTACAGGCAGGAAACTCAGCTCCAAAAAGTGGGACCAGATGAAGAATTTTTCTTGGCCACGGCAATGCATGAAGACCCTCTACAGAGGCATGGAGTAGCTGTGATATGCATTGGCAGAAGGAATAACTACGCTGATGAAATGGAATTAAAATAGCTGACATTTAAATAGTACTTTCAGATTTATAAGACGCTTCCTACAAAACCTTCTGAGATAGTGATGGAGCAAGGATTATTATCCCCATTTTGCAGATACAGAAATTAAATACAAAGTTCTTTCCCGGCACCCCTTTGAGATTCTCAGTGTAAAAGTTATCATTTCTATTTCATGGTAGTGGACACTGGGACTCAAAGGGGTCAGTCATTTCTTAACATTTGTTTGTGCCAGGCACTGTGTTAAGCACTGGGGATGCAAATAAAGGCCAAAAGAAAAAAAATGAGTCCCTGCCTTCAAGGAGATTACAATCTAAAGGTAAACTTATTTGCCCAGGTTCACACAGTTTTGAGGTGTCAAGGAAGGCCATGTGAGTCCAAATCCAATACTCTCTTCCAACACATTCTCTTGACAGAGACGGTTTCATTTTTTGTTTTTACTTCTCCTAGTGTAGACTCTTGGTACATCGTACATACTTAATAGATGCTTGGAGGATTGAATTGAATATCAGTCAACAGTTTGTGTGAAAAATATGTGAAGGTTTTAGTGGACTTTGAGCTCAAAGTACATAAAAATATGAGACATAGCATCCCCCAAAGCTAATGTTGTCTTTCAATACCTCAATATTTCCATGGATTCACAAACCTCATGGAGGCAGGTATTTTCTCCATCAATAGATATAGTGACACATTCACACCTTCTGAGTTAATTTTTGTCTGGTTTCACTAAATATATCCACCTAACATGTTGGAGGCCTTCTTTGAGGGCCTTTCATATGGGTACCAATGCAGTACTCAGGCTATCTGGAATCTCTCCCTCTCACTCATACGTATCATACAGACACATCATACATATACTGGATATCTTTTATGCCATTTCTCACATATAGATCATCTCTGGAAATACGTTTAATCAGTCAGCAAGCATTCCTTATCTGTTATGTCACAAATAATTTACATCCACATATATCACATATATTACATGTTGCCTTTTAGGCCATTACAGACTAATTACTTTGGAGACTGTGGTGCTCTAAGATTCACAACCATACAATACCACACTGGTAGTGTTTTATGAATTATCATGTATTCTAGAGTTGGCCTTAGCTGCTATGTCTGTCCACTTGGCAGGAAAATCATGTGTTTGATGGCTGAAGCAGTATCTGGGCTCTTTTGAGAGAACATTTGTGTTTAAAATTTTTTGTTTGTTTTGTTGGGAGATTACTTGAGATCTTTAAAAATATTGTCCAGTTTCCTAAATATGGTCCAACCCTTTTATTCCTTTCATTTGATTTTGGGCTCAGCTCATCATCCACTTTTCTTTCTTACTGATGTATTAACTCAGTGGACTCAAGCATATATCCCCTGGTAGGAACAATGGACATTTTTAATACTTTTTTCCCATATGTATTGTTAGGCTAATCTCTTTAGACTAATGAGGAACTTCCTTGAGAAGGCCTAGTGTTGTTCTCAGATTTAATGCCATTATAACAATGTCATCTGTAAAGAAGAACCTTTAGAGAACATCATTTGTAGAGATCTCTCTTCCATTTGGGCCTTGGGCAAGAGATCCATGGTGAACATCTTTGGGGATCATACAGCTCCTGTTTTATGTCTCTCTTTATGTTGAGTCAAGTGATTAATTTGCAGAGTTCTCTTTGTAGTTGTATTTGTCAAATAATTTTGTACAGTCTTATTAAAAGCTCGAGAGGGGGAACGAATTTAAGACTGGATTTTCTCGGAGTTAAAGGCTTTATTTGTAATCAACAAACAATAAGTAATATGATATCTTATGCTTTATACATATGAGTCAGTTGTTAGACTACCAAGATATAGTCTGATATTAAAATTTATATGTGAAAACCTAATTGTTCCCTTTGTGTGTGTTTTATATATATATATATATGTGCATGTGTATATATGTATATATATGTACACACACATATATATATATATATTTATCAAGGATGTCCATTTTTGGTACATGTATATAATATTGTCATTAAGATTTTATAAAGATGAAAGTCACTATATGCGTCAGTAGATGTTGATATACTCTCAACTGCCTCTTTGAAGGTAGCAATATCATCTATGATTCCACCCTTATTCTTTTAGCATTTTCCTTTCCCTGAGATATTTTGTAAAAGTATCCCTCAATGCTTTTAAGTTTGGATTTCTAGCACGGATTTCTTTTTGGTGTGCTTGGTCTACTCTAACTGTCCTTTCTGCCTTTGTCTTTTTAATTAAGTGTCCTTTCTAATTTAGAGACTAAAACACATTAAAAAATATTAGGGACTAAGATGTTATTGGCCAAATGTAGTGGTTCTACCATCACTGGTGGTTAGGGAAAAAAAAAACTGGAGATGTGCATAAATCTGTACCATTTTCTGTTTATTTTTTTAAAAATTTGTTTGTTTTGTTTTTGGTCTTTCTGCATGTTTCATCTATGAATGCACTTCAGATGATATGGCTTAGTTGGGTCTCATGCCAAAGTTTTTGTAGACTTGTTTTCATCTCCAATTCTTTTAAATGTTTTATGAGATGATTATGTTCTTACTCTAAGATTCACATTTACCATCATCCCCTGTAGTGTTTTATGAATTAGTTTGTATTCTAAATCAGGGTTGCCCTCAGCTCCTCTGTCTCTCTACTTGGCAGGAAGAACAAGATGGTTGAAGCAGTTTAGGGACTCTTTTCCCCTTCTTGTTGCGTCCATTCCTTTAAACTCCAGGAAATGATAATAAACAGGGTCAATATCTTTGTCTCTTTCCATTTCTCATTTTCAGGATATTGTTGCCTTGTTTAACCCTTGGATAGTGGGAGCAAAGATTGCAGCCTCATTAAAATAGAGGAAAAGATAAACATGAGAGTAAGTTCAATAGTATTCTAGCCTGTATTAATTGAGCCATAGACTATAGAACATGGGAAACAAAAATCTTTTTGTACACTAGCCTGGTCAAATCACATCTGGGAAAACAATTCATCTCTGGAGTTTAGTATTTTCAATTTTAAAATCCTTTCCTGCTTTGACATTCTATGGTTCTATGCTTCCTCGTTCTGCTCATGTAGAACTTAAATGTTTTAGAAATGAGATTTCTTTTTCAAGTGACATAGAACAAATAATTGTTTTCCCTTCTATCTCCTTGACCCTGCCCTTCCTTCCATCCTTAGCCTCCCCCCCCCCAGTCTTCTCTGTACCCTAGTGGCCTGCAGTATCTCTGAAGAGGAAAAGTCAAAACTCCAAGCTTGCCCTTAGAGCCTGAACACACCCTGTTTGTTTTTTGCAATTGTTAAACTGGCCACCCAGCCTGTGAGACAATGCAGACCTGCTGCTTACTGTCCCCTGGCAAGCTCAGAGGCCCCAAATTAGTACCTTATGGTTTCTAGCTGGGATATAACATAGAATAAAATGTTAGAACAGGACGGGACCTAAGAATCATTGCATATAAAATGTCTGAGCTGGAAGGGACATTCAGATCACAGACCTATAGACTGTTTGAGCTGGGAGGAATCTTAGAACCACAGAACATAGAAAATTAGAGCTGGAAGTGACTTTAGAACATTTATGTAGCATTTTAAGGTTTGCAAAGAGTTTTACAAATATGCTCTCACTTTATCCTCATAACAAGCCTGGGAAATAGGTGTTATTATCATAGCCATCTCACAGATTAGGAAACTCAGGCAAACCGAGGTTAGAGGACCTTCCTAGGGTTACACAGCTGATAAGTATCTGAGAGGCAAAAATTGAACTCAGGTTGTCTTAACTCCAGGTCTAGCAATCTATCCATCCCTTGCCCTACTTAACTGACCCATAGAATGTTAGAGGTGGAAAGGGCCCTTAGAGATCACCTGTTCTACCCCTCTTATTTAATAGGTGAGGGGTCCTAAATGACCAAGTGATTTGCCCAAGCCCAACTGATGCAGTGAATAGAGCACTAGCTTGGGATTCAAAGGAACTGGGTTCAGATTCTACCTCTGAGACGTATCAGTGATTTGAGGTCAGTCCCTTAATCTCCTTGGGCCTCAGTTGTTTCATCTGTCAAGTGAATGGGTTGGCCCGGAAGACCTCTGAGGTCCTTTCCAGCTCTGTATCCATAATCCCATGACCTAGCTAGTTACACACCTTACAGTTCAGAAATTCTGGTTTCCAGCCTGGCATTCCTTCTAAAACATGTGGCTTTCTCTACTCTTTCACTCAGTTCCCCAGTTTTAAGATGGATATTTTCAGTTTGGGATGCAATCTCTGTCCACAGAGCATCAATGCTCCATAAAGCTCAATGAATTCAATTACCAAGCTCTGGGTGCCCCACTATAGGAAATCTAATGAAGAATAGGAAATCGTCTCTGCCCTCTGAGAGGAGCTTAGATTCTCATTTGGATAGAGGAAAAAAATAAAGTTCATCAATACTAGATTTAAATAACTATTCAAGACGACAGTACAAGAGATGTCACAGTCAGTACACGACTAATTGTCAAATATGTAGCACAGATAATAAGCGTTGTAGGAGTTTTGAGGAGCTGTTGTGTAGGAAGAGGAGGATTTTTGACATAAGTGCAAGAGATCTTTCATCTTTGGTGGAAGATGGCGAATGCTGTTGCAACTCCCAATGGCTAAGATTGAACTGATTCACGGCGCAGGCAGCACAGAAGAGCTTCTGCCTTAACCTTAAGAAAACAGTTGGGTGTTTTTCCTTTTTTATCCCTTCCTTGAGATTGCTACTCACAAGCCATGTCTTTGGAAATACGGGAATTATCCATTAGCAGGATTCAAAACGTTACCAGGGAAGGTGACAATTTTTGGATTCTAGCGCTTGGTTCAGACCACAAGCAAAAGCCAGAAATGAGCAGGGATTGGGAGAGTAATAGGTGGTGGTAGTTTTTTAGCCACTTGGGTAAGTGGGTGGGATCTAGTGTTTACCATATTCCATTGAATTTATATCAAAATCCTCCTTTTCCTACATAATGGCTGAGGGACCACTCTCTCTCTCCAAAGTCTATGTCCATGTCTGTCCTTTCAGTTGTTTTCAACTCTTTGTGGCCCCATTTGGTGTTTTCTTGGCAAATGTTAGAGTGGTTTGTCATTTCCTTCTCCAGCTCATTTTACAAATGAGGAAACTGAGGCAAACAGGATTAAGTGACTTGCCCAGGGTCACATGGCTAGTAAGCATCCGAGGCTGGATTTGAACTCACAAAGATGAGACTTCCCATCTATAGGCCCAGCATTCTATCCACTGCGCCACCTAGCTACCCCTACAAAGTCTTATATCCACTCCCAAATGAAAGTGTTTTCTCCTTCCTAAATTTTTCTAGCTTTTTGTCTGGATCTTCCCTTTGTCCCATTACACTTTGTACTGTATTTTATTTAAACATGCCAGTTCTTGCTTTTCTTTCTCACACCCATTAGAATATAAGTTCCTTGTCGACAAGGGTTGTCATTTTTTTATTTGTACCCCCAGCACCTAGCCTAGTGCACATTAGGCACTTAAACATTTGCTGAATTGAACTGAAATTAGTTTGAACTGAATTCAAGATCTTAGCCTCTTTGGCACAGCATTCTAATGAGCGGAGCTAACTGCATACAGATGTGGGGGAGTGATGAAAGAGATGATCATAAGATTTTTTGCTTTTGCTCGTTGTCTGAACCTAGCTCCAAGTGCCTGAATCCCAAAATTGTCACCTTCCCTGGTAACATTTTGAATCCTGCTGATGCATATTCCTGTGTTTCCACAGGTATAACTTGTGCCTAGAAGTCTCAGGCAAGGGGGGACAAAAGAAAACATCCAATTGTTTTTATAAGGTCAAGGCAGAAGCCCATTTGTGCTGCCTTCTCCACGAATCAATTCAATCAACCAAACAGTGACTGAAGGTTTACCATGAGCAAAGTAGTTTGCTAATGTTTTTTCTGATGCTCAAAGACTCTTCAGCTGCATCAGAAGAGCCAAGGCTAAGTAAGGCAAGTCCTACCAAGATCTGAATCTGGGCTTGGTACTCAATTGCATCTCTACTATCGGAGGACATATGCATACAACATAAAAGGATGTAACAATATGTAACACAAAATGTTAAAATTGAAGTGGATATTAGAGACTGCATAGCCCAACCTCTTCATTTTATAGAGGAAGAAACTGTGGGCCAGAGAGAAATGACTTGCTTAAGGTAACACAGTGAGTTAGCAAGAAAACTGAATATAAAACCCTCTGCTTCTCGGTGTAGTACCCTGGCCGTGACACTAAATTCTATCAAACACCAGTCCTCTCTGTATATTAAATCCAGGGCTTCAAAAAAAAATCTTTATTTGCTTATTTTGGTGAAAAATAAAGAAAAAAATAAACTCTATGGGTTTCAGGCAAACCAGCTGACTGCATGAGTGAAATTTTTCCTTTTTAAATGGTTGTGAAACCCTTGGGAATTCTTAGGTACATAGAGCACTCAAGACATTCATTTCTCTCTTACTCCTTTTGGACCACTGCCTGAATAAGACGGAGAATTTCAAAGACAAGATGAAATCTTATTGAGAGACTCCGAGCCAAGATCAAAGGTTGGGAAGTGGTGGGGTTGGGGGAGGAGGGAGATCCTGTAACACAGGCATTAAAACAGATTTATGGAACCAAGTTCTTCTGGTTGGCTGATCAGGGTTAACAGAGAGACACCTCATGAAGAGATGAGATATTCTCATATGCTTTGTTGCAGCTGAGTTGTTCTTGTCAATAGATACCTGGTATCTGCTTCATTGAATGATATACATAGTGAGACCCTAGATTATAATGAAAATGATAATGTGACAACAACTAGCACGTATATGATACTTTAAGGTTGGCAAAGTGTTATGCATGTTGTTGTTCAGTTGTTTCAGTCGAGTCTCACTCTTTGTGACCCCATTTAGGGTTTTCTTGGCAAAGATACTGGAGAGGTTTGCTATTTCCTTCTCCAGCTCATTTTACACATGAGGAAACTGAGGTAAATAGGGTAAAGTGACTTGGTCAGGGTCAGCTAGTAAGTGTGTGAGCCTGGATTTGAACTCAGGTCTTCCTGGATCCAGAGTTAGCACTCTATCTGCCGTGCCGCCTAGCTGCCTTCCATGTCTCTGGAGGAGACCTTGGAGATCACCGACTTCAATCTCCTCCTATTACTGATGAGGAAAGCGGAGATAATGCGGGGAAGTGATTTTTCCACATCCATTCAGGTAGCAGAGCCTGCATTTAAGCCCAGGTTTTCTGACTCTGAAGGCAGGAATCTTTCCATTCTGCCATGGCTGCTAATCTTCACATGAGTGACACGAGCGATCCATGCCAAGACTTTCTTGGGAAGTGGCCAACCAGCCGCCATTATGATTGCTACAACAACCGTGTGAGGCAGGCAGTAGAAGCATCATTATCTCTGCTTTCCTGATGGTGGCAGAGAGAACACCGAACAAATCCTCATATAGTAAATGTCAGGAAGACCTGGGTTCCAGTCTTGCCTCTGACACTTCATGGGCAGAGTCACATCCTCTCGAACCTTTGTTTCCTCGTTTGTAAAATGGAATAACCTTACATTAGCATTGTTATCACACAGATGGCTTTTTATAAGCCTCAAAAGAGACAGGATCTGTAAAAAAAATCACTTAACATATATTAAAATGCTATATAAATGTCAATTATAATCATCACCACTATTTCATTCTCGTCTTTTTTGATGAGATCCTGATAGAAATGATCTAAGGAAAGTGAACCATCCAACTATTATTCCTTGGTATTTAATGTTCTGTGAACTATTGTGCCTTTTGTAACTGCATAAAAGTGTTAGGATATAAGCGCCTTTCAGAGGGCTCGCTGAAAATATCTTGGGACAATTCCAGAATGGCAGGAATGACCTGCCATGCCTCATCGTGTTCCCACATGATTTTAAAATCTTCCACTAGGAGCTCTGGACATGGAGTCTGGTAGACCTGAGCTCAGATCTGGACTCAGACCCTTATCAGCCATGTGCCGGGGGGGGGGGGGTGGGTCACTTAACCTTTGTCTGCCTCAGCTTCTTTGTATGTAAAATTGGGATCATAATGGCACCAACCTCCTGGGGTCATTGGAAGGATCAAATTAGATAACATTTGTAAAGCATTTTGTAAATCTTAAGGTTTTATTCAATGGTAGAGAGCATTATTATTCCAATAATATAATTATAATAATATAATATATATAATATATAATATATAATAATATAATATAATAATAATAATATAATATTATTGGAATAATATATTCCAATGCTCTTTATTCCACATCGTTTGGAATATTTGCTAAGGAGACATCTAGTAAAATGTTCGTATATTTTTATGGTGCAGTGTTGCTCCTGGGCCACTGTGCACAACAGTTCCATTTATAGAGATGGTTCCATTCTAGCGAGTTTATGGCTAATGACCCAAGGATATTTTGGGGAGATTTGTATTTATTGTACGAGGATTTGTCATCTGTTAGTTTATGAAGGATGGGGAGCTTTTGGGTATACAATTCTAGCTCCTTGAGCATGCCTTTTTTGAATCTTGTAGATCCCCAATCATTTCAACCAGAAAGGATATATTTCTAACAATTTCTATCAATGCATCTTGCTCTTTTTGGGGGGGGGGTGGGAGGAGGGAATACCAAGTACACAAAAGAGTAATATTGGCTGCACTGTCCTCTGTATCAAGCTGATCATGACTGTTGTTTCAGGTAGGGCCATCCTATAATCCGATAGTGTCTAGTTTATTTCTTAGATTTAGGAGAACATCATTTCACATGGTCTGAGACACTGACCCAAAAAACTGAACTACCAGAGCCCAACTGGCCAATATTTCAGGAGTTCCTGTCAGGCCTTCACGGCTACTGGAGTTGTCTCAGGTCACTGCATATCACCCAGGCTGGCATTCCTCTACATTTCTGGGGTACTTTCCAAATCTGTCATGGTCCATTTTATGGTTCTGAAAGTGTTCTGACTTTGTACACGGAGTAATTGTTTTAAACCTATTCTTCCCATTTACTTTTGATTTTGGGATTTCAGTAAGTCTCTCATTGTATTTAGCCACTGTTTTATTCTTAGATATCTTTATACTTAATATGACTTGCCTGAAGGAGACCAAGGTATTTGTAGTTATCATCTTCATACATTAGTTCAATGTGACATCCAGGTTAAAGCTCAAAGCTTTCATTCTCTATTTTTTCCTTTGTATACATTAACAAGTTTGTACTTATCAAGTCTAAATGACACTTTGATGCCACTGGAGAAAGATTACATTATGTGAAGAAACTGTTTAATGTATTTTTAAAGGAACCATATAACTCATATCAGCCATATACACTGTATTTAACAAAATATTTTGGTTCAACCCCCTCTTTAATTTGGAAGCTATATTGACTTCTGTTTAGGAGAAATGATAATGGATTGAAGCTAGGCAGAGCCATAATGTTCCTCCAAAATGTTATTAATTACTTCCCATGTGGACATCAAGCACTCAGAAGAGGTCTCACTATATTTTAGTCTATTTTGTATACTTGCTATACATAAATAAGCATGAATACAGAACTGAGGCACAAACTTTACAGCAATCAGCAAAGGCAGAAAAAATGTTAGCTTGCTCTTAGACAACTTTTTCAATAGTTGCTGAGTTGATAATAGGTTGCTCTTTATACCCCTGGACTTTTTGGCAAACCCTTTTTGCTCCTCAGCCAATATAGTTTTTGTACTTTTAGAGATTATTTTTTAATGATAAAAGCTATAATATCTTTGCATAAAGGACATGAACATGTAATGCAGCCTGTATTTGGTAGGCTCTCTGGTAATCTCGTATTTTGGTTAAAAGATATGTGATACTTTCTCATAAGAAAGGTGGGATCAGGATTTGTTGAAGAGGAAGCTGGTAAAGTGCTTTGCTACTCAGGCATGGACCACTGGGAAGTGCTTTGAGCCAATAATTATGGATCTTATCTGGCCACACTGCTTTCTAGTTTTGCAAAAAAGCTAGAATTTCAGTCGCCTTCCTGCAGTAACTGTTTTGTTGTTCATTATATTCATGGAGAGTAAGCTTTCTTCTTCTTTGTTCCAACTTGTATTTTCGTTGTGCTAGACTTCTTGAGACCCAACAGACTCTCAGAAAATTTCAACATTTTCCTTATTGGTGGTTCTTTCACTGGTGATTTCTTTACTTCTCAAGCCTAGGTAGTAAAATTTTTGATTGATGTTGTGCTTGTATTGTTTTATCTTTATGACTTTTGCTTTCAATTTCTGATTAAGGGAATTTAGGATATTTGATACAAAGGGTTAGCTAGGTGGTGCAGTGAATATAGTGTCAGGACGACACTGAAGTCAGGACGACTCATCTTCCTGAGTCCAAATCTGGTTTCAGACGCTAACTGGCCATGTTATCCTGGGCAAGTCACTTAAAAATGTTTGCCTCAGTTTCATAAAATGAGACGGAAAAGGAAATGGCAAACTACTCCAGTATCTCTGCCAAGAAAACCCCAAATGGAGTCATGAAGAGTTGGACACCATTGAAAAATGACTGAACACACACGATGAACAGTATATTGCTTTTGTTTTCTAGATTTCTTTAATGCATATTTCTCTTCCTCCTCCCTCCCTTCCTTCCTTCCTTCCTTTCTTCCTTCCTTCCTTCTGTCCTTCCTTCCTTCCCCCTTTCTTTCTCTTTCTTTCTTTCTTCCTCTTTCTTTCTTTCTTTCTTTCTCTTCCTTCCTTCTTTCCTTCCTTGCTTCCTTCCTTCCTTCCTTCCTTGCTTCCTTCCTTCCTTCCTTCCTTCCTTCCTTCCTTCCTTCCTTGCTTCCTTCCTTCCTTCCTTCTGTCCTTCCTTCCTTCCTTCCTTCCCCCTTTCTTTCTCTTTCTTTCTTTCTTTCTTTCTTTCTTTCTTTCTTTCTTTCTTTCTTTCTTTCTTTCTTTCTTTCTTTCTTTCTTTCTTCCTTCCTTCCTTCCTTCCTTTGTCTTTCTTTCTGTCTGTCTTTCCTTCCTTCCTTCCTTTCCTTTTTTTCTTCCTTCCTTTCTTTCCTGTAAATGGGAATATGACATTCAGGTTTTCTGCTGTGTGTACCAAGTAGCAGATGAATCCGTTATAAGACTATCACCACGTGAAGTTCTTGATGCATTCCTTATGAGGACAAATCATGACACTGTCCTTTCCCTTTGGGAACTTCTCAATTCTTCTTGCCTTCAAAGGAATGCTATTACAAAATATAATGGCTTATGTTTTTATAGTTTGTTATGTTGGCATATGATATTGTTGTACATTGTCTCATTGGAGCTTCACAACAATCTTAGCAGATAGACAAAGTGAGCATGATAGCCTCTATACTACAAATGAGAGAAGGACAATGAATTGGATAGAGCAGTGGCCCTGAAGTCACCTGCGTTCAAATCTGGCCTCAGATACTTGCATTAGCTATGTGACTCTGGGCAAACCTTTTTTGCCTCAGTTTCCTTATTGGTAAAATGAGCTGGAGAAGGAAATGGCAGATCACTCCTATATCTTTGCCAAGAAAACCCTAAAAAGGGTCACACATGAAACAACTCCGCGGTAACAGCAATAATAGATCGTGAAGGCTGAATCTAAACACAGATCTCCTGAGTCCAGTACTCTTTCCATACCGTCACATTGGCCTTCATCCCTTTCTAAAGACATCTTTAATTGTACATTTCACAGATATTCCCAGCAAGCAAAATCAACAGTTCTCTAGTCAGAATGTTTCAGTTTTGAGACGACTCTACCTCCTTTCCATCTTCCCTACTCCCACCCACCCCCACTTTTAAAAAAAGCAAAGAAAAATCCTATCTCGTGAAAGTCCTAAAACTTGTTGGTGGGATGTTGGCTGTTGGTTGGAGCTCTCCCTTGAAATTTCCCAAACAATAGTTTCTATTATGCAAAACTGCATTTTTTAATCAAATCTGTTTTGGAGTTTTTTGAACCATAAAAAGACCAGTGTGAAACCACAAGCCCTCTGTGTTTTTTGCACTCTTATAACTTGAAAAAAATGCCTGGATGATTTAAACCATATTTTACAAAAACAAGTTTCCCTTGTCCCGGGCCATGGGTGCCAGGTTTCAGCTGGCTGTACATTTTTACAGGCTGCATTAGTAACCTTTGCAAACAGCTTTCAGTCATGGAAATATTGACAGTCTCCGGACTCTTTGGGCAGAAGTGGGCAGTACTTTCATTCCTGACTAACTCTCAGAGACTTCTATTCCTGGTAGTAAGATTTTAATCTAGTCAGGCCAGCTACACACACTCCGTCCCACCAGGAAGGATTTCCATATTTCTTTATGAACTTAAGCCTTCTGATCTTTTTAGAGGTAGGGCCCAGGAAAAGAAAGGCTCCACTCAAAAGAGAGACCATGGCACAGTTTCACATTTATAAACTTGCCAGGCATATTTGGAAGAATATCATGCAGCTGATGATTGTGATAACGCTGTTACCTTCAGCATTTTAGGATAAAAGAACAAAAACATATAAAGTTACAAAATGGCTTAGAAAACCAAGGGGACTCCCTTTAGTTAAGAATATATATATATATATATATATATATATATATATATATATATATATATATATATATATATATATATATATGTATATGTATAAAAAGAGCTCCCCAGTCGACTGTATTTGGACCTTAGAATCTCAGATTCATCCAGTCTTAAAGCTGGAGGAGATCTCAGATGTCAGTCATTACTATCTCTTTCTCAATCATCAATCTCCTTTATGATATCCTGGACACTTGACCTTTGAACCGCCACTTAAGTGTCTTAGATGATGGGGAGCTCATCTCACTTTTGGACAGCTCTGATGGTCTTATATGGAGTGACACTGACCTTCCTGTGATTTTCACCCGTTGTTCCTGGTTCTCTTAAACAGGGCCAAGCAGTGCAAGACTAATCTTTCTTCCCCATGAGAGCCTTTATGATCCTTTTCTACTTGGCAAAAATGGATTTCACTCAAAGAAACAATTAGAAAAAAATAATTGATGTAATAACCATAACCTTAAAAACACTTATTTGAAGATAATGATTATACCATCTGAAATTCTTTCCTTTTCCAAATGAAACCCCACCAGCTCGATAAAATGATCTTCATAGGACAAGGCTTAGAGAGCTCTCGCCATTCTGGTCATCATCTTCAGAACACGCTACAACTTGTAAATGGCCTTCTTAAAACGTGGCACTGAGAATTGGTCATAAAACTTGAGATGTGCTTCTGCCATGGAAGATAACCAATAGGAATATCACCTCCCATTCTCTGGACTGTCTAATTATGCTCACATTATATCAGCTTTCTTCACTGTCATGCTGTTCCTTTTCTAAAATGCAATTCTTACTAAAGGGTCTGTGGCATTTAATCTTTGTCTTCAAATTCCTTTGGTAAATAATGATAAAATAAGTGACAAAATATTCTTTACTGGATTATAGAATGCCTACCATACAGGGAGCTCACAGTATGTCCCATTAGGCCGATGCTACTGACTCTACGTCAAAAGTACCAGAATCTTTTACCATTTCAGTAGGGGGTATGTTTTACTAACATTGATGGCCTCAAACTGAATTGGGAGTCTCAGGAGATCTCAGTGGATGGAAATGTGATACATATTGGTGCCTTTTAATTCAGAGATTTTTATTGAGAAAGTTTGAAAGGGGAGTGGGGGGGATGTTAAAAAAGGAGACTATTTGCAACAGATATCTAAGTTCAGGAACCATCTGTTGGGTTGATGCTTAACATTCTTTAAATATTCTCTACCCCCCACCCCCTTTCTGATTCCCTACCAGTATTCTGGTAACCACAGTAGAAAAAAAAAAAAGAAAGAAAAAAAGAAAAAGAAGAAGAAGCTGAAGGAATGAAGGAAGGAAAACATCTAAATGAACCCCCAATTTTACCTGCTCTGGAATCATTTTCTTTAAATAAGAGTCTGGAAATGCAAACCCACCAGGGTTCTAGGTCTGGTCCTGTCACTAACTTACCAGGTGATATCATGCAAGTCTTTTTGCCTCTCTCGGTTTCAGTTGAAAATAAAAGGTACAGACTTGATTATTTTTAAGTCTTGTCCTAATATGGGGCAGTAATATGTTCCCTACATGTAATGAAATTTAACAGTTCCAAATATAATAAAGTTTTAGGAGCTCATTTATAGCAAATAGGGTTGAGTGGAGGGACAGAGGAACCTAAAGAAAGTACCCACAGTATAAACCCTCTCCTGGATTCCTCTGTCCATTTTCACTACTGGGCTTGATTTCTGGTGAGGGCCATAGGATTAGGTCATCTTAAGTCACAGTCTCTGGGTTTTAGTTCTTCCCCTCTTCCCCTTCAACCTTGGGGCAGCCAAAAACACCTAGTTCCCAGGGAGAACCCTTTGTTCTCCTGTTTACTATAGCCTCAGAGACTGTCTCCTGAACTGAGCGCTGAGTGAGTCTATTGCATTTCTTCTTCTCCTCCACCCTCAGTGCTCCCCAAATGATCATATACCCAAGGCTAACGTACTACAGTAATTGTGTGTGTGTGTGTGTGCGCGTGTGCGTGTGTGTGTGTGTGTGTGCGCGTGTGTGTGTGTGTGTGCGTGCGCGCGCGCGTGTGTGTGTGTGCGCACGCGCGAGCGTGTGTCAGGGAGAATAAATCAGAAAAGGAAAAGAAGGGAGTGAACGGAATGCACAACGGGAGGGAGCTCAGAAATGCCAATCATAGTCACTAGTGATAGTTTGCTAGCCCTTGCTAGCAAGGTTTCCTGCTCAGGGGCCTGGTAAGGGCAGGTCCTCTCCTTCATGAGCATCTATCCTCTCCTCTTGGAGTTGTTTGTAGAAGCGAAATGTGTCTCTGAAGGGCCATTTCACCCGGACCAATTTCATATCCCACTACAGGGGGCCATTTCTTATGGCTACCTGAGATTTCTGTAGTCTTTTTGGATACAAATGCACAGGAAGAAACAGGCTGCCCCACGTGTTTCCCTCCTCTAAGATGAAGTTTGGAGAAGACATCAGATTCTGACTCTGCCTCGGTGTCTGTGTCTGTTTCTTTGTCTCTGTCTCTCTTTCTCTCCCCCATCCTGTCTTCTTTCCTAGATGCTTTGCAAACCAGTCCAAGTACCTACCGGTACAACCTTCTAGAGCTTCTCTCCGGAACATCCAGGTGCCCTGCATCCTGGGATTGCTGCACCCTGCAAGGCAAGTGTTGCCTACAAATAAAGGTCGTGTGTGGGTTGTAGAAAAAGCCTGGGCTCCAAGAATCCTCAGTTCTAGGGCTGGGGCTGCTTCTCAGACTAGTGATTTTCTTAAAAAGTTCTCAGATTTTTCATTTGTAAAAATAAGAAGTTTGGATGAATATAATAAAACCCCAGAATTGGAAGTGATCTTAGAGGTTATCAGGCTGAATCTCTGTGTGAACTTCTATAATCGATTCAACAAGACATAATCTAGGCTTTATTTGAATACCTCAAGTGATGGGAAGCTCCTTATTATACAAAGTAACAGTTTGTCAGACTTGATAAGCTCTTCGAATTCGATCTGACAGACATTTAGTAAGCATTTGCTTTTGGAGGCACTGTGCTAAAACTTGCCCATTCCTTACTGCTTACTGCCTTACTATCTCTGGTGTGACAGAGCATGTCTATTCCCGCATGATAGAGACAGGAATGACAAACGCAAGTCAACACCTTCTCTTAGTCTTAGAGAAGTGTTCAGAGCCTTGAAAGGTCAAGTTACTTTCTCTGAGTCACACAGACAGTATGTGTCAGAGGGAGGACTTGAACCCAGGTCTGCGACTCAGAAACCAGCTCTTGATTCATTACAGTTTGGAAGCCTTTTTCTATATTACAACTCTTTTTTTTTGGAGGCAATTGGGGTTAAGTGACTTGCTTAGGCTCACACAGCTAATAAGTATCTGAGATCAGATTTGAACTCAGGTCCTGACTCCAGGGCTGGTGCTCTATCCGCTGTACCACCTAGCTGCCCCCCCCCATATTACAATTCTTTAGATATTTAAAGACAATGATCATTTTCCAAGTCTTCCCTTCTCCAGATAAAACGTCCTTGGTGAGCCTTCAGCTGATCTTCCAAGGACATGGTCTCCAGGTCCCTGACCAGCTTGGTTATGCTCCTCTCAACTAGCCTTGTCAGCGGCTCCCAGAACTGGATGCAATACTCTAGGACTGACCTAGACCGAGTCACACATTGAGGCCCAGTGAGCTCTCAGAGGCTATCCTTTTTTGTTCCTTCTTCTAAAGGTGGATTAGCTGAAGTTGGTTCTTTCATAACAAGTAATTGGGAAAAACCAGTTTCATGTACAAATGGTTGGCAAGGAAGTGGAGGCAGCCACAGCTCATCAGTAATTTATGCTTCCTGAGTTTCAATAAAATGTCTGTATTTGGGGGTAATTTTTTCCCTCCACTTAAATTCAGGCAGAAGTGTTTTCAAGGTTATGGTTATTACATCAATTATTTTTTCTAATTTCTTCTTTGAGTGAAATCCATTTTTGCCAAGTAGAGAAGGATTGCATTGCGAGTGGTGTGAAAGGGTTTTAACAAGTAAGAGAGAAGCCATAATTTTGGCAAGAAAATTGTGACACTTTAAAAATTACTAATTATGGATGGGGTGCTCTATAAAGCAAGTTTAACACTGCATTCCCCTGCTGTTTCCAATTGGTTTGTCATTCCATTTCGATTCTTGCCCTGGGTTTCTATGGTGTTGCTGGAAGTTGTTCTGTGACATCTGTGTTCTGGTCCACAAGTAACTATACCAGTGAGGCCATTCTGGGGAATAAACTCTGACCTAACTGAGGCTCAGGGCATAATCTATAAAGGGGAGGACTTGGAATCAGGAAGCATTGCTTTCAAAACCTGCCTGGGACTCTTCCTAGTTGGGGAAATATAATAGCACGGCCGGCCGTCAGAGGGCTTTTGTGAGGTTAAAATAGAGGATGAACCCCCAAAGCCCTATGTAAATGTGAATGGTTGGCATTGGAATTGAGTTTCTGATCAGTTAATCTGTACCTAATTTCCTGAGTGCCTGCTATCTCCAATCCATTGCACTAAATGGGAAAAGAGAAAGGAATGGCAAATTAGAAGTCCTACTATGAGGGAGAACGTGTTGCTACTCTCTTTGTCCTGTGGTCCTTTTCTGGTCTCAGGTGCTATGGCCCTGTGATTATCCTAAGGCCTCTGACGTTCTATGTTGTGTGGTTCGAAGGTCCCTTCCAGCTCTGACATTCCACGACTTTATGAGTTATTCTTCTCCTATTTGGATGGAAACACTATTTCATGCTTTTTGGTCATTGTCCCTAATTTGAAAGGCAGCGAACAAAATATTGGAAAAACATTTATTAGGCGCCTACTATATTGAGAGGACTATATTATTGTGTGTTGTAATTCTCTCGGTGTATACCACATCCTCCTCCCCTACCCCTTATTAGATTCTAAGCTCCATAAGGGTAAGGACTATGCTCTAACTGAATTTTATCTGAAACTCAGCATGGTATAGAAAAAAAATTCCTGGACTTGGAGTCAAAAGGCCTAACTCAAATTCCAATTCTGTCTTTTACTAGCTGTATGTGACTGTGGGAAAATCACTTAACCTCTCAGTTTCCTCACCTATAAAACGGGGACAATCATCACTGGTATAGTACCTGTATGATAGCTATAGAGGGAATTACAACACACAATAATACATGGTAAGTGCATTAGAGCCTCCTGTGAAGTCCTACTTAGATACCTCAACTTGACTAGTTTCTTAAAAATTTCTAGTGTAACACATCTGAGTAAGGCCTCGTAATGGATCTGTCAATGGATGACCAGCTTTATTAGGTCCCCAGAGGCTCAACATCAAAAGGCTGGCCAAGAGGTGACTTTTTTTTTCTATAACAACCCATAAAGAACAAATGCCAAGTTGTGTAGAGTTTGTGATATGTATTGGTGAAGGCATACAGATGAAATAAATCATGGGTGCTTGAAATATTGAAGTAATCATAAGTAAATTAGAGTGGCAAAAGTAAGTTCCCTATGAAGTCAGTGGTTGGGGGGAGGGGAGTTGTTATTGTTAGGGGATGAGGGAACATTTCCTATTGGAGGTGGCATTTGAATCAGGCTTTAAAAAGATGGGCAAAAGTGCAGTAGTTAAAAGGTGGAGGGAGACAGTAATAGTCATAGGAACAGCCATTCAGGTCAGGTGCCGTCAGAGCAAGTATAAAGAAAAGGAAACTCAAAATTCTTCGAAATTCTTCTTTGCTTGTTAAACAGCTCTTTATTCTTTTACGTCCAACTTAATTACCACCTCCCGTATGAAGATTTCCCTGATTTCTCCAGAAGGGAAGTGACCTTCCCCTCTGAACTTGTAAGTACTTTATTCCGACAAGACAAGCATATGACGAACATCTCTGGAACACAGCATTCAAGGTTCTGCTTTATTATTGTCTATATGTATTCCTTAAGCCTTAGCCCTGTCCCTTCCCTTCCCCCACAAATAGTAAGCTCCACGAGAACAAGGATTGTGTCTTATCTAAACTTTGGCTTTCTCCCTAGAGAATGCTCATAATGCACATCATACAGTGGTCAATTGGTCAGGCAACAAACATTAATTAAGTGCTTACTATGTGCCAGGAACTGCGCTAAGTAGGACACAAACATGGGATACAAATATAGGCAGAAAGAAAGACAGTCCCTGCCCTTGCGATCTAACATATTAGTGTGGGAAGACAATATATTTTAAAAGGGAGATGAAAAGTATGTGTGGGTGTAGGGGGTAAAGAGAAGGGACTTGGGGCAGGGAGGAACATGATAGAGAAAATCCTGTGGAGATGAGGTAGCAGTGCATCCTGGAAAAGAATGGAAACCTGATTGGTCTGGGCTGGTCTGGAGGTTCTGGAAGGAACCAACCAATTTGAGGGAGAGGCTATAGGGGCAATGTGAGAAGTAGTCCAGGGACGGGGTGAACTTCCAGGTTGAAAAGGTATTTTTTGGCATGGTAGAAAAGGTCTTGTGAAGATGAGTGAGACATGGTCTAGAGAGAAATCAGTAGGTGCTTAATAAATCTTTGCTGCACAAATAAATAAAAATAGCCATTGCCACCCTCTTTTGCCCATTAGGGGTACTCCCTTCTGCCAGAGGTAAACAGGCAAAAACTGCTATAGGAGTTCAGAAGAGGGTCACTGTGGGCCAGGGGTCAGATAGAATCAGAGGTTTACTGGAGGAAGAGAGACTTAAGTGTTCCGTATGCAGTAGGTACTTAATAAAGGTTTGTCAAGGTAATAAATGAATCTAGTACAGTCGTCTTATTTTCTAGATGAGGAAAATGAGGCACAAATGAAGGACCGTGTCTGATGTCCCGCAATTGGTCAGTGACAGGGTAGAGACTAGACTCCAATGGATTTCCAATCCTTCCAACTGTGCTGTGAAGCAGCTGGTGGCTCAGTGGATGGAGCCAGGAAGATCTGAGTTCCCATCCAGCTTCTCTGTGTGACCTTGGGCAAGTCACTCAACCTCTGATTGCCTGGCAAAAGGATTCATTGGATCCACCAGAGAAGAAAATGGCAAACCACTCCAACGCTTTGCCAAGAAAGTCCTGAGGACAGTATTAGTGTGCTATGATCCATGGGGTCACGAAGAGCTGGACCAACAGCAGTGGAGAGTAGCCCCCATGTCTTCAGGCTCCTTGTCCAGGAATCTGCCTATTACACCATTCTGCCTCCTGATCTTCCATCTAGATGGATAAGAGTAAGAAGAGTGGGGTTCTGCTCCTTTTTCTGTCCCACTCAGATTCCCTAGGTGTCCTGGATCCTCTTCCTGTGCCTCGATTTCCTCAAATTCAATTGGAAGAGAATATCTGTTGTCTTCCCCTTGCAGGACAAGCAAGGTCTAAAATAATACATGAGGTAATCGATTATAAAAGACTTTAAGAAAAAAAAATAGACGTTATATAAATAGTAGATATTTTGCACAATCTACATCCCCCTGCTTCACTTCCTCTCTTCACATCTGCAGTGCTACTGACGGGGCTTGGGAGGAAGAAACATTTGGAACCTAACTGCCGCTACCTTGCCAATTCCGTTTTCTGAAATGCTGAACTCCAAGTTCATCGCTGAGAGGGTGATGGGTGCCACTAGCGGCGGGGCTTTTCCCCGACGAGGCGGCAGAGGGATGGAATTTATGGCATGAACTCGCAGGAAGATTGGCTTTTCCTGGAATGATGCCTCCTGACAAGAAAGGCCGTGGATGGATAGATTTGGAGTCCGACCATCTGAGCTCAAATCTTGGTTTCTCCACCTGCTGCCTAGGCCATTTTGAGCAAATCTCTAAACCACTCTCTAGGGCTTGGTTTCTTCCCCTGAAAAATGAAGGTGTTGGATTAGAGAGCCCCCAAAGTATCCTTTAAACTCTCAATCTATGATTCTTTGACCTGCTTTCCTCATAACATCCGCACAAAGTCAAGTAATCAACTTTTAAGACCCTCTTATTTTATATGTAGGGAAACTCAGGCACAGAGAAGAAGAGTAATTTGTCCAGGAAGCAAGGACATGTAAGCAGCAAGGCTGGAATTCGAACCCCTATCTCCCGGCTCCAAATTCAGCTCTCCTTCCACTTCACCAAGACACCAGCCTCTGCTAATGTATTCTTTGAGCCTTCGATCACACACTGGTCACATTCAATGAGCCAAACCCTCCTGAAAAAATTGCACACTTATAATGTCAGAAATGCGTTGATCTAAATGAAAGACTTCGATCCTAACATTTGCCTTTTATATAACGTGTTACTACAGTAATAGAATTCTCCTTAAATTTCAAACAGAAATTTTCATCTGAAGTGTTTTTGGAAGGGTATTATTACAGACCTTCTAATTTCCACTGCTGCTAAGCATGTATTAATAACAAGGAGAGGTAGAGAACCGCTGCTACAACCAATTGGGGCTTGACATTTAGTAGATGAATTAAAGTTTACAGTCAAATTGGTTTTTAACTAGTAATATTAGTGGTCTTTGTTCCAGGCTTTTATAGTCACTGCCTTATTCCCCCCCTCCCTATGTTTCTTTTTTTTCCCCCCTCCCCACACCTTATCCTTTTGTGTAATTTACTTGTATTACTTTTCTTCTCCGTGTTTTTCTCTGTGAGATCTGTGCCCACATGCTTTGTGGAATTAGTCCTTGAGTAAGGAGGACGGGGTGGGAATCCAGCAGGGTATAGACAAAGATTGAATGACAAGGAAATATGGCAGCTTTGATGGATGGTGATGGGGGGGAGGGACTGGAGGGGATAGTGTAGGAATTCCAGGCAAGGGGGGTGGCGGCCCTCCCTTCCTCCCTTCCTCCCCCATCAATCTAGGGCTATATAGCTCAGGGGAATCTGTAGTATAATCCACTTTATAGGCTCATAGGATCAAGAATAAGAGATCTTAGAGATCATCTAATCTAACTTTCCAATTTTACAGATGAGGAAACTGAGGCACAGAGATAGGTGGACACTGACACAAAGTTCTGTGTCCTGAGTTTGCCTTCGTGTGTCCTTCTATCTCTAATTTGTTAATGATAATAACGATAATGATAATTATCGATACATTTGATCAGATTCATACCGATGTGATAAATGACACATTTATGTAACTCTTTACCGTTTGGTTTGAGCCTCACATCAAACCTGTGTTATAGTGACAATTCAATCCCATAAACCTTTAAGTGCTTACTGTATACCAAGTGCTGTATTAGGTGTCTGAGGAAGTTTAGATAAGATACAATACTTTGCTCAGGGAGGTCAAAGTCCAGTGGGGATAAGAGTACTTGGTCTGGGAGTCAGGAAATACAACCTATGAGACCATGGACACCTCTCACCATTTCTCTAAGCATTAGTTGTCTATAAAAAGAGGGAGTTTATGCAATGCAGATCTGAAAAGGAACTTAGAGATCATATACTGATGATTGATCCTCTTTTTTCATAGCAGAAGAAGTTGAGGCCTAGATAACTTGAGAAAATCATTCAGCGTCACACATGTAACAGCAGAGCTATGATTTGGGTCTTTTCACTTCCAATCCAGGACTCTTTGTATGGGACCGTGCTACTTGATGAACTCTCATGACTGGGTCTAAAATTTCTCAATCTTGCATTTCACATTTCTCGTTTTGGGTTGTGCCTCAGTTTCCCTGGTCTCGACCTACCTTTTCAGCTTTATTATACAGTATAACAGTATACAGTGCTCTAACATAACTAGCCCTCTTCCTGCGTCTCATAAATAACACTTTGTCTCCCATTTCTTTGTCTTTGCATGAATGTTCCTCCATGGCTGGAACGCATCTGTTTTCCATTCCTTGTTTCCTTCAAGACTCAACTAAAGTACCATCTTCCAAATGGAACCTTATCCGATCCCCCCAGCTTCTAGTACCTTCTCCCTCCTCTCCAAAATTACTTTGTACTTACTTTGTATATGCTTTATATTTAATTGCCTATTTGCTTATTAAATTCCCATAGTAGATTGTAAGCTCCTTGAAGGCAGAGATTATTTTATTTTTGTTTTTCTCTCCTCATTCTCTAGCACAATACTTGGCACACAGTAGATTCTTAATAAATTCTTTGTCGATTGATTTATTAAGAAGTTTAAAGGATTTTGGATCTGTAAGGATGCGAGGCAAAGCCCCTTTCAGACTTCCCCTTTTCTAAATGATAATATTTGCATTTTGAAAGGCTAGGAATTAATTGAACAATTAACTCAGACAATGACTTTACTCTGGGAGTAGAAGGCTTGTGTGCCTTTTCCCCAGATTATTCATGAACATGGACAAGTGTGAGAAATTGAGAAGTAAAAATCAGGGAAATCCTGAACACTGGAGCTCTTTTGTGGTTATTAGTAAAATGTCCATTTTCTATGTTATTACTTGGCCTGCATAGATACAATTAGGAATTGATTTAGTCACCGTAAGCTAGAGAGAGGTCTCTGACCAAAGGCTCCCAGTTCTGTCCTAGGAAATGCAAATGGGGGAAAATGGTTAAGCTTGAGGGCAATAGCTTGCTTGTTCTTTGGTCTAAGGGCCTTGACACTTGGGACTGGGAAATCTCAAACTGAAGGGACTGGAAGCCTCTGGGCCAAGACTTTCAGGGAACAAAGCAGGAGAGATTTCTGGTACTTCTAGGGTAAAGGCATCTGGTTTTTCTAAAGGACGTGGCTGAAAGACCATGGGAGTTTTCTGGCCAGGAAGATCAGGGTCTGGCAGCAGCAATTAGTGGAATTTATGAGAAGAAGGTGAGCAGGATCAATGGGAAGACACTTGCCTCCTGGCACCATCAGTGATGAGCCGTACTTTTTTGCACATTCCTTGGTCACACAGTTTCCTTAACTAGGTGTCTCTCTACTTGTGACTTCTTTATGTGTCTACTCTCCCAGGGGGCATGCTGGAGTCAGTTTTCACCAGCTGGAGAAACATGTACCATGAGGATATTGATTTTTTTTTTTTGAGAACAGTTACCAGCACACCTTTACTTGTTGAGGACTTTTGTAGAAGGGGTATCTCTTTGGGTGTGAGTTGGACTAGATGTTCCCCTGGGGTTCCTTCTAACCCAGTCATGTAAGCAAGAGTAAAGGACAAAAGATGGACAGTCTACTGTACTTTTAAGATATTAAAAGAATGAATGAAAAGGCATTTGTTTGAATACTGCTTGCATGCCAAGCAAGTCTCTAGTGAATAAGTAATCAAAGGATATGAACAAACAGCTCTCATAAGAAGAATAGCAAGTTACTAACAACCATATGAATGATTGCATCAGATAACTAATGATAGAAGAAATGTGAATCGAAACAACTCTGTGCTCTTCCTACTGGTGGTGTGTGTGTGTGTTCGTGGCAGAGTGTACCTACCTCCCCCAGGTTTAAAAGGAAGATGATGTGTGTCTTACCAGGCCGTTTCATTAAATGCCATTGCTTTGAATCAATTACCTCCTCTGGCTTACTATTCAAAGGGGATCTCATTGGTACTCAGGGACTATTATTTTGGGAACACCTGGAACATGAGGTTGTTGGCTTCCCAGGGAACTTAACTCATGGATAAGAGAAGAGTGGGGTAATCCAGAGAGGAAGCAATGTATACATTCTCTTCAAATGCACATCAGGGAAAGAGCCCTGGGCTTATCTGTAGTCAGAAAACCTGAGTTCAAAGTCTAACTTCTGTCACTTTTTAGCTGAGTGAAGGGGATTAATCCCCTTCACCCCTCCGAAGGTCAGTCTCCTTATCAGTAAAGTGGGGGTAGGAGTAGTAGCAATACTTGTAAGAATTGGGGCACTGTGAATGGAGTGGCGGGCCCGAGGTCAAATCTTAACCCCTCAATTACTAGCTGTTAGAACCTGGGCAAGTCACTGAACTTCTGTTTGCCTCAGTTTCTTTATCTATGAAATGGGGATAATTATAGCACCTACTTGCCAGGGTTGTTGTGAGGGTCAAATGAGATAATTATAAAGTGCCTGGCACATGGTACATACTAAATAATTGTTAGCTATCATCATCATCATCGTCATCATCATCATTATTAACAGCTGTATCACAGGGTTGTTATGAAAAAACAAATGAGATAATACGTGCAAAACACTTTGGAACCATAAAATTCACTTAGTATATCATGGGATAAAAAAAGTCAGGGTAGTGTGAGGAGAGTCAGAGGACTTGGGTTCAGATCCCACCTCTGATACGTGTTACCCATGTGACCTTGGGTAAGTCATTTGAATCCCACTCTATCTATAAAATGAGGAAGTTGGACTACAGGGCCTCGAACGTCCCCTCTGGCTTTTTCAGATCCATCGTCCTTTGATTGCCCCCAAATGGTTTCTGCTCTGTAAGTGAATTACCAGTACTGTTGTCTCTGTGTTTTGCTTTGCGAGGTCATTTCCGGATGACTCTGCTTACTTTTCCCAGTCTCACTGACTCTGACACTGAGGGATAATCTGCATCCACACAGCAAACACGCATTTTCTCAGTTCATCCCCAGGACAGCTCTGGAAAGAAAATGCTGTTCTCAATCTCTTTTTATAGAGGAGGGAACTGTGGCTCAGATTATATAGATTACACGGCAATCTCCTTCCCTTGGATTTGCTGGGGTGTTGTGAGAAATAAGGGAGGAAGGAATAAGCCCTTATACAGCCGCTACTACGTGCCAAGCACTGTGCTAGGTGTTTTACAAATATCTCATTTGATTAATAAGACTTTTTAAGATGTGCATTGAAAGATCTAAGCGCTCCTCAACGTCCCCAACCCTCTATGGGGTGTGGTAGAGGCGGCCACGAGCAGAATATGGGTTCAAGGACTGGTAGCTTCCAGAGCAAGAAGCTGACTTTCTAAGCATGTGGGTGGTGTTTCCCCTACTTGGCCCTCCACTACCCCTAGCTAAGCTTGTGATCAAGGTCACTTGGCCTTTGTGAGCCTGTTTCTTCATCTTTCCAATGAGGGGAATGTTCCTAAAGGAGACTTCCAGCTTCTTACTTCCTGTATGATTTTGGGCAAGGTAACTAATTTAAGCCCTAATATCATCATCTGTAATGTGGAGTGGTTAGATAGTTGATAACTAAGAGTTCATTCCTGACTGAGAGGAAATCAGAGGAGGCTTCTTGGAAGAGGGAGCAAGTAAACCTGCAATACTACGCTAGCTAATTTCCAGTTACTCTTGAGGAAGCTGTTAGCAGCAATTCCCTCCGCAAGCTTCTTTGCCCTTGTGTAGACAATCACAGGTGGAATAGCTCTTTTAGCTGAGTGGGATCCTGCCCTTCAGAGATACTTGAATGTGTTAATTATAGATGTTGCCACTTAATGATATAACCATCCCTACCGAATACCACAGAAATGACAGTTTACCATCAAAATACTGCACATGGCTCTGTGCCCTGGAAGCGTGGAAGCCCCCTCTGTAAAGAAGGATCTCATCCTGGTCTTCTTCCAGGGACCACTAGCCTCCTCCCCTTCCCCCCACCCCCACTCCTGTCTTGCTGTCTGTCTGACACCTGTATTATGTTTGCCTGACTTGCTAGTCAAAAATACGTTGTTTTTCCTGACAGGACTGCCATATCAGGCTCAGGCTCAGGCTCGGATGGGATTCTTTTTCTAAACCAGAGCTAGCTGGGCTTTTAGTTTTCTTTAAAACATTTGTTTTTGGAATGATCAATGGCACTTGCTGCTGGTGGCGTACTTATACGTGTATATATATATATATAGGCATATAAATGTATGTGTGTGTGTGTGTGTGTATGCAGCTAGGTGGCACAGTGGATATAGTGCTGGGCCTGGAGTACAGAAGGCTCATCTTCCTGAGTTCAAATCTAGCCTCTGACACATACTAGCTGTGTGACCCTTGGCAAGTAAGTTAACCCTGTTTGCCTCAGTTTCCTCATCTGTAAAATGAGCTGGAGAAGGAAAAGGCAGACCACTCCAGTATCTTTGCCAAGAAAACTCCAAGTGGGACCACCAGAAGCTGGACAGGATTGAAAATGGATAAACAACAAACAACGAGCTGATGGTATAGGCAAAGCTATAGACAGAGGGCTTTGAAGATGTGGTCAGCTTAAGGACCTATGGGACCAGTAAAATTGAGCAATCTAACGAGAACATTAAGTAAATAAGACTGTCCCTCCCATCCATCAGATAGACAATGAGACTTTGTTTTATAGAGTTGTAAAAGACAAATTATGCCATAAAATCCTTCCAGTGAAATGATTATGACCCTGCCCCCAATGCTCGAGCTACCCCCACATCCTCGGGAGCTCTTTCCCTGTCATCATGACTGGTCCCTAAAGGTCAGTTTCTCCACTCAGGAATTGTTGTTCAGTCTTTTCAATTGTGTCCGACTCTTTGTGGCCGTTCAGGTTTTCTTGACAAAGATACTGGAGTGGTCTGCCATTTCCTTCTCCAGTTTATTTCACATGTGAGGATACTGAGGCAAACATGGACAAGTGACTTGCCCAGGGTCACACAGCTAGTTGAGTCCAGATTTGAACTCAGGAAGATGAGACTTCTGGATTCCAGGCTCAGCGCTCTATCTTCTGTGTCCGTAATTGGTATTAGGATTTGTTTTCATAAAAAATGCCAGGGTGGGGAACAGATTCCTAAGAAATCACAGTAGCTCAAGATGGAAAGTGGTAAGTGGATTCCAGTATTCACTTCTCTTAAAATGCTCCTTCTTCAAGCTATTGTGAAAGCCTTCTGAGTGGTCCCCCTCTCCCCAGTCTCTCCCCACCCCAGTTCATTCTCCATTCAGCTATCAAAGTGACTTCCCTAAAGCCCAGCTCTGACCATGACACTCTCCTATTCAATAAACTCCAGTGCTTCTCTGTGAGCCACAGGATCAAATGGAAAATCCTCTGTTTGGCTTTTAAAGTCCTTCATAACCTAGCTTCTCACTTCCTTTCAAATCTTCTCACATGGTTGCATCCCACATACTCTGTGATCCAGTGACGCTGGCCCCCTTGCTGCTCCTTGCACAAGACTCCATCTGCCCGCTCTCTGTTCCTTTGGACTGGCTGGAACCCCAAGCCGGTAATGCTCCCCCTCCTCATTTCTGTCTCCTGGCTTCCATAAATAATGATAATAATAATGGTGACAACAGCTAGCATCTAGATTATCCTTTCACGTTTGTAAAAATGCTCTACAAATGTCGTCTCATTTTATTCTCATACCTTACCTCACATACCTGAGAACTAAGTGGCGGTATTGTCCCCATTTTCCTTCAAGTCTCAGCTAAATTCCCACCTTCTACAAGAAAACTTTCTTGGTCCTCCTTAATGCTAGTACCTTCCCTCTGAAATTACCTGCATTCTATCTATCTATCTGTCTATCTATCTATCTATCTATCTGTCTGTCTATCATCTGTCTGTGTATCTATCATTTATCTGTCTGTCTGTCCATCTTGTTTATATATGGCTATTTGCATATTATCTCTACAATTAGATTGTGAGCTTCCCCAGGGCAGGGACTCTCTTCCTTCTTCCCTTCCTTCCTCCCTCCCTTCCTTCTTCCCTCCCTTCCTCCCTTCCTCCCTTCCACCCATTTTGTTTATGTATGGCTGTTTGTATATTATCTCCACAATTAGATTGTGAGCTTCCTGAGGGCAGGAACCCTTTTTGCCTTTCTTTGTATACCTAGCAATTAACACAGTGCCTGGCACTTAGTAAAGCACTTAGTAAATACTTGTTGACTGGACTTAAAAGCTCTATGTAAGTTCTATCTTAGAACTGGAAGGGACCTTAGAAAGGCAATCGTTTTAGAGGTGGGAAGAGCCTTACAATCAGAGAAGTCAGGCTGAAAAGCATATTTTAGCCTAACCAGATGATTGTCCAAAGAAGGAAACTGAGTCTCAGAGAAGAAAAATGAGTTAACATAGTGAATTAGTGACAGACCTAACTGTGTTACCAGACCCTACTTTTATTGAAGGAAAAATGAACATATTTTTATCTTTTGAACTATAAATTCTATGGTAAAAAAAAATTTTTTTACTGTGAAGCCTGGAGTTTCATACAATGTCAGAGTGGAAAGGCATCTTAGGGATCATCTAGTTCATTGAGGCCTGTTGAGGGGAAGTGACAAGACCAAGTTCATGTAGCAAGGTCTCGTGTCCCAGAGTGGTGGCCTGAACTCTGGCTCTTCGCTACCCTGCAAGCAATTCCTCAGATCACTTCTCCACTTTGGTGAGTCAGTGTTCGTAGGCTCTGAGAGGGAGGGGAAGAGAAAGCACCCAGAAAAAGTAACAATTGTTCAGGCATTATAAATTATAGTTATCAGAGGTGATATTTTATCACTCTGGTAGATTCTAAGCTCTTTAAAGGCAGTGACTGTATCTTTTTTTTTTTTTGGAGGAGGAGGCATCTTTCATTAACTTTATTTTTTAGTAATGAAGAAAAACAGGTAAGTAAAAATGACAGCCAAAAAGATTGTATCCAACAATACACGCAACATGATATTCACGAAGCCTCCTACCTCTATATTTTTAAAAGGGACAAGTATTTCATCACCTCGTCTCTAGGGAACAACACTGGTCAACCTTGCAATTAATCTGAATTTGGCTGGCTTTTAGGGTCATATTCATTTGTATTGTGATAGTCACTGTGTATTCTGCTTGCTTTGCATCAATTCATACAAATCTTCTGTGTTTTTCTGAATTCCTTATGTTTTTCATTCCTTAAAAGTATAATGATGCTAGTATACCACGATTATTCAGTCATTTCTCAACTGATGATCACCCACTTTGTCTCTATTTTTTTGTTACTATGAAAAGTACTGCTAGAATTCTATTAATTTGAACATTTTCTTATTGATAACTTTTTTATATACTAACTTCATTTCTGAATATATTCCTCTCCTCACCTCTGCTCAGGGAAAGATTAAAAAGCATAAGCATGCCCAGGGACCAAAGGTCCTTTTTCAGGAAGCTATCCCTTTGTATCAAAGGATAAAAAGGAAAAATGTTTGCTTAAAATCAGCCAAAAGGGGGAAGGGAAAGGAATAAGGGCTTATATAGTACCTACTATGTGCCTTGCATTGTGTTGTTCCGTATTCATAGTTTGCCACCTTTGCAAAGATGGGGAATGCATTTTCTCCTCTCTTCACTGGGGTTAAGCTTGGCCTTAATTGAACAGGTTTTTTTCCTTGTTGTTTCTACTTCCATGGTTGTGTTCATTATACATATTGTTTTCCTGGTTCTTATTATGTCACTCCACATTTATTCATATGATTCTTCCCATGCTTCCCTAACAGGAGTTGGAGCTGAGCACATACCTTAACTCCAGGAATCCACATTTTTTTCTTGCTTGTTATATACCCACCCTGAAGTTCTAAGGAAAATTTCTACAACACAGCTTAGGTAAAGCTCATGTCTAGGGTATACCCTAAAATGAATTAACATTGTCCCTTCTAGTAAAGGTATTCAATTTAAAAATCAGGTATCAGGTATAGGACAGCTATTTCCTCCTACCCCCATTCCCATCCCCCACTACAAATGAAATACTTAAAACACAAAAGTCCATAGATCTATATTAACAAATACCTACAACATAAACAACATAATCCATTATATATATTATACTTTTCCCAAAGGTAAAGGTACTTTGTGGGACTACTGAACAAACATTTCACTTTTGCCTCAGGCTGACACTATTTGGGACGGGATCTGACCTTTGTCCTTTGGCTGCTGAATTCAGGTAGTAGAGCCCTTCCCCTCACAGAAGGATGGTCACCTCCTGGGCAACCAGCACTAACTCAATGACTCCTAATCTCTCAGACTCAAGACCTAGACCCTAAGGAGGGGAAATGCTCACCTCTTAGGATCTTTGTTTGGTTATCTGTGCTTCCAGAAAGGAATTCAAAACAGAAGTGATAGTTAAGGCCTTCGGGTTCAGTCTCTGGCTCACCTAAGCAAGCACATGCTGTTCTGTCTAGTGCCCCTAGCTGCTATGGCTGCTAAGGACTGGGGGAGGAGAGAGAAAGTATTTCCCTGCTCCACTCTCCCAATTGCCAGAAGTCCAAAGGAGATCTGCCTTCTAAGATGCTGGAAGTCCTTTCTCTGTTCTTACAACCTACAGAGTGGAGGGCTCTCCCTAGCTCAGCTGCCAATCCTCTTTGGCAAAGCCCCCAATCACAGGGATCAATAAAGGTCAGCTGTCACCCCAAAGTATAAATCCTTTAGCCCTGAGTCAGAGCACAGGTGAATCCCCTTAGAGCCAGAGCAGATTCACAGATCCACCCCCTTGTTACATTTTTCTGAAGTCTTCGTATTCATAATTTCGTACAGCGTAGGGATATTCCACTAAATTTGTTTACCACAATTTCTTTAGCCACTTCCTGAATCAACGGACACCCTTTTTTTTATAATATCGCAAAAGTGTTGCTATTTCATTAACTCCGGACCTGAATTGGGTATTGGGCTAGATTTTCTTTCTAGATGATAGACAACAGTTGTAATAGTATCTTTCAAAAGGTATTTTTTTTTTTCCTTTTGGAGGATGAAGAGGCATAATCCAGGCTCTGCCACTGTTTGACCTTAAGTAAGTCTCTTCCCCTTTGGGGAAAAATGAAGGGGCTGGACTAGAACACATGTAAAACAATGGGCTGGGTATCTGGAATCCTGGGTTCTAAGGCTGGTAGTCAGGAATGATCTGGCTGCCCTCTAGCTTCTTTCTACCTCCATGATTATTGGGGCACAGTGGAAAAAAGCATTGGACTTAGAGGAAGAGGACCCAGGTTCAGATCCCTGTTCTGCTATTTCTTAGCCTTGTGACCATGGACAAGTCACATCTTCTCTTAGCCTCTCCCTCTATAAGATGAGGAGGTTGTATTCAGTGATCTCTGAGGTCCCTTTTCCCAGTTCCAAATCCTACGATCCTATTAGTCAGGAAGCTGATATCCCAGGGAGTGATGCCCTCCCAGGAGCTAGATGCCCGGCTCTTCTAAAGGAAGTGGGACAAACTGGTTTTGTGACCCTGGTCAAGTCACTCAGAATGTAGTGCTAGAGGGAACTTTCTAAGACCATAAATTACAGACAATGTCCGCATTGATAGAGGGAGTTTTCTCACCTGAGAGTCCCCTATGTCAGTGAAATCACAGGTCCCACCAACCTCTTTCCTTCTCATAGGATGTTAGTGTAAAAATCTGACCGATTGTTTGTAAACAAAAAGTTCCCAAAATATGTGCTAGGAAATCTCTTGCCGATCTTTTCACTGTGCCATTGCAGGCTCTCTTCACAGTGGCACGTACTGGGTTGTTAATAGTGTTGTGGCTGCGTACGCAGGGTGTCGCAAGCGTCTTGGTGCAGTTTTGAGTTACTGAAACTTAAAGTGCAGAAATTTAAAAAAAGTTAATTGAAGGTCCTTTTTTTGTGGTGGGGGGGGAATCTTCATGTGAATGGGACTCCTGAGGAACACACTGGCAGTGAGAATGGAAACCCCAGTAACAGCAAGGAGTCTGGTCCTTGTGCACTTCCTGGTCCTGGTTCTCCTCGGGAGTGTCTCAGAAGCTGTAAGTCACGGGTGCCTCCATTGGAATCTTTTCTTTGGCCACACTAGTTGACTGGGCAAAACACTTGGGAAAAATGCCCATGTGACCTGAGCAATGGCCCTCCAGCCATTCATCATTCACTTCAGAGAGAGTGTCCAGGGTATTCCCTATCTGGAACTCTAGGTCTTTGGGTCCCTCTGCAGAACAGCTGTATGGAGCAACCGTTCGATAGAGCACAAGTCGACCTCTGCAGCGTTCTGTTCCCTGACACTGGAGTCTAAGTCCTGTGTCTGCTGCTGCCTCCTGCCACATCATTTTACACGCCTCTTCCCCAGAAATTGTACTTTCCACTGTCCTGGTGACTGCAACTGCCAGCAGTAGCTGTACCTTGAGGAAGGAACTTAGCCTTGTATTTCCTGCCTTGTATATAGACTTCGTAAGTGTGTTTATTGTATTGTTAAGTGTTTCAGGAATATCGATTTAAAAAGAGGTTGGGTAGATAGGAGAGATCATTTTTGCTTTCTTCACAAACTTTCTTGAGAACAGCCCTGGCCTCCCAGGGAGAATCCTGACCAAAGTTGCTGATATCATACAGGGTCCTGCTCCTGGCTGGGTGGCTTCTTCACTGTGTGACTCATCCAGTCTCCTTGCCAGACTGGGCTGGTTCAGCCACACCTCTTTAGGCTCTTCCTGCCTGTTCCTGTCCAGGTAGCAGACAGAGCCTTCAGGGCTTCCAATCTCTTCTGTGGAGAGGCTCTGATCAGCCCCTTCCCTGGCCTCCATCCTTTCCTTGGCCTCACCCACCTCACCCAAGAAGCCATTTTGGAGCTAGCCCCAACTGGCTGCATCTTCAAGCCTCTCTCCCATGTGGGTAAGGGAGGGGAATCAGATCTAGCCTATGTCCCTTCCAGACCTCACCAGGAGCTTGCTCTAGCCAGCCAGAGCCGGATAACCCTTTCCAGCCTGTTTTTCATTTAGAGAGGATCCAGGCCACAGTCCAGACATTCCATTTGGCAAAGTCAGAAGCTAATCACTCCCATGTCGCTTGGGAAACTGTGGCTGCAGGCAGCTCCGTGGTCAGAAAGCACCACAATTTTTTCCCCCTTCACTCCTGACATTTTAAAAACCAATCAAAGCCTAACCTAGTTTTGCAGTGGAAAGGGAGACGGACTTGGACTCCAGAGCCTCGGGTTTGAGTCCTGTCTCTGCGCAGCGCTCCCTGGCACAGCAACTGGGTGATATGGGCAAATACACTTGCCTTTCAGGACCACTTTTTCCTTATCTATAAAACAGACATTATTCAATCAGGCAATCAGCAAACATTTATTAAGCACCTACTATGTGCCAGGTAGTAAGTGCTGCACACTGGTTTAGCCATTGCACAACTGTGTAGGGTTGTAAAATGGGAGGGTTAGACTAGATAGTCTTTAAGGCCCCGCTCAGCTCTAATGTTCTACAACTTCAAATCCTCTTCATGTACCGATGATATTCTAATTTTGGTAGGTATTCATTACATAGGAGCTTAGACAATGCTGATTTATTTTCTTCAAAGCTATTCCAAAGTCCAGAGCACAGATTAACATTGTCACATATAATTCATTGGACAGGAACATAAAAAAAAAAAGATCATACGGGCTTATAGCAAAACTAATGAGATAGGTGGCTGCAGAAGCATCAAGGAGGCTACCACTTAATTTCAATAATCGACCAAACTAATCTATCATTCAAATCTCTTCCTCAACTTGAACGGAGACTCTTTGCTACATTGATCTAGAGAAACACATCTCCCAAGGGAGCCCACGGCATTTCTGCTTAAAAATCATCCAATTCTTTGACTCTTCGGGGATTTAAACATGCCCAAGGTGGATTGCAGCTTGCTAGACAGTTCTGGATCACTCCTATGGGCCAGAGAATTTGAAGAACCATTTCTTGATTCACTTCAGGGCTCCACCCTTTCACCGGACACTTTCTCCTACCCACCCCACCCCCAATCTTCCACCAAAGGCACACAATATACAAAGAAATGATTTTTGGCTACGTCTCTTGAGTTCTAGATACAGAGCTGAAACTAGGGGGTTTGAGGGGAGGAGAGTGGTCACTTTTCTTAGGGGATGTGAAAGGCTAAGGACTGTGTCTAGAAACTATGAGATACCTAGCAAGGAGGGCATGAAAAAAATGAAATATGGAGTGTAAGGGGCCTGAAAGTTTCCCTTGGGGATGTGAGGTCACACTGTATGCCCTTGACCATTATCCTCGTTTGGGTCTTGGTGAAATCACATTAAATCAGACATCAAGGGTGACATTAAAGGGGAAATGATGTTGCTAAAGAATGTGTTGAGAAGGATCTCTGCACCATCCCTCCCCTTCGATTTTGCCTTGGTCATGGATTAGGGATGAAGAGTATCAGCAACATGTATGGTAGATACTTAGTATCATTAATTCACAGGGACATATGATTTTAGAACTGGAAGAGGCCTTAAAGATCACCAGGTGGCACAGTAGATAGAGTGCCCAGCCTGGAGTTAGGAAGACTCATCTTCCTGAGGTCAAATCCGTCAAATCCGACTTCAGACACTTAACTAGCTGTGTGACCCTGGGCAAGTCGTTCAGCCCTGTTTGCCTCAGTTGCCTCATCTGTAAAATGAACTGGATAAGGACATGGCAAACCACTCCAGTGTCTCGGCCAAGAAAATCCCAAACAGGGGTTGGACATGACCAAAAATCAACAGCAACAAGTACAAACTCTTCATTTTATAGATACGGAAACTGAAGTCCCAAAAGGTGAAATAAGCTGCCCTTTATATTGCTTTAAGGCTTCCAAAGTGCTCTGCCACATTATTCCATCTGATCCTTACAACTCGGAAATAGAGGTGCTATGAAAAAGCCCCCTGGGAGAGGTTAAGGGTAACATAGCCAAGTGAATGTCTGAGACAGGATTTGAACTAAGGTCCGTCTTACTCCAAGTCCAGTGTCCTAACCATTATGAGAGAAAGAGAGAGAGAGAGAGAGAGAGAGAGAGAGAGAGAGAGAGAGAGAGAGAGAAAGAGAGAGAGAGAGAGAGAGAGAGGAGAGAGAGAGAGAGAGAGAGAGAGAGAGAGGGAGAGAGAGAGAGAAAGAGAGAGAGGAGAGAGAGAGAGAGGAGAGAGAGAGAGAGGAGAGAGAGAGAGAGGAGAGAGAGAGAGAGAGAGGAGGGAGGGAGAGAGGAGGGAGGGAGAGAGGAGGGAGAGAGAGAGGGGGGAGAGAGCACAAATAGCAAAGTCAATATTTAAAAACAAACCAACCCTAGTTCAAATCCAGTGCTTGTTTTGCCGCACCAACCTTATTGAAACGTGTTTATATCTCAGCTGGTTTATGATGGAGTTGATGGAGTTGGGGAAGGATGTCATGGGAGCAGATAGCCAAGGCAATGTGATTATCCCGAAGAAAAACATGGGTGATAAGGCTTTCTTGACTCAAAATTGATCTGGACTCTTGAAAGTACAGTATAGTTCAAAGAACCTGGTTTCTATGAGTTTTGTTGAAGGAGAGAAATTAGAAAGGGATGTGCTTTAATACAGCCTTTGTCCAAGTCTCCCTAAGACATCCTGAAATCTCAAGCCTTTGTAACTTTGTGCCTACTGTTCCCTGTGCCTGGAATGTCTTCATCTGTTCCCATCACTTTTACTTGTTAAAGACTTATCCAGTCTTCAAAGTTCAACTCAACGGCTCCTTCCTCCTATAACCCATCCTTGATTCCTCCAGTTGATAATAATGTTTGCCTTCTCAGATTCCACATAGCATTCTATTTCATGAACTTATTACATGATATTGTATATTATAGTTATCTGTCATCAAAATAGAAGTTAAAAAATACCTCCCACATCCCATAGACATGATCCAGAAACTGGCCATAATGTGGTTCATTAGTAAGAAGTATTTGGATTTTTGGGGGGGAAATAAACAAACCAAACAAATAAGTCAAATTGGCAATTTGTACTAGCTCCTTCAAGAGCTGGTATAATAGGTTCGATAGGTCAAGTCAGATCACCAGCCCTGAGCCTTGGCTATGGCTACCTTTCAGAGAATAGGAGGCCCCAGTGAGGAATGTGACTCCTAATTTGAACTATAAACAACTGTGTTATTTCTCCTTTCAAAACTCTAAAATCTAGGTTGTTCTAGCTCAGTACATTGTGTTGTGAGAAGTGGGATTTTCTCTTAGTGGTAACCATGGTAGAGAAAAGAGCATTCAGCTTTAAATCAGGAAACTCTGGTTTCAAATCCTGTCTCTGGCCCTTGATAGATATATGACCCTGGGAAATCCATTTTTTTAACTCATTATTTCATTCTTGTGCAGTTTCTTCATCTGGGAAATGGGAATAATTATACTTCCATGACCTATTATCTCATTGGATTGGGTGAGAAAAAGTGCTTCAGTCTTAAGCTTTAAATTACTACAGATAGGTGGGGTTGTCATGCTGTCTCAAGGGGCCGTGGTCCTGATTGATCTCCACTCTCTTTCCCTGAACAAACACCCTCCAGGCAACACTGAGGAGCCCAACAGCTCTCCACTGTTGACTATGGTTGTCTGTACAGTAGAGTGAGAAACAGAAAGGGTTAAGAGTCTGTGGCCAGACAGGACTCTACCAGAGTGATTAGGTGTAGTGCCCAATTAAAGATCAATAAGACCTTTCAAGTGATTTATAAAAATGGATCAGTAAGAAATGTCCTTTTAGAAACTCCTGCGAGGAAAATCGCCATACTCTCTGTCATATTGATCGGCCCTTTATGTCTAAACACACATTAGCCCGAGCAGACAATAAAAATTAATCCTCTTCTTTTGTCAAATGGAAGGTCATTTTCCCAACTTTCCTTAAGGGGAATGATGTCATTAAATATGCTACGGAGACATTTTATTAAATCTGATGAGGCTGTTTGCATAAAAGCAAATTGGGGCCATCAGGATGGAAAAGAAGGATATTTTACGAATAACAATGGAAAGTATTTATTATAAGCATCTTGTTGAACAGATGTATAATTAAATAGAAAATAACTCCATTTAAATTGTCCCACATATCTGAATTCTGTGAGAAATGCAGTAAATTCAAAGCCCTTAACCTACTCTGTATTACCTACCCTATTCTAAGGTCTTTAAGCAGTGGGATGTCCAGTGCTCCATATGGACTGGAACAGCTTTCCTCCCCTACAATAATGTTTATTTATAAATTAAAGTGCTGAATGAAAGGTTACAACTCCAGCCATCCCTGAGGCCACCAAGGCAGCTACATCTGCTAAACATTCGGCATTTGGGATTCAATGAACATCTTTTGTACTAGAGTGCAATGCATGAGTGAAGCTTTTTTTCCAGTCCAGAGAAATTTAAAGACTCATAGAATGTTAGAGCTGGAAGGGATAGAACATAGAATGTTAAAACATAGAACCATAGAATGCTAAAAATCAAAAGGACCCGAGAATTAACAGAATGGACAATGTTTCTGGACAGGACCCTAGAGACCATGCAGTTCAGTTCCCATATTTTACAGGCCCAGGGATGGTGGTTGGCGGGGGGAAGGGGGTGGTAAAGTGACTTTGACTAGGGCTTCACCTCAAGTCTCTGGAGTTCATCTTTAATACTATAACACATTTCCTCTCCGGTATTATGATGCTTTTTCTTTTGGAGGTGAGGGAGGATGGGAAGGTGAGTGTTTTAGAGAGATTTGGGGGAGTTGACTTTGTTCTATTGAAATCCATATTTTCTTCTTTTTCTAAATATTTTTGTAAGCCAACAGAATAAAACAATAAATGTCATCAAATTCAAATGCTGTGTTGTAGCTGGTATATCCCAAGTGGTTGTGCTCCTCATCTATAGGCAAGTCACAGAGACTTAGTATTAGAGATTGAGGGAAATGAAGTAGTGACCTAGTAAAGCTCTCTCATTTTCTTTTTTTTTTTTTTTTGGCAAGGCAATTGGGGTTAAGTGACTTGCCCAAGGTCACACAGCTAGTACATGTGTCAAGTGTCTGAGGCCAAAGCCCTCTCATTTTCTAGAAGAAAAACTGAGAATTGGAGAGGGGAAGTGACTTGACTAATTCTAATACAGCTAGTTGGAACCATAGGTATCAAAGGAAGGCACTTTAGACTCATGGGATGCAAAATATCAGAGCTAGAAGGAGGCTTAGAATGTTAGAACAGAACCATAGAATGCTGGAGCAAAAAAGGACCTTAGGAATCACCTAGCCCAACTCACTCACTTTACACAGTGAATCTGTAAATCTGAAGCCTAGAATCTGAGGCTGAGAAAGAAGTCTGTACCTTTGATTTTTATATTAGACTATTTTTTCATCCTATGTCCAGTGTAGATTTAAGACTTTGGGGCCATTTCTCCTCTAGGTAACACTAGAAGAGAAATCATATTTCTGAAATTGCAAAGTAAGTTAAGCACACATCAAAATGGAGTTTCTCTAAGAAAAGGGGAAAAAATTCCTTTTGATTCTCCACTAATATCTACTGCTTCAAGCATTATGGAATACTAGGTTTCCAAATATATCACTCATGTTACTTACATGGACCATCCTCAATTTACACATCGGTGTGTTCCAGCATACTTTGTAAGCTGGATGTCTGGAATTTGGAGGGCATAGTCCTTGGGAAGCAATGTTATAAGTGGGGGGGAGGGGATTAAGTTCCCACAAAGCACAGTTCAACTCAAAATGGTGCGGCATTTAGGGCTAATACTATACAACCCTGAGCCCTGGTCTGAGCTCAGAGTCCTACTGAGCTAGGGCCCCTGATTCCTCCTTGGCCCTTTGCCCTTCTGAATGGTGTTTCCTTCATAGTCCTGAATCTGAACCTCAGGCCATAATGTTTTGTTGGTTACCATATTTTGGTGTTAGTAAAATGAAAGATTTTTTTCAGAAAAAGAATGTGCCTTTGTTTTTTTTTGTTTTCCTCCTTCAGAAACTTTGTGAATCAATCTCTCAAGAATATTTCAATTGAGTTGCTTCTAGAATTGTCAGTCAATAAACATTTATTAAACACCTGAAGGCATTGTATTAAGCACTAGGGAGGCAAAAAGAGGCAAAGAGAGTCCCTGCCCTCAAGGAGGAGAGAGATGATAGGGGAGATAACAAGTAAACCAGTAGGTACAAACAAGCTATTTGCTGGATGAAAAGGAAATAACTTTTAAAGGGTAGGCACTAGAATGAAGAGAAATTGGGAATGGCTTCCTGTAGAAGGTAGGATTTTGGTGGGAATTTAAAGGAAGCCCAAAAAGCCAATAAGCAGAGAAGAAGAGGGGGAACATTTTAGAAATGCCACAGCCAGAGAAAATAAGTTGAAAAATGAAGTGTCCTGTTTGTGGAATGGCCAAGAGAGACCATTGTCACTGGATGGAGGTGGAATAAGGTGTAAGGAGACTAGTAAAGTAGGAGGGAGACTGTACACTTGGGCTAATCTAGCTGCTTTGGCTTTCTTGGTTTTCTTTGGTGCCGTTTTTGTCTCTTCTATAAGCAAAACCAGGGCTCCCAAGTGAGAATCTAAGTGTGGTAGCTCCATTATCTTTAACAACCCTATCCTAAAAAATGCTTACTATTTAATAAGTATAAAGCTTAGTACTGGAGATAAAAATACCTAGGTGAAGACAGTTTTCACCTTCAAGCAGTTTAAATTCTAATAGAGGGAGATAACGCATATAGATAACATGTAGAGAGGTGGTCAGGAAGGAATTTCTTGGTTTGGAAAGTTACTGGGTGAGCAGAGTCATAAGAGAGTAGATTGATATAGTCTTTCCAGTAGCAATAGCAGTATCTTTTGCTTTGATGGTTATATGACTGGAAAGTAGAAGTACAAATGGCAGAGAGGATAGATACATGGTAAGGAGGGTGGTGAGATGTTTAAGGAGGAAAGTTAAGCATGACTGGGTATGTGAATCAAGACAGTGGAGGCCCCAGGGTGGGAGTTCAAGACCTGAAAAGATTGTCTTCCAGGGCACGGTTTCTGATCTAGAAGGTAACGGGATGGTGATAAGACAGCCGGGGAGTAAAGTGAAACACGGTTGGAAGCTCTTAGATATCATAAGGCATGTGACAAGAAAACCTCGTTATAAAAGTCTTTGTAGATTTTTTCCACACTTTTCCTTTGTTGTCCTCCTTCTAATTTCATCCTTATATGTCCTTGGTATGACTTTGCTTAGTTGAATATTTCACCAAGTTTTCTTTAGACTGACTTCACTTTTCCTTTCTTCTTTCTATTTTTTTAAAGATGCTGCTGCTTATAATCTACCATCTTCCCTCTTCAAAACGCTTTACAAATTAGTTTATACTCTAAAATAGTGTTGCCTTTGATTGCTTTATCTTTTCCCTTAGTAAGTATATCTGCTGGAACGTTTTTAAAGCTGTTTTGTTCTCCTTAGTGTCTCTTTCCTTTCTTCTGTCCATAACCCATTTTTATCAATAATAACTTGTTTAAATAGTACAAGATGGAGATAATTTAATTGTGTCATTTTATTTTAATTTTTTTTCTTTTAGCTTTGTGCTAATTTTGATTGGGCTGGCAATAGAATTCAATAGGTTTTCTCTATAAGGCACTTTAGGAATGACTCCCACATCGGGAGTGTCATTTCCTATCTGTTAAAATATGCTTTTGGTGATATCATTTGATATGTGCCAAGTTCAGTGCCTACTGATCCTTTTCTCTAAGGAAAATACTTATGCTATACAGGCATGAGGGTTCTGTGTAGTCTGCACATCTTTATTCCTCCTCATTCCTGATTCCTGCACTAAACTTTTCAGGAAATTTAATGTCAATACGTAACTCAACATTTGAAATATCATAATTTACATTGCTTTAATTTAGAGGGACTTAGCAAGTTTTTCATAGGTTTTTTCTGCCTCTTCATTCTCTGCAATAGATGTTGGTGCAGAAGCTACAATTTTTTCCATGTTTTTTTTGTTTGTTTGTTTTGCAAATATTTGTCATGAACACTGTAATATAAGATGGCCGAATGTCCCATGAAGTGATGTCTTTTGTTGTCTTTGTGTGCATGGTAAAACCAATTCCTTTATGTGAGACTCTCAAGGATAACCCATGAGTCAATCCTTCAAATGGCCTTTTTTTCTTCTGCTGCCACTATTCATTGACTTTGTTACAATAAATTATGATTATCTATGTTGATGTCTCTGCCCACTAATAGACTTTATGCTCTGTGAGGACAGGGCCTACCTTTTTCTTATTTAAACTTTGTATCAGAGTAGCACCAACCGTGGGACTCTGCACACTGTGGACATTTTCTGAATGGTGAATGAGTAAACCCATTAGTTTATGTTTTCAAACAAGTGCTCCCTTATGAATCCTCTTTCATGCCCTCCCCCCCTTCCTTATATACTTTTTTCTTCTGGAAGGAGACAGAACTACAAAAGTTCAGAGGAGAGAGATATCTTTGTGAACTTGGGGAGACTTCCTTGAAGGGTATATAGAATTTTGATAGGCTTAAGAACAGGGCATATCCTAGGCTGGGAGGGATGAGCACATATAAAGACTTAGAGGTAGTAAAAGCAGAGTTTGTCAGGGGCCAGAGAGAAAGAATAATTCACCGGGAGCCAAGAAGTCTGTTAAAGAATATTGAGAGATGAGGCTAGGAAAAAAGGTCAAAATCAGATTGTGGAAGGCCTTGGGGACAATAAACATTATTCTACAGGCAATACAGAGCCGTAAAAGGTACTGGAGAAGGGAAATATGATGAACCTGATATTTTTAAGATGATTAAAATGGTGGTCAGGTCTAAGATGATTGGTATAGGAACGACTCTCAGATGATGGCTGGTGGTAGATCCTGGAGTCATATCAAGAAACTGATGTTGATAGACATGAGGTGAGGCTGGAAAAGCACACAAGGGGTCAAGAGTGAGAAAAGACTGGAACTGGGGAATTTCTGAAAGTCAGAGGTTAGGTTGAGCAGAGGGGGTGAGGAGCCAGGCAACCACTTGGATGTTAGAACTTGACATTTAGTAGGTGCTCAAAAATTATTTGTTAGTTTGAACTGAATTATAGAATCACAGGATCTGGAACTTGTGGGAGGATGAATTCATCTAGCAGAGTCCCCTACTATGTGGGCTGGGAGAGTTCTCTTCCTTAAAAGTTACTGAAACCATCCATGAGCGTAATTTTCTCAGTGAACTAAGGGCTCTGGCCAGACGTCACTTCCTTCCTGCCAGAACAAAAAAGACATGAGGAGCTGAGGTCCCTGTTGGATACATGGCTAGCAGAACACCATGGGCAAAACCCAAAGGGAGAGTAGCTTCACTCCACTCAATCAGCACATGATATCCTTGCTTCATATCCTTTTAAAATATCCCTTCCCTTTTGTATGGCTATCTTTCCTATTGCTAACTTTTGAATCACTTATGGCTGTCTGATTTTGTTCAAATATTGAACCTAAGCTGTTGGAGATCTGCCTGAGTTGAACCAAGCCACCACAGATTTAGAAGGAGTCTTAGAGATAATCTATTCTAATCTAATCCTCCAATTTTATGATTTCACATCTAAGAAAACTGAGTTCCAGAGAAGCAAAATGGCTTGTCATATAGGTAATAAAACGCAGAGCTGGTGTTTAGATCCTGGTCTTTTGACTTCAAACCCAGGGCACTTTCTTATACCTTTATCTATAAAGCATTGGGCCAGAAACCACTAAAGGAGTCAATATTCAAAGAGTATGTGAGGCAAGGTAGAATAAGAACATAGGATGAGAGAGACACAAGAGTATGGTCATGAACCAGAAATGGGGTAGTATTAACAGGAAACATTGAGACAGAGGTAGCTTCTCTTTAAGCTGGGTAACTTCTTTTATAAGGAACTAGATGGAATTGGGAAGGGAGGGCTCGATCTGGAGTCAGAAAGACCTGAATTCGACTCTTACCACAGCTGGTTACTAGCTCTGTGACCGTGGGTGAGTCTCAGTTTGCTCTTCTGTAAAATGGGGAAAATGAGAATACCTACCTCACAGGATTTTTGTGAAAATCAACTGAAATGACTTATGGAAAGCACTTTGCAAACCTTACAGAACCGCAGACATTTTAGTTATGATTATTGCTATGATGATTGTGATTGGTATAATATTTCCTGTTGGAGCAGGAATGAATCCCAGATTGCAGAGTGTGATTCCACCCTGGGGCTGCAGATGAGAACTAGGTAAGGAGGTCTTATCATCTGATAATTGGGTTACAGTGGGAGCACAGGTTCTGAAATAAGGGAAGATCCTACTTCATTACAGGGTAGATTGTCAGAAGAGAAAACCGTGGTTCCAGGATTTCCCAGATGCTACATTTTAAATGAGGTTTCAGTTCAATATATGGATGAACTTTCTGAAAATCGGAGCTGTTTAGCAGAGGAACAGGCAACCATACTAGGTATATTAGAAGCTGCATCTGCTTTGCAGAGGCTGGGATGGTTTCCCTTTAAGGAGGCAAGGATTTGTTGGTCCAGAGAAGTAGGGCTTAAACCTCTGGCATTGCTTTCTTGTTGCCTGAGGCATAAAGAGTCCAGCCTATGGTAAATGATATGCTGAAGATTTAGTGGAATTCCTACTGTCCTGTGGGGTGTCTGTCTGACTCAGCCTTTTCAGCCTGATGAATACTAAAAAAAAGGGGGGGGCATTGTATACATTTGAATTAATGAATTGCATCTTTTTAATCTAATTGAAAAATAAATTTATTTTTATTTCATTTCTGCAGACTAATACCAAATGTTCTGGGCCAGGCCTAGCCCAGGCCAGTCCAATATATCAAGCTCAAGATTAGAATGCAATGAAATACACAAATCATACAATTAAATAAAGTTAAATTCCAAATGGCTGACATTCTGTATTTCTGAGGCCTCTTCCAGCTGTGACATACTGTGTTCTATACTTCTAAAGCCTATTCTTGTTCTAATGTTCCATGCCTCTAAAGTCCCTTATAATTGTGACATCCTGTGTTCTATGATTATATAAGGTCCCTTGCGGCCCTGACATTCTAGATTCTGTCATTTCACATTAAAAGAAAAAGTAGCTGTCATGATGCATTCCTGCAACTTTGACTATGCCATTCACTCCTGTAAACACTGAAATAAGATGATAAAATACTGTGACATGAGAAGAAACATGTGAATTCCATAAATTATTTGTTAGGTAAATAATTCCAGGACTGCATATTTCTTTCCAGCAAGTATTCAAGTCAAGACCATGCATCATATACTGTCTGCAATATACAGAGGCCTCCCATCAGCTCTGCAGAGAATACTGATGGTGAGAAGCCAATTTGAACACGTTAATCCAGCCTGAGTCTGATTTTTTTTCCACCAAAGCTTCAATATGCATCTGATCTCAGGATATTGGATTTTTCTTTGAGGAAAGAAATAAATGACTTATCTGGGGAATAAACCTAGTCCTCTCTCAATGCGTTGCTCACCATATATATTGGGCGAAAATCAGGTTCACTGATTCTAATGTAAATCTCTAAAGCTGAAGTGTGATAATATGAGTTTCTGTATTTTATGTGCCTAGTAAGTAGGTTGCATCTTTTTTGGGGGGCGGAGGAAGAGGAAATAAAGGAAGTGAAATTAATGTTTGTGGGAGGAAGTAAAAAGAGTCCTGGAATGGGAACCAGATGACCAGGGTTTTGTCACTAAATATTTGTGTTTCCTTGGATAAGTCACTTCCTTTCTTTGGTTTTCAGGTTCTTTAACTTCTAAAAGAATGGGGGTTTGGTTGAAGGGGATGTTGCTAAAGTATTTTCTAGCTCTAATGTTCTATGTTCTATGGGACCAAGGTCCCTTCTAGCTTTAGCATTCTTTCCTTGTTCTAAGAAAGATACCTTAACCAAAAACATCACCCGGGTCTGTGAACCTCTGAAAGAGCCAACCCTCCCTGTAGGGCCTTGGGCAGCTGACGGACTGTGGTTTAATTTGGATCAGTCATAAAATTCAAGTCTTTTTTTTTCATGAAAGGTGAAAGAAAATCAGAGGAGGCAGTAGAAAGAATATACCAAATAATGGATTTATAAGCATTATAATGTGAAATTTCCCACCTGTGGCTAATGTGTTCAGAGCCCCTAGCTTAGTGCTTCGCATGGAGTGGCTGATCAATCAGTAAAACCATAGAATGGCAGAACTGGATGTGACCTTAGAGATTATGTAATCTGATCTCCTCCTTTTATAGAAGAGGAAACTGGAAGGGTCTCAACTCCTCCTAATGTATGTTGAATTAAATTTATTGATTTGGGGGGAGGTCCTACTTAGCAACTGACACCTTGTTTGTATCATTAATTTGAGAGGCAGAGGAAAGAATGCTGGCGTTAGAAGATTTAAAGTCGAGTCCCAGCTCTGCCATTAAGTGAAATCATGGCTCATGGGGCTCAGAATCTCAGTTTCTTTATCTGTAAAAGTACAGTAAAAATACTTGAAGAACCGTTGTAAGAATTGCAAGAGGTAACAAATGTATAGCCCATTCAAAAGTTAGTGGTTTTTTTTAAACTTCCAGAAAGAAAAACCCAAAGCCAGGCTCTATCAAGGTTTCCATTTTTTCACTGCGGACTGAAAGTTCAGGGTTGTGTCGGTCAATTTTTTCTTCTTCTTCCACTGGAGCTCAGTGAAGCCGGCTCCTCCCCCCCCCCCCACCAGGCTCCCTCCTTGTTTACTGTGCTTCATATAGGTCCTATGTCCAAGCTTCCAACTTTATAACATGCAGCTGAGCCCATTCTAGGTCAGTATCCATTGGTCCTTAAATGACCCTGATTCTGGGGGCCATGGCTCTGGTTCTTAACTGGTTCTCCTTCCTCTACCCTCTGCCACAGACTCTAGACAAGAAAGCATTATTTCTTTAGAGCATTAAGGTTCAAGTCATTACAAGGGCATTTAAAGGAATTTACTCAGCTCACACTGGTTAACTAGCTTCCTGAACTATTCAGTTGAATTAAATTTGATTGTCAAAAATGCATTTATTAAGAGACTATGGTATTCAGGACTCTCTGCTTGGTACTGGGGCTATGTCTATAACCAGGGCAATATTGTCCCTGGCAGGATAGAGGGGAGAAAGGCAGCCCCAGTGGGCTACTTCCATTGAGACAAGGATGAATGGTAATCAGAACTGCCATTGTATACAAGGACATCATAATAATCAGGTAAATATGCCGAGGGGCTTTGCAGGGGGCCTGAGACCAACATTACCTCCAACATCTGATTAGGGTTTGTCAGGACCACAAAACAGAATAGAACCAATTCCTCACTGGGCCTTGTTTAAGGGAGAGGGGGCAGATAGGAAAGGCCAACAGCCATGTTAGAGCACCAGGGAGGATATTAGAAGACAGGGATTGAAGCAAAGGACAAAGTCTCAGTCCTAGACATCTCATCTGAAACTCCAGTGGTAGAAGGCAGAGGGGACAGGAGCAAGGGGATTCTGATCCCCCCCATCCATGAAGGTTGGAGTCTGAACCCTACCTTAAAGTTCCAAAGCAGAAATAAGATATGAGCAAACAGATGAAAATATGAACTGCAATAAATAGGGTCAAGAAGAGTTGAATATAACTGAGCAGACCGAACAACAACAAAATGAGGATGAAATATCTACATACTATTAGGGGAGAAGGAGACAACTGCCTTTTCAGAATCCCGTGATCTTGAAGGGTCACAGAGGCATTTAATAAAGACAGATACAGAGCCTGGATGGAGTTGTATTCTATTTTGTTGGTGTGAAGAGAGAAAAGAAAAAGGAAAGGCAGAAGAATATACAAAGGAAGAAATGAAGAATTAGGGCAGGAGCCTTAATATTTCTCGTGGTTGGAGTGCATGGGGAGAAGAGCATATAAACAAGGAGCAAAGGAATTTCATGACCTTCGTTCTTATCTGAATGGAAAAAGGAGGAATGAACACATACAGGAACATTCAGTTTGCATTAGAAACTTATTGAGCTTAACAGGGAAACAGGCAGAGACAGAGAGGATAAAAGGGGAAGGAAGGAGAGTTGGGAATGGTTTAGCTACAGCCAAATGTGAGCTTCAGAGGTCATAGAGATATGGACCATTTGGATCAAACAGAAGGGGTTAAAACTAGAGAAAGAGAGTATGAGAATGACATTTAGGGATTGGGCTAGATGAATAGAGAAGGGACAGAAGAGTGGGATGCGACCACTTCAACGATCGATTGCTAGTGTTGGCCACATTTCTTTCCTTTCACCGCCACTTTCTTCTTTGTAAAGACAAGAATAAGGGACAAAGTGAGGAAAAAGTAAAAGAGGATATGGTGGAGAGAAATATACCATATTGTTAAAGAAAACGGTTTTAGAACAGTTAAAAATTCTGATCGATGCCATGACCAGTCATGACTCCAGAAGACTGATAATGAGTCATGCTTCACACCTCTTAACAGGGAGATGATGTTTTAAGGGATATAATAAGATGTATTTCCAGGCAGAGTCAACATGTGGATTTGTTTTGCTTGGCTATATATAGTCAAAAGAGAGGGATTTGATTTTTTTTTTGGTGGGGGTAGTGATAGTAATGCCATAGTCATGCCAAAGGAAGAAAAGGAGAACATGTCAACAAAGTATTTTAAAAATACACAGCAGAGAGCAGAAGGAAAATAATAAGGGGACACAAACAAATAGGACATTGGCGATACTGCCATATTAAATTTAATATATACCTAAAAAGCTATATATAATAGAGATTTACAGTTTTATATATGGCCTCCTTTTTCTATTTTTTTAATATGAGAATGTTTATACTTGGTGGTGTTCTCAAATGCATAATTAAAAAAGGATTTTTTTTTCCTTTTAAAGAATGAGGTTCTAAATGGGACTGTTGCAATGGGAATGGATAAGAGAGGCCAGATATGAGGGAGACTGCTTCTAACTATGGAAGAGTTACCCTCCAAACACCATGTTTTCCATTAGTTGAGAACTCTAGACCTTACTGCTTTTATAGGACCTCAAAAGAAAACAGCAATATTCTTCACAGAATCGTTCCTAGGCCACCCCAGATGATTTTGCATTGTCCTCGCATGATATTCTGGACAAAGGGGATTCACCTATGTTACAATTCCAGGCTCATGAACTTGCCTAATCTTTATTTTGTTTAGAGTTATCCTAGCCAGGCGTTCTGGAAAAGCTTCAGCATGTGGGTTGTGATCCCAGCCTCCAGCCTGATCAGTTAGGCCAGTGAGCTATGGGTTATTTAGACACACCTCCCTACTTAATCACTGTCTAAATTGTCCCCTACTCAGGGGTGACCATCAAACGAACACATACCATAACAAGGAGGGGGAGTTCGAATTTCCCCAAAGTACAGAGATACTTTGCAAGACCCCAAGCAATTACAAAGAACACTCCTCCCTTTCATATATCTTTTCTTTTTATTACAGGCTTTTTTTTCCTGCAGGTCTTTAAAGCACTTATCTTGTAATATTTTAAAATTATATTTACATGAGTAGTGTTATCTCTCCTATTGGGAGCTCCATGAGGGTAGGGACTAGGTTTTATCCACATTTTGCATCTGCCTCAACCCTCAGCGCAGTGATTTCTATATGACCGGTACTTAATAAGAATTTAGTATGTTTTTTTGTTTGTTGTAGTTAAGAAGAGGAAGGTTCCCAACGTGTCGAATCCTGCAGAGAGAAGCAGAATGGCATGGCAGTGAGAAGAGAGAAGCGTTCATTCAATCAAATGGGCAGGCCACCCTATGGAAGAGTGAGAGGAAGAAAGGGGCATGAGTAGCCCAGGCTAAGAGGGCATGGATGACATGTGTTCTGCATAGTTTAAATGAGTTTCCACATTGATGAGATTGCAGATACATTGAATTGTCAAAGAATTGAACTAAATTCTTCCACGTGCCAGGGTGTGAATTAAAAGAAAACCCTGCAAAACTCTGGTCTGGGAAAACAACACAATGCTATCATCTTTTTTGGCCAATCCACATTCTGTTCATTTTCCTCACTTCACAAACTTCTTTAAGAAATGAGACTTCTTCAGCTTTCCTCCAAATGGTCAAAGATGGTCAAAAATATTCCTTCCTTTTTTATTTTTCTGCTTTATAGAATGATCAGAAATGCACAGCACGAAAGAGACTACCTGGTTGAATCTTTATAATTTTACAGATGAGGAAACTGAGGTACACATAGGCTAAATAACCTGTCCAAGGTCAGACAGGGTGTAAGCATCAGAGGCAGGTCTTGAACCCAGATTTTTGGACTATGGAGACACTTCTTTTTCCACAGTACCATGATTCTCAAAGTTAGCTCTTCCCTAAGAAACTACCAGGGCTATGGCTGGCTCCATTGAGATGGTAAATTTCAACACCTCCCCATTAGATAAAGCCATATTTATTGTTAAAAGTTAATACATGATTTCAGATTGGAAGAATCTATTCTTTTGCAGAACTTAATTGGTTATCAGACAAATCCCTCATTTTTTTAAACAAGAGGAGAATAAGGTAAGCCATTAAAGAATTAATGTTGGTGAAATAGGAATAAGGTGAAAAGATCTAAGCTCTTTGGAGAAGTTATTTCCTTCTCTCCTCACTTCCCTCCCTTATGCTCTACTTCTCTTCCATATTTGCTTGTCCATTTGTAATATTTCTGCTTGGCACTGTATGGTGGGTAAAGGAACATGGCATCATGGGAAGATACTGGAAATCAGGAGATTAGGATCCTGCACAATCTTTTAGCTTTGTGATCTTCCTCTCTCTGAACCTCCTTTCCTATATTTGTAGAGTGGGGATAATAATACTTGACCATCTAGCTCATACTACGCAGTTGTTTTGTGAAGATCTATGAGATGCTGCAGGTAAAGCCCTTCGCAAACCTCAACGTTCTATATGTAAATGTGAATTGTAATTAGTAGATGACTCAAGTGGTTTGGTTTGGGGAAGCACATTCAAATGGCAGAAAGAGTACTTTTCTGAATATTAGAAGCCTGGGATTCAGGGGAAGGGAAAGGGAACAATCCTTTGTTAAACAGCAGCTATGTGCCAGACATGGTGCTAAGCACTTTACAAATATTATCGCATTTGGTCCTCACAACAACCCAGTGACTTTATAGAAGTCAGTTTTCCTCTCTTCTCCCAAGTTTCCTCACCAATAAAAAGATAGGTTTAGAAGCAGTCTCTAAGTCCTCTTTCAACTCAGGCATTCTATGATTCTAAGATTCTTAGTAGATTTCTTCTCTTCCCCATTGAATCATGAACTGCATGAGGGCAGGGACTATGTGAATCTTCCATAGCATCAAGCCCAGGACTTTGTCCATCCATGGTAGGCAGTCAGCATTGGTGATAGATAACTACTGTCCCCTTGCCTCTCTAGCCTCCTGCTTCTTTCTATAGGATTCAATTTATTTCATATTCAATTTTCATATTTTCAAATTTCATATTAAATTTTCAATCCATTTCATCTTCATTCTTTTGAGTGTGGCTGTTGCTGACCCAGATCTCGTGTTTCACCTCACTGACATTGGGAGCGACTTTCCCATCACCGGACAGACCAGCTGACTCTTGGATTCTCTTGGGCTCCCATTTCAGTCGCTATTCTTTGGTGTTGTTCTCTGACTGTACCTGCTATACGATTCTCAGTCAGGCCAGGAAACTGTTGTAAGAGCCAAGAAAAACAACCTCAGAAGTCCAGTAAGGAAGTAGGAAAGCTGAAACCCATTCAAATGGTGCCTGCGCTGGAGGGCTTGGCAACGGTTCTTTTTTTTTTTTTTAACCGTAGCATGTGACTGGGATTTAGAGAGATAAAGTGACCATCCCAAGGTCACATAGATGCTTAGTGGCTAAAGTAGTATTGTATCATTTGGGGAGCCTGTTAGAAGTAACTAGGTAGTTCAGCTCAGATATTTACCAGCTGTGTGACCCTGGGCAAATCACTTAACCTCTGCCTGCTTCTGTTTCCTCATCCATAAAATGATAAGGATAATGACTCTACCTCCCGGTGTTATTGGGAGATAAAATGAGTTAACATTTGTAAAGCCCTTAGCATGGTTCCTGCCGGCACATAGTAGGCTCTTTATAAATCCTTCCTTCCTTCCTTCCCATCTCAGGCCATTCAACCACTCCATCTGCTATCTACCACCAGCTGTGCCTGGCATGAACTCCATCCCTACCTCAGTCTCCTTAAAGAAGCAATTCGGGCTCCACCATTTAAATGAAGTCTTTTCTGACTGTTTTAAATCCTAGTGTCATGTCTGCCTAATTCTCTCTTATTTAACTACCTTATCTTTATTTTCTTTATATTTATTCTGTTTACATATGCACTTATTCTCCCCACCTTTAGAATGTAAGCTACTAGAGAGTAAGAATTGTTTCATTATTTGTGGCGGTATCATTAGCCCCTCGTACCAACTAGCTCAAAATAGGTGCTTAATAAATGCTTATTGATTGTTCTGTAACTTGGAGTCTCAGAGAGTTGTCTGGGGCACTGAAAAATTAGGGACTTGTCTAAGGTCACACAGGCAGTCTGCATCAGGATATGAACCCAGGACTTTGTCACTCTGAGACCATCTTGCTATTCGCTATGCTGGACTGCTTCTTATTCCCATCAGCTACATTAGTTCCTTGATACCAATAGTATGAGAGGAAGACATACACACTGGATTTTTGTTGTTTAGTTATTTCAGTGGTGTCTGACTCTGTGACCCCATTTGGGGTTTTCTTGGCAAAGATGCTAGAGTGGTTTGCCATTTCCTTCTCCAACTCATTTAACAGATAAGGAAACTGAGGCAAACAGGGTTAAGTGACTTGCCCAGGATCACACGGCTAGTGTCTGAGGCTGACTTTGAACTGAAGATGAGTCTTCCTGACTTCAGTCCCAACATTCTATCCACTATGCCACCTAGCTGCCCGCACAAGGGATACCTAATATTACAACAAGTCCAGCTCACACTTATGAATGCTGCTTTACAGCTACGAATCACTTTAAAAAAGATGACTAAACTCAACAAACATTTATTAAGCTACTACTATATGTGACGTATTGTCCTAAGCACTGGCCCATGTCAGGTGAGATAAATAACATAGTCCTTGCTCTTGAAGAGAGAGAACGTAAGTTCATAGTTTGGTAGGATTCAGAGCTGTTAGGGTTCTTAGAATACATCTAGTCCTACTCCCTAATTTTACAGCTGAAGAAACTAAATCCCTAAAAGGCTAAGCGACCTGTTTAAGATCACTTGATAGGCAGTAAGTGTGTCAAAATTTGAACCCTAGTTCTCTGACTCCAATCAGTCAATCAGCATCAAGCATATCTCCTTTTTTCCCCTTCCTTCTTATCACTTCAGTGCATTTCTCTAATGTTATTTCCTTTTATTATCACAAAAACTCTAAAAGGGGCATGGCAGTGTGGTGGAGTGAGATGAGCCCTGGATATAATCAGAAGAGATCATTTAAAATGTTTACCAGAAGGCTTACCATTTGGAGCTTACACGTTAAAGGAAGGTAAAGGGGCATTGGGTAGGAAGAGAGGGAGCTCTGTAGGGGTTATTATAGAGAAAGTCCAGAAAGCCAGAGTGCAGCCTGGAGAGTAATAACACTTGGCTGGCCTGCATATGGTCCTTAAAAATAGAGGTTTTGAGAAGACCCAGCTAGTTAGGGGGCGAGGCAACAGGGGCCAGTACTTCCGAAGTGAGAATTCAGGGGTGGAGTGATATCCATCCCTTCTCTGGCTTCCTTTTTCTTATCTGGGAAATGAGGATTTTGTTCTAGACTGGCCTTCTATGGACCCTTCCACCTTCGAATTCTATCAATTTAGGTAGTTGAGTTTTGAGTTGTCCTCATTTTTGCGATGATGAAACAGGCTCAGAACGATTGAGTGAGTTGTCGAGGTCACACAGTAAGCAGCAAAGCCAGAATTCAGCCCTGGGTCTTCTCACTCCAAACAAAATGCTATACCACAGCTGCCTCCTTCGGCTATTGGATTCCTCATGCAGGGGTGAAACTGGATACACTATTTTTCAAAGGCACAAAAAACAATATTTACTGTGTGAAACTGGAGATCAGTAGTCCTTTGCATGTGAACTTTTTATTTTTTATTTCACAGAATCACAAAATAACAGAATTGGAAGAAACCTCAGAAGTCATCTAATCTAATCCACATGTGACATCATTCCCTTTATGTCTCCAGCCAGCCTTTGCTGGAAAACATTTAATGAGAGGAAAACCCATTGTCACCCAAAATATCCCATTCTATTCTTACATAGTTAATTTAGGAAGCTTTCCCTTACCTTTTAGCCTATATCTTCCTCTCTGTAACTTCTACCTATTGCCTCTAGCTCTACTGTCTGCAGCCAAGCAAAATGAGTCTAATCCTTTTTCCAACATTAACATAGCCCTTTAAGATGGGGGTCTGGTGCATGTGCAGAGGGCCCATAATGGCATCTCCCTTTGTGACTACTGTGCTTCTAGGAGAGTGATGCTAAAGCGGGATGGAGGACCTTGGAGAGACTGTGGAGCATGACTAGACATTCTTTGATTAGTAGCCACATAGTGAAGAGAAGCCTCTTCAATTGGCTGTGGAGACATTCAAAAAGGCTGACCAGCTTGAGCTATGACCTCTTTGCCTCAGACCTCCTGCAGGAGCTTGGCGACGTGTTTGCTCAGGCCAGTTGGTAAAGGGAGTGGAGAATACAACCTTTTAAGTTCAGAAGATCTGGAGGCACCTCGGCATTCAAAGTTTCCAGAATTAGGGTTTGTAGCCAATGAAGCATTAGGGCCTCAAGGGGCAAAGAGCAAATGAGCTTCTAGAGTCTTTCTCAAATCCTCAGCTCAGTAGGTGCTGAATGATGCATCCAGTAGCAATGTCACCTTTGGACATGAACTTGGTGGGACCAAGGTGAAACTGAACTGACTCTCCTTGAGACTGAGGTGGTAACAGGGATAATATGACCCCAAAGTATTTGAGAAAATGTTTGTAGTTAGTTCTTGCTGTATTTCAGGAGCATAAATATCCCTTTGTCAAAAACAGATGTGAACCTATGAAGGGAGAGGAATGCATCCAGTGTGGGGTTTGAACAGATAGCAGGAGCAACGTGAACCCTGCTAGACTCCTCAGTGTATGCCAGGACTCTGAGGGGCAGATATAGCAGCCTGGCTCTGAGAGACAGAGCTCATATGCCCCATCTCATTCAAGTTTTCACCATCATCTGGTGAGGCAGGTACTACAGGTATTATTACCCTCATCTTACAGAAGAGAAAGCTGAGGCTGAACCAGGTTGTTACTTGGCCGAGTGTCAGAGGTAGGATTTGAACTCTTCTTTAGGATTTCCTCTTTAGTATTCTACTGTGCCATGTTGCTATTCTTTTGGTTATCACACTTTCCCTCCAACCCCTTTCTATGTTTAGTTGTTTTTCGGGTCCCTTTTGATCTTTAATTCTGTTGCTGACACAGGTGTTGTACAGTATAGAATTGTAAGAAACAAAGATTTCCTGAGTGACTTGGAATTCTGTTAACAGGTTGACCATATTCAATTCAGCTCCACAAATGTTTAAGTTTCCGCTACATGCAAGACACTGCTCTAGGTGCTAGGGAATTAAACAAAACCAGAACAGTCCTTACCTCTGAGGAACTTATAGTCTGTGGGGGAGGGAGAATATAGTATGCATTCCTGAAGTACAGGGTGAGGAGCCTTGTGGGTAGAAGGTACAGTAACAACAGTGGCACATGAGGGGAAAGTGAGGAGAAGAGGGAAGGCTTAGAGCAGAAGATGGTGCCCAAGCTTAGTTTTGGAGGAAGACAGGGATACTGAGGAGCATAGATAGCAAGGAAAGCATTGCAGGAATGGAGATGGTTTGTGAGAACATAGTGGGAAAAGGAGTGTCTGCTTTTGGGAATAGTTAGGTAGTTTGCCTGGAGCAGAGAGTTAATGAAGGGGACTAGTATGAAGTAAATCATTAGAGGAAGATGGGAGCCAGATTGTGGAGGGCTTTAAATGCTAACCTATGTAGTTTTAATGTTATCCTAGAGGCAATAGGGAGCCACTGAAAGTTTGGGAGCAGAGGAGCAGCATGGTGAAATCTGTGCCTTAGAAAGACTATTTTGGTGGCTATGCAGAGGATGGATTGGAGAGGGAAGAGATTAGAATCAGCGAGATAATTTAGGAGATGAGTGCTTTAGGCAAGAGATGATGAGCAAGCTGGTAGTTGGAGGGTGACAGGAAAGGGAAAAGACAAAGATGGCCCCAAGGTTATGAGCCTGGGTGACGGAGAAGATGCTGATACTTTCAATTCAATTAAATAAGTATATATTAGGAACCTCCGAATCTGCTAGGTACTGGCACTCCACCAAGTGCTTAAGACAAAAAATGGAAACAGTCCCTCATCTCAAGGAACTTCCATTCTACTGGGGGAAACCAACATGTACACAGACAAGGAAACACAAAATATATACTAAATATAAAATAACTGGTGTGTTTTTGGGGGAGGGTGGTGGTGGTAGATCTCTAACAACTGGAAGAAATCCAAAGTCAGGGAGTGGTATTTGGATTGAACCTTGAAGGAAACTAAGGATTCCAAGAAGTGGAACTAAGGAACAATTTTTCTGATATGGAGGTGGGGTGGGGGTGTGGCAAGGCACAGCCTGTGCAAACCCACAGAGGCAGATGATAGAGGGTCTTGTACAGAGAAGGGCAATGAGACCATTTTTGCAGGAATGCAGAATGTGAGAAAGGAAATAATGTTACTTCAGTCTAGGGAGACAGGTTAGAAGCAGACTGAGAAGGTCTTAAAACGTCAAATAGTAGAGGCAGAAGAGGGTTAGTGAAGCTTCTCCAGTTGGGCCATCCTAAAGAAGTTTGGAAGAGAAGGAAGTCTTGGGCGGAAGATAAGAAGGTCTATTTGGGGCTTGTTGAGTTTGAGGGGAATAGGAGAGTGAAGAAAAGTACATAAGTTTGCTGTGTAGCAGTAAGGGCCAAGTTGAAATGGGATAAGATGAATTTCTAATGGAGCCCTCAGCATGGGGGTGTATCTTGTGACTTCCTCCAGCACTATTCAAGAAAGCCAAGAGTGGGTGGAGGACAATGTTTGGTTGAATTGGCTAACTCTAGGGTAAAGAATGCTAAGAGAGGAAGGTCAGACCAGAATAAAGGAGAAATATTAGTAGAGTATAGAGGGATTGGATAGACTCTAAATTGTGGTAAAGGAAAAAATCCTCCTCTGATGAGGGATGGAAGCACAAGAGATTATCATCAAAGAAATGAATTTTGGAGTTCAACCAAAGAGGTGGCGCGGTGATGGGTGATGGTAAGACCTAAGATATGACCATCTCTGAAGGTGGCTTAGTCTGTATGAAGGTGTAGGTCATGGTAATTGAGAAGAACTGGGAGGCCAAGGTATTTGAGGGGACATCGATGTGTATATTGAAGTCCTCATGTATGAAGACAGAGGTTAGGTTGGAGAGACACACTGTAACCTAGATACAAAAGTACTTGACAAAAGTACTGTGACCTGGAAGCTGGTAGATCATAGAAGTATCTGGCCTGAATGGTATAGAAAGATGAAGTGAAACTCAAGAAAAGGTTAGTTACCAAATGATGGTTGCAGGGGACAACCTTGAAAGTGGCAGTGGGAACCAAGGAGCATAGCAACCAAGAAAATAATTCCATACATCTGTCTTTTGATATCCTTCCCTTCTTTCAAAGCCTAACTTAGGTGCTGCTATCCCCATGAAATCTTTCTTACATCCTTCCATTCCCACCCCCTCTGCTGAAAAAGATCCCTCCTTCTCAAAGTTCTCCAAGCACTTTGCTTGGACCTATCTGCCCTCATTTCACTCTCCTTTGTATCAGTATTATTTGTATAGGATCAAAGGACTTAGGTCTGTCAGACATATGGGAGATAAGCACCAATAAAACTTCCTCAATTTTCTCAGATGGAATTGAGGGAATTTCCACTGAGGAAATTGCCAGACGCGGAACCTGAAGGTAAGAGAGATTGTGACTTGCCCCACGTTACACAACTAATTAACAGAAGAGCTGGGGCTCAGATGGAAGTTCCCAGACTCCTAGTTCAATATTCTCTCCTTTTCAGAGCAGCTTCAAATCCTTCTCCATGTGTAGGTAGAGCTTGATGAAGTCAGTCAATAAACATTTATAAAATACCTACTATGTGCTTACCCAGGATCAAACTAAGTGCTTATGATACAAAGAAAAGCGAAAGATTGCTCTGTTCACAGTGAACTCACAGTCTAATGGGGGAGACAACATGGAAACAAGTACGCACAGATGAGCTACATAAGGAAAAAATTGGAAATAGTCAAAAGAGATTTACTGGAAAGAATGCTAGATTTACAGTTACAGGACCTGAGTTCAAGTCCTGCCCCTAGTAATTATATATACATATATACATACATATGCATATATATATATATGAACTTTTAAAATATACATACATACATACATATATATGTATATATATAGCTATATACATATATATTAATTTGGACAAATTGCTTAAGATTTCTGGGCCTGAGTTTTCTTATTTGTGAAATGGGAGTACTGGATTCAGTGATGGACCAGGAATGATTTCCAGATCTCTAATCTTCCACTGCTAAATCCTTCTAAGCACTAAGGGGCATACTTGCTCAGTAAACACAGCACATCAACCTGGAATAATTCCTTAAAGGGACTGCCGTCCTCTTTCCTCCTCCCTCCTTCCCCCTTTTCCCATGGTATTAATAACATGAGAGCAGTCTCTTTGCAATGCCAATTATTCCCCAGGCAGGCCTTTCCCTATGAGTGTCTTACCCATTCCTTACTTTATACCCCTCATGTATAAAACACAACAGAGCTCACCTTTCCTGCCTGGCTCCTGCACCTCAGCTGTCAGCTCACAGAGCACGGCCAAGCTAAACTTCTCTTGCTGCTCTTGGGCAAACATCCAGACCTTTAGTAATTGGGGAAAGGAGAAGCAGGCTTCCTGTCCAGCAGGGCTTCTCCAATAAGACTATAGATCATGTTTAAAGCACCTGGTAATGGCAAATTCATCATAGGCTCAGAGGAGATAGGTATTTATGTATCTGTCATATTCTATCTACTAGACCATAAGCTCTGTGGAGTCTGTCTCTCCCCCTAGAACCTACCGTAGTGTTCTGCATATAGTAGGTGCTTAATAAAATACGTTGATTGAATTAGAGCTGGAGAGTACCTTAGAGATCCCTTAATTGAACCCCATAATTTTCCAGGTGAGAAAACTGGGAGAAGAAAAGTGACCCTGCTCCAGATTATATACTTAAGAGGGAGCAGATCTGGGGTTTGAACCCATATTCCCTCCACCACAGCAAGCAACTACTCAGAAATGAGGTGTGTCTGTGTGTCTGTGTATGTGTTTGTGTGTGTGTGTGTGTGTGTGTGTGTGTGTAGGAACACAGAAATGGCTAAAGACAACCAGAGAGCCATGGGTATTTAGTACACACATGCATTTTTATCAAAGGTAGGAATCTGCTACCTTGGGAAGACTATAGCTGTTTTTAATAGAGACTAGCTGCCTGGATCTGGATCAATCGTCTCATCTGTGGCTCTGTTTGGGGAGCGGGACTGAAGCAAGGCCACCCTGTTCTAGAAGAAAGAGTTTCTGGGTTGGGCTGGTTCAGAAATGGCTGTTGTATCCAGTAAGTATAAGTTTCAACCCTGGGGCCAGAGCCAAGGTGTCAGCAGGAGCCCTTTGACCTTTGGTCAATTGTCAGTTCCCAGCTCCACATCCTCTAACACGCCATACCTTGCCCCTGCTATCCTTCAGTCCACAGACTTCTTGGCTTTTAATCAGGGGCTGAGCTTCTGGGAACTTGGGAAGTGGCTTAAGTTTGTGTTGGGTTCAGCACTCCTAAGCTCCTCTTCCTTCTTCCAGCCTCCAGTCTTTTTTCCCTTCCTCAGAAACTGACAACTTTCCCAGACCAGGGATGGCTGAGGCTGAAGGTAGATCTGACAAAATACTTGTTAAAGGTGTGTCCTTGGGCAAATGGCTTAAGCTCTCAGGACTTTAGTTTTTACAACCTGTGAAACAAGAGAATTGCGCTAGCTGAGCTCCAAGGTCTCTGCAGAATCATAGAACATTCAAGATGGAAGAAGCCTTAGAGATCGACTAGTTCCCCCTTGTGCACCCTCACTTTGTAGGACAACTGAGGCCTAGCAGGGCAGTTGATGCCTTGGGCATCAGAACCTAGGTTAATAGTCATTTTTACTGTATTTCACTGATCTAATAGTCTTTCTAATGAAATATGGTGTTTGTAGTGCACTTGTTATTAAAGGTGTAGAGATACATGGAGTCAACATTGAGAACTGGAGTCATAAGTCTTGGGTTCCAGTCAAAATGGTCAACTTTCTGTTTGTTCACTGAATCCGACATTCAATCTGCCGACTCTGTGCCTTTGCATAGGCTATCTGTTCCCCTGCCCCCTGCCCCAAGCCTGAAGTGTTCTTCTTTCTCTACCTCTTAGAATCCATCGCCCCCTAAGGCTCAGCTCAAGTGCCGCCTTCAGGTTAGGCCTCTCTAGTCCTCTTGACCTCTCCGTACCTCCCCTCCCCCGGTTAGTGCTCTCCTCCCCCATTTGACTTTGCTGTGTGACCCTGAACAAGGCACTGAAGCTCTAGGGGTTTCTCTAAGAGTAGCAGTGGCAGAGAAAGGGATGGTCTGCCTCGGTGCAGGAGGGTTGCTTCCAGTGACAGTCCTACACCAACAAAATCATAGGTCCCCTGTCCCCCAGTGATCATGAGGATCAAATGAGTTAACATAGGTTTTATAAATACTAGCTTTCATCATCGTCATCATCATCATCACCCATGAGAGAAGCAACGTGATGTAGTGGACAGAGTGCAGGCCTTGGGAGTCAGGAAGACCAGGGTTCAAATCCTGCCTCTGACATTTACTAGCTATGTGATCATAAATAAGTCATTTAACCTTTTTGTGCCTCAGTTTCCTCAAATGTGAAGTGGCAATGATTACTCTTACAGTGCCTGCCTCTCAGGGTAGTTGTAAAGATCAGTCAATCAGTTAATCAGTCAAAAAGCATTTATTAAGCACCTACTATGTACCAGGATTGGGATACAAAGAAGGGCAAAAAATAGTCCTTGCTCTCAAGAACCTCGCAGTTTAATAATGTATGTAAAGCTCTTTGCAAACGTTAACATGTAATATATAACCAGTCATTATAATAGAATAGTGTATTACATTACATTATGTTATGCTATGCTATATTATATTATATTGTATTACATTGTATCATATTATATTATATTGTATTATATTATATTACATTGTATTATTACATTACATTGTATTATATTGTATTACATTATATTATATTATTACTTTATGCTACATTATATTACATTACATTACTTTATCTATTCTATTCTATTCTATTCTATTCTATTCTATTCTATTATCTGATGCTATAAATTCCGTGGAACAGAAACTGGACTATGGCTTTCCCTTGGCAAAGAGCTTGCTGGACATTTTCCCTGTAGATATATGGTCCTTGTGAAATTCTACTGCTGGATACCTGGGGGAGGAAAAGGTGGGGGGAAAACGGAGGGGGAAAAGCTCCTGGGATCGGATAGGAATCTCCAAATAGTTTATTTACTTTTTTGTTGACTCTGTTTAGAATAATGAACTAGTTAGGGCATTGAAGACATTTCTGGGGATTGGAATGTCACTGTGAATGATGACTTTGAATTCACAATTGATATCCTTGGAAGCCTTGCTTTCAGTTATTGCCAATTGTGATCAAATGAAATAACACGTGTAAATCCCTTTAAAAACTTTAAAGCCTATACAAAAGAGATTATTATTAGGATCACAAAAATTCTCAAGTGTGGGTTGGGAGAACACTTTGAGCAATAGGCACGAGACATGGTGTTGATAATAAGCAGCATTAGACACAAGTGTTTTCTAAGAGCAAACCTGGACTCTTTTGTGTAATGGTAAGATCTTAGCTCTAATTCTGCCTTTGTTTCTTTCTTGAGTATGAGGCATAGTTTCTTCGTTAGTAAAATGAAGGTACCTATCTCTCGGGGTTGTTGATAGGATAAAATAAGAAAATCAGCATGGAGGCATTTTGCAACTATAAAGCTCTCTACTACATAGTTAACTAACATTTATCAATTAATTAGTATTTATGTACCTGACACTGTGCTAAGACCCAGGAATACCAAGAAAGGCAAAAAACAGTCCCTGCTCTTAAGGAGCTCATAGTCTACTGTGAAATATGCAAATTTGAACTTCTATGGTTATTATTTAAGGTGGAGGTAATTGATAAGCCATGATATTGAATTCAGAGTTCTATTTGTATCCTTAACAAGGATAAAAATAGTTAATTCTCTGGCACTGATTTTATATTTAAGATTTGTGCATCTCTTCAATTTCCCTTGCCCTCAACTGGGACTCATTATTCATTAAAAAGGTTCTATACATCTGAATCAAAGGGATCTCAAGGATCATGTCTTTACTAAAAAGCCAGATTTGAAAATCAAGTGATTTAAAAGTGAAATTTAAAAGAAGGAACTCCAACTCCCAGGAGATCCTTTACAAAGTTATTGGAGTGATGAGCAGCTATATGTCTTGGGATCTTGGTTCTCATTCCAGTTTGGCCACTAAAGAGCAGGCGGAATATTCATCAGAGATCATAAGATCAGAGACACAGAGCTGAAAAAGACTTTGGAGGATGTTTAGTCCAATTTTCTCATTTTACAGATCAGGAAACTGAGGCCCAGTGAAGTTACATGACCCGCTGAAGGGCACACAGCTAATAAATGTCAGAGCCAGGACTCAAACCCAGAGTTACTAAACTTAACCCGAGTTCTCTTTTCACTGGACTATGCTGACTTTTGGGACTGAAAGCAAATAAATTCTGGCTCCACACAAGGAAAAGAGGTTCTCACAATTGGATCTGTCTTAAAGTGGATTGAGCTATCTCAGGACAGGGCTCCTTCACATCATGGAGAATCACTAATCTGGGGATATTCTAGATGGAATTCCTATTTGGCCAAGTCACTTTACTAAGTGTTTTAAGTGGTTTATTCCAATTTTGAGATTTTTTTGATCCTGTAAAGTAAGGTGATCAGACTTGTTGATTTTAAAAGTCTCTTTTAACTAACATTGTTAAATTCTCTGACTTTAAAGTTACTTCCAATCCTAATGGTTTATGATTCTCTCATTTTAGCATCGCATGTTCTATATACCAAGACCCCTTCTAGCCCACATTCCATGTTTTGTTCTTTCCTTAATTTAGTTTAGCCATTCTTCCCAAGGGCAAAAGGAAGCAGTCAACAGTTACAAGGACAGCAGCTGATCTCTAAACACTCCCATCACTTTCACCTATAGTAGAAAAGGCGAAAGAGTAGGATTTTTGAGTTTGGAAATAAGATTCCTGCTCCCTCCCCTGCCTGCTTTTAAGTGAGAACAGAGAGCTCTTCCATTGTCTCAGCCAAGAGGAGATGAACACGCCTGTATACATGAGGCTGTGCCAAAGTACAGCTGTGGTCAGCCGAATTGTCAGTATTGCTTGGAGCCTTTACTGTGACATGCTCCCTGGTTCCCTTGAAAAGTAAAATCCATGGTGTCCAAGAATATTTCAGCAAATTACAAAGAAACACATACAAGAAATGGGATATTAGCAGCCTCCCTGAGATGGCTTTGATGGGTTATTGTTTCTGGCATTTAGTTGTATCTAGAGAAGTGGTCTCCTCTGAAATTCTAATATCCTTTCTTCTTTTTTCATCATTATGCTAATTGTTTTACAAGTAAAATTTAAATTATATTTTACATTAAAATTTTTGGCACTTAAGAGCTTTGTGTTTTATAATTTCAGTTCATCTCCGGGAAAAAGTGGTAGCATTGTACAAGTGTTGGATAATGGCAAGAGTGGTGGGCAGGGAGTCTAGACACCTGGGTTCTACTTATGAGGGATGAAATGTTGAGGAGACCATTTCACCTTTAAGGCTACACCTTACTCACCTGTACTATCAGGGCTTTGGCATAAATTCCCTCCATCTCCCCTTCTAGCTCTGACATTCTGTGATCTGTGATTCTAAAGTCACTTCCAGCTCTGCCATTCCATGAGTCTATGAATCTTTGTTAGGTTTGTGAATTTATATTGGGCTGTTGAAAAATAGACCTACAATGAAAATAATACATTTAATTCACATTCAGCTTTCAAAATTCTATTCAGCCATAGAACAAATTCTGATTGACAGAAACTCCTCCAAACTGGCACCTCCATTGTGTTTCTACTATGAGTACCTTCAGAGCATTGTGAAAGAAAAAAACAAAACCCTAAGTCTGTATTTCCAGTGTGAATATTCTTGACAAATAAAAACATAGACAGGCAGGGAGAAAGAAAGAGAAAAAAACAGAGAAAGAAAATTAAAAAGGGTGTAGGAAGGAAAAAGAAAGACAAAGGCAGTTCAGGTACTTATTATGTCACGAGATGGTCTGGAGCTGCCTTACTTTTGGAAAAAGAGTCTGAGATGACTAGGGATCTTTAAAATAAGGAAGAAGACACTAGGGAAGGACCAGGAGGCATGCTTATCATTTGTCTTTGACTTTAATCTGGGAAGAATAAACACTATATTGAATAGAATCAGTATCCAAAGGGCCGGATCGAGGGGCTGAATCAAATCAGAAATAAACTTTGCTGAGGGAGGCGAGGCGATCAGACCTTCAGAGCTGGAAGGGATCTTAGAGGTCATCTATTCTAATCTCTGCATTTGACAGATGAGGAAACTGAGTCCCATTGGAGTTAAGTGACTTGCATAAAGTATTAAATGGCAAAATAAGGATTTGAACCCAGGCCCTTGGACTCTAAAGTTAGGAGTCTTTCTATTACATCATACTGCTGCCTTCTGGATTTTACTTTCCTGTCTCTCCCCAAATAGAGCTGTTTCTCTTTGGTAATTCAATTCATTTCTATCAGATCCAACTAAATTCCATGACAAACATTTATCAAATGCATACCATACAGTAGGAACTATGCTAGTGTTGCCATCGTGTTGTTTTGGAAGAGGACCAATGACATCACAATGGGATGTCTTGATTTTGTGAATGAATGGGATTTCACTGAGGCAGAGTAGCATAAAGTCATCTCACTCTCTCTTTCAGAGCCATCGAGGTCCAGTGGTGATAGCTCAGGTTGTGGTTGTTGACCTTGGCTTCTTCGATGTCTGACCAAGCTCTAAACATTCCATAACATCTGCTTTAGTCTCCTTTGTGGTGGTTGGAACCAATTGTTCTCATCCACTCAATTCACTGGGAGAAGTCTTCACATGCTTGGGGTACATAGCCCCCTAACTCACCTATGGGTTTGAGGCCTAGTGGTTAGGCCTGTTCAACCTGATTTCGCCCATCTACCAAGATGGTTTTACCAGGGTGTGGTTGCTGCACATGCTACAGCCTCTTGGAGCCATAGATGAGAGTTAGGTGACAGGTGGACACCCAAGAGGGATGAACAGCCTTGAAAATCCTTGTCAAGCCCTCACACCAGAAGTTCTAGTCCTCACTGAACACTTTGTATAATCTTTTAGGATTATAAATACAAAAGCAAAATGGGTTCCTCACCTTAAGGAGGTTACATTCTACTGAGGGTGATAGAGCCTACACATAAATGAGTCAAATGCTGAGAAAATTCATCAAGGAGAGAGCCCCAACCACTGGGGAAGTCGGAGAAGGCTATGTGGAGAAGATGACTTTAGAGTTAAACCTTGAAATAAAACAGGACTTCTGAGAAACTATGAAGAGGAAGGAGAGAATTCCAGGGTGAGGAGTGGTCTGTGTAAATGCAAGGAGGTGGGAGAAAGAGACCTGAGTTGAGGGAATGTTGGCACATAGAGTTTATGAAGGACAGTGGTACAAAATAAGAATTGAAAAGTAGATGGTAGTCAGATTAGAGAGAGCCTTGACTGCCAGGGAAAGTGTTTACATTTTCTCTTTTGGGCAACAGGGATTCCCTGAAGGTTTTTGAGCAGGTGAGTGACACAGTTCATTTGTGTTTTAGGAATAGTAAATTGGCAAATGTGGAGGATGAATTGGAGAAGGCTAAGACTAGAAGGAGACCAATTAAACTATTACAATCGTCTAGGTAGGGCTGTCCAACCTTAGGTTTTTATTGAAACAATAGACAATATATTTTGATGCCCCATTTTAGTGAGAGCTCTGTGGTAGCTGGGCTTCATTTACTAAAGTATTTATGTAAATTTCTATGCTTGTAGGCCAGCTGCATAAATCACACTGTGGGCCGCATGTGGCCTTGCATCATTTTGGACAGCCCTGGTCTAGGTGAGAGGTGTCGAGTATCTGAAATAAAATAGTAGTTGTATTAATAAGAAAAAAAGAAAAGAGATGTTATGAAGGGTGACTGATTGGATATGGGGGATGAAGGAGCAGAAGGAGTCAGGGATGATTGTGAGGTTGTGAACCCAAATGACCAATAGGATGTTGATATCCTCATCTGGAAAAAGGAAGTTTGGAGGAGCAGACCAGGCACACTCAGGCACACCCTGTCTCTGGAGAAGAGCTCATCATTCCAATAGCTATGGCCCACTTCCAAGTCCTATTCTTGGCCACCATCTTTTTTGGCTGCAGCTCTCTTACCCAAATCCATCTGCAGCTCCCATTGGTGTTGAAAATGCCACCTATATCACCAAGGCCTTTCATTTCTTGCTTTGTTATTTGATTGTCCTTAACAATACTTCAAAGGTTTTGTATAGCTGCATCGTTTGTCTCCACATGGATCGCTGGAAATACTGTAGGTGCTGGGTGGTCAAGTTTGAAAAACTAGATGGTTTTGGAGAAACATAAAATGTCAGAGTTGGAAACATGCTTTGAATGATGTGTTGAAAGTTGTGTTGACTCATCATCCCATTGTTCCCAGTCCTACTTATCAATCAGTGTTGGGAGAGGCTCTGGTGGGGAAGGAGACACCAAGTTTGCAGTTTTTTTCTATCACCTGCTCTTTGTCCCACACCCCTACTGCAAACTGTCACGTTCTTGTTACCTTGGGAAGGTACTGAGATGCATAGGCCTTCCTCTTCTCTTGAGGTGGACCTGTTTGGATAATCTTGAAGTTACTGGACAGTCTGTCCACACCTTGAAGCCAGTGATGATCTTCAGGGATCAGCTTATCAATGCCTTGTTACCTTGATGTACTTATAATAAAATCCCTTTAATTCTCTTTGTCCTGAGCTTTGCCTTGTTAACCAGGTGGAAAGCCCAAATGAAGAATTTTTCCTTTCAACACATGGCACTTTAGGATGCTAACTAGTAGGATGTTTTAGGGAAGGGAAATGGCGTGGTACAGTAGAACGTATACTTGCCTGAGGACCTGGGTTCAAATCCAACCTCTCATGATTATTACTTTTTGAAACTGTTGTTTGGGCCTCAGTTTCCTCATCTATAAAGTGAGAATACTGCACTAGATGGCTTCTGAGATCCCCTTGAGCAATAGATCTGCTATCCCATAATGATCATGGAACATAGAAGGTCAGAGTTTAGAATCGAAGGAGTTACCCTGGGAAGCTATATGGGCCACCATCCTCTCCTGGGAACTTACTGTTAAGAGAGGAATGATGCAGTATGGTCATTTGGATTCCATTCCTGCTTCTGCCAGTATTTACCCATTCGATTCCGGGCAAGTCACCATACTTTCTGAGCCATAACTCCCTCATCTGTAAAGTGTGCTTTGAATAGCTAACTACCTCCTGCAGAATGTGTTTATGAGGAAACAGCTAAACTGATCCTTGGTTCTTTCAGCCAGTCTTCATATAAAGGAGTTTCCAGGCCTTCTTATCCTGCTGGTTAGTCTTCTCTGTATATGTTCTATACCTCTGAACAGGCAAATGGATACCACCGAGTCCATGCACCATGTACTTTACTCAGGTACTTTAGGGTTCCTTAGCCCTCTCTCCGAGACCAAGTTTTATTTTTACTTAGCATTCTGTTAACATAGAATGAGGACAAATGGCATTGAAGCCTCGGTTCCCACATCCATAGAGTGATGTCATTGGACTAAACTATATCGTCCATTTTGACACTAGCGTTCTGTGTTCTGTGTTCAAATGTTCCTTCCTACTCTGACATTTTGTGAGCTCTGACACCGAGGTTCCTTACAGATTTGGCATTCTATGGGTCTGTGACTCCTCCTTTCTTAGAGAAACAGAGTTATGGGGTGAGAGATCAATTCTTTAAGGCTATAGTTTAAGAAATTGCTCTTCTACAAAGACCATTCATCCATACCAGCACATGCAAATGAAGACAATGAAAAAAATCCATATAGCCCAATTCAATTAGATTCATTGAGATGCATGATTGCGTGTCCCACCATTCCTGCACAACCATTTACTCCTAGGGTGGTGTGAGCGACTCAAGCCAGCGGTCAGTGAGACGCGTAATCTGTCGGCTTGGCTGGGTGGCTGTCACTCACAGCTGCTGCCCACTGCGAGTGGTGGCACTCCCTATATTAACACCCTGCTGGGATAATTCTTTTTTATCCTTTTTTTTTCGCCACCAAGTGGGCCTGCCACCACAGTGCTGTTTTTCATCTTGTTAATTGAGTCATTTATCTCGTTAAAAGGTGAAACTTTATCAGGGTTTATGTGCCAAATGTGAGAAGGCATATTTAATGATACATCAAATGTTGGAGACAGGCAGGTGCCTCTATAGAGAGAGAGAACACTGCCTGAATGCTCTCAGGCAGGACTCTGCCAAGACAACTAAATTAAATTCTCTTGATTAAAAATAGTATTGAGTTCCTAGGCAACAATGGAGTCATAGTATGCCTGTTTCTATAGGTATATGAGCCTCTAAACCTATAGCTGTGTCCTTTGTGATCTCTATTGTTTGGGTCTTAGAAAAAGCTGCTGATCGGGAGTCAGGAGGCCAGAGTTCTAGTTGGGTCACAAAATTACTCTGGGACCACAAACGAATGACTTTATCTCTCTGTTCCTCAATTATGAAACCTCAACAATCCCTGTCCTGCTTTCCTCATATAGTTATTATAAGAATCAGATGAGATAATTAAGGGAGAGACGTACCATGTAAATACAAGGACGATGGATGCAAAGTCCAAGGCACCATGAAAATAGGAAGTATTACAACTGCTATTACTCATATTTACAGAATGGCAAAGTTTCTGAGTCATAGTGAGCTCAGTGATTGAGTAATTGGATCTATGCCTGAAGAAGAATCTTCACTGTAACCTACCTCATAAGCAGTTAGACAAACTTTGTTTGAAGATCCATAAAGAGGGGATTGACTACCTCCCGAGGCAGCTCCGTTCCTCCTGGTGGTAGTTCTCATTGTTAGGAAAAAATTCCTGGCATCAAGCCTAAATCTGCCTCTCTGCTGCTTCCACTCATTGTCCCTAGTTTTCCCCTCTGGGACCAATGAGTCTAATCCCTCTATCATGTGACAGCCCTTCAAATACCTGAAGACAGCTCTCATGTCGTCCCCAAGTCTTTGCAAATCTACCCGTCTTCAGTTCTTTCAGTTGCTCTTCATATAGAGTGGATTGGAGGCCCTTCACCATCCTGGTTGCCCTCCTCTCAACACTCTTCAGTTTATCAATATTTTTCCTGAAATGTGGCTCCCAGAAGTGAATGTATTATGCCAAATGTAGTCGTCTAAACACAATGGGACTACCATCTCCTTATTCTTGGATGTTCTGCTTATCTTAATGCAGCCTAAGACCATGTTGGGTAATGACGACTAAATCACCTAGCACACTGTTGACCTGCATTGAGCTAAATTTATTTAAAAACCACCACATCTTTTTCATGAGACAACGTGGCTCAGGGTAAAAGAATTCAGAACAGAGTTTAAAAATATGCCAAACTCAGTTCATGGTCAAATGTAGTCTTAGAACATATATGTGTATATATCTATATCTATATCTATATATATAGAGAGAGAAACAGAGAGAGAGATGGAGAGAGAGAGAGAGAGAGAGAGAGAGAGAGAGAGAGAGAGAGAGAGAGAGAGAGAGAGAGAGAGAGAGAGATACAGGCAGACAGACACTGGTCACTAAGCTCAGCCTTTATGAGCATGTGCAGAGTATTCGGCTGATTCAATCCCTATGTGAATTTTGGGATGCTTGCAAATATTTTATAAACTGATTCTGGTCTGCTAAATATAGGATAAAGAGGAGTGTTTTTGATTTGTTGTGGAGCCCAACTGGGGAGTCAGAACCGGGATGCCTTTAATAGATCTTTTTGGCGAAGGCTTTTTCTGGGTTTATTGGCATTGGAGAAGGACCATGAGCTGCTGAGGGCCTCCACGTCTCTCACTTGTGCTCTGATGTCAGTCCTTTTCATGCTTAATGGAGTTCTGGGTAAAATAAATTAGAGTAGACACTGATGGAAGGCTGGGATACTTGTTTATGAACATAACACATGATGCCTGGGCTTGGAGCAAATTCTTTTGTCTGTTCAGAGACCTGGTCATATATAGATATGAATAACTAGAAACCATTTCACTTAAGGATGGGTTTAAGGAATTGGGAATATTTAGCCTGGAGAAAAGAATGCTTGGGAGGAAAGTCAATCTTTGTCTTCAAATATGTAAAGGACCTTAAGGAAGAAGAAGAAGAAGAATGTCTTTTGCTACTCTGGTGTGTAGAATTTGGACCAATGAATGGATGGTAGTTATAAGGACATGGATTTTGGTTCAATATAAGAAGGAAATTCTTAAGCATCACAGTTGTCTGACAACAAAATGTGTTGTTGCCTTGGTAGATAGTGAGTTCTTCATTACTAGAAGTGTTTAAGAAAAGGCTGGATAGTAATTTGCTAGGAAAGGTAGAGAATACATTTATTCAACAAATGGGGAGTCAAATTTACCCCCTTTATGATCACTACCAGCTCTATGGTTAAATAATTCTTTAAGAAACAGGTCCATTTTTGATAGGTGATTTAAAACAAATTCCCCAAACATGCTTTTTTTAAAAAATGATTTATTTTTAGCATTATTAAAAAAATAAACAAGTTCCAAATTCTCTCCCTCTCTGTTACCCCTCTCACATCTATTGTGAAGGCAAGAAATGTGATATCAATTATACGTGTGAAACGATGCAAAACATACTTCTATGTTAGCCATGTTGAAAAAAAAGTAAAAAAGAAAAATAAAGCAAGTGAAAAAAATTCTGCTTCTATCTGCATTCAGACTCCACCGGTTCTTTCTCTGAGGGTGGATAGCATATTTCATCATAAGTCCTTTGGCATTATCTTGGAACACTGTGTTGCTGAGAATAGCTAAGTAATTCACAGTTGTTCATTGTACAACATTGCTGTTACTGTGTACCATGTTCTCCTGGTTCTGCTCAATTCACTTTATGGCAATTAATACAAGTCTTCTCAGGTTTTTCTGAAACCCTTCTGCTCATCATTTCTTATAGCACTATAGTATTCCATCTCTAGCATATACCACAACTTGTTCAGCCATTCCACAGTAGATGGATATACCCTCAATTTCCAATTCTTTACCACCACAAAAAGAGCTGCTACAAATATTCTTATACCTATAGGTCCTTTCCCCTTTCCTTTGCTCCTTTGGGATACTGACCTAGTAGCGGTATTACTGGGTTAACAGACATGCATGCTTTTATAGTCTTTTGGACACAGTTCCAAATTACTCTCCAGAATGGATGGACCAGTTTACAACTCCACAAACAGTGCATTAATGTACCAATTTTTCTACATTCCCTCCAACATTCATCATTTTTCTTTTCTGTCATATTAGCCAATTTGATAAGTGTGAGATTGTACCTCAGAATTGTTTCAATTTGCATTTTCTATAATCAATAGTGATTTAGAACTTTTAAAATATGACTATAGATAGCTTTGATTTCTTCTTCTGAAAACTGCCCATTCATATGCTTTGACCATTATCAATTTGGGAATGACTCGTATATTTATAAATGTAACTGTATCCATACATTTGAGAAATAAGGCCTTTATCAGAGAAACTTGTTATAAATTTCTTCCCCCTTCCTCCCTCCCCCAAGTTTCCTACTTTCCTTCTAATTTTGGCTGCATTTGGTTTTTGTCTGCGTAAAAACTTTCACATTTAATATAATCAAAATTATCCATTTTATATTTTGTGATCCTCTCTATCTCTTGTTTGGTCATTAATTCTTCCCTTTATCTGTGGATTTGACAGGGAAAAATTTCCATGCTCCCCTAATTTGCTTATGATATAATTTTTTATGTCTAAATCATTTACCCCCTTTGGCCTTATCTTTGTATATGGTGTGAGATGTTGGTCTATACCTTGTTTCTGCCAAACTGTTTTCTAATTTCCACAGCAATTTTTGTCAAATGGTTAGTTCTTACCCCCAAAGCTTAGATCTTTGCATTCATCAAACACAAGATTACTATGATCATTTACCACTATATATTGCTTGCCAGTCTATTCCACTGATCTACCACTCTATTTCTTAGCCAGTACCAGATTGTTTTGGTGATTACCATGTTGTAATACAGTTTGAGAACTGGTACTTTTAAACCACTTTCCTTCACACTTAGTTTTTCATCTATTCCCTTGATATGCTTGGTCTTTTGTTCTTCCAGATGAATTTTGATTTTATTTTTTCTAGGTCTATAATTTTTTATTTTTTGTGGTTTGCCTGGTATGGCACTGAAAAAGTGAATTAATTTAAGTAGAATTGCCATTTTTATTTTGTTGGTTTGGGCTACTCATGAGCAATTAATATTTTCTAGTTGTTTAGATCTGTCTTTATTTGTGTGAAAAGTATTTTGAAATTGTGTTAATATAGCTCCTGGGCTTGTCTTGGCAAGCACTTGTCTGTGGTTATTTTAAATGGAATTTCTCCTCTTATCTCTTGCTGCTGGGCTTTATTGGTAATATATAGGAATGCTGATGATTGGGCTTATTTTATCCCTGTAACTTTGCTAAAGCTGTTAATTATTTCAACTCGTTTTTTTAGTTGATTCTCTAGGATTTTCTATGTATGCTACCATATCATCTGCAAAGAGTGATAGTTTTGTTTCCTCATTAACTCTTCTAATTCCTTCAATTTCCTTTTCTTCTCTTATTGCTATAGCTAGCATTTCTAGTACAATATTAAATAATAGTGATGATAATGGGCATCCTTGCTTCACCCCGATCTTATTAGGAAATCTTCCAGCTTATTACCTTATAAATAATGCTTGCTGATGGTTTTAGAAAGATACTACTTCTCATTTTAAGGAAAGTTCCATGTATCCCTGTGCTCTTTAGTATTTTTAATAGGAATGAATGTTGTGTTTTGTTAAATTACTATCTATTGGATAATCATGTGATTTTTGTTGCTTTGTTATTGACATGATCAATTTTCCTGATCATTTCCCTAATATTGAACCATTACTGATATAAATGCTACCTGGTCACATGTATAATCTTTGTGATATTTTGCTGTAATCCCATTGCTGGCATTTTATTTAAATTTTTTTTGCATCAATATTCACTAGAGAAATTAATCTATAGTTTTCTTTCTTTGTTTTTGCTCTTCCTGGTTTAAGCATAGTAGTCCATCTGTGTTGTAAAAGGAATTTGGTAGGACTCCTTCTTTGCCTAGTTTTCCAAATATTGCATACAATATTGGAATTAATTATTCTTTAAATGTTTGATGGAACATTAATCTTTTTCTTGGTGGCATTGGGGACAAATGATACTGCCAGAAGAACTCTAGAAATCAGTGCTAAGGGATATGAGTCCTAGGCAAGAAAGTGAAGACCTTAGGGGAATAGGAAATATTTTCATGCCCATTGAAAACAATGGCTCTGGAAGAGAGACAGATTTAGGAAATTAACATTGGCTTGAACATAGAGTATATAAAGGGGAATATTGTGAAATAACATTGGAAAGGAATTTTGAGGTCAGATAGTGGGGAACTTTAAAGACTATATTGAGTAGTTTATGTTTTATTCTACAGGTAATAGCAAACCCTTGAAGGTTTATAAGCTAGAGAGTGATATAGTCAGACCTACAATTTAGACAGATGATCATGGCAGTTTTGTGAAGAGATTGGATTGGAGAAGGTAAAGACTGGAAGCAGTGAAGCAAATTAAGCTATTACAGCAGCCCACAGGAGAAGTGATTTCTAAAGTTGGGTAGTAGCAGTTTTATTAGAGAGAAGGGAAGAGATGAGAGCAAATATGGTAGATTTGTCAAGTGATTGGATATGGAGGGTGAAGGAGAAGAAAGAGCCAAGGATAACTCAAAAGTTGTGAACTTAGGTGACTGAAAGGATTATGATATTTTCAATAGGAATGAAGAAGACTGGAAGCATAATGAGTGTATGGGGGATGGGGACAGACCTATTGAGTTTGAGATGCTGAAGTGGCCATTCAGGTGGAGATGTCCAGAAAGCAGTTGGCAATGTAAGATTAAAATTAATAACAGAGATTAGGGCTAATTAAATTATATTTGGGAGTCATCTGTGCAAAGGCAATAGTTGAATCTATAGGAGTAGATGAAATCACCGGGGAAGACAGTTCAGAAAGAAAAAGGGACTCAGGACAGAGTCTTGGGGAACATCTTCCTTTAGAGATGATAAGCTAGCAGGATGGAAGACTGAGAAGGGGAACAGCACAAAATCAAACCAAAACAAACCAAACCAAAAAACCAAAAAAAAGAAAAAGCCCTAACAACCCAAAACAGAACTAGGAGACCAGTGTTACTAAAACCAAGGGAGGAGAAGATATCTAGGAGGAGGAAGTCTATGTCAATAGTCTCAAAAACTGCAAAAAGGTTAAGTGGAGGACTCAGAAAAGCTATAGTAACCAAGTGAAGAGTAGTTTCAGTAGAACGGTGAGGTCAGGAGCTGGATAAATATCTGTTGAGTTGTTGAATTTCATTCTGAGGCATGAACAGGCAGATGATGAGAAAGTGGAGCCGGTAAATTTAGATAACTTCTCAGAAATTTGGCAGTGAAAAGGAGGAGAGATACAGGAGAATTGTGTTGTGAGGGAATGGCAGGGTTGAGTGAAGGGTTTTTTAAATTTATTTACAACTATTTATTTGTAGTGTGGGAAGACCCGGCCTTCTTTGTGGGCAGTGAGGAAGGAGAGGCCAGATAAGGAGAAATTGCAAATGAGAGGGAGTAATAGACAAGGAAAACTCCCATAGCAGATGCAGACGGGAGAAGAGACAATCCAGGACAGAAGGAGAGCACTAGACTTTGGCAAGGAGAAGGCTGCCTCAGAGACTGAAGTGAAGGAGTAGAACACAGGTAGTTATGTGGAATGGCTTTGAGGTATGGATAAGGAAGTATTCAGAAGGAGTAAGGAAGTATCTCATGGTGAACAACCTCAATTTTTCTACCAAAGTAGGAGGTAAGGTCTTCTACTGAAAGACTGGAAGAAGAGGGTGGTTTAGGAATCTTAAGAACCATAGAGAAGGTTTGAAGCACCGACTTTGGGAAGTATAATAGTGAATTGTGAAGAAGAAGAGGATTTCTTTGCACCGGGAAGCTTCTAGCTGAGATTGTTCATTTGTTTCAGTCACGTCCAACTACTTCCTCATGACTCCATTTGGGGCTTTCTTGGCAAAGATACTGGAGTGGATTGCCATTTCCTTCTCCAGTTCATTTTACAGATGAGGAAACCGAGGCATGCTGAGTTAAGTGACTTGTCCAAGGTCACAAAGCTGAGATTCAAATCTGAGGTCCAATTTGAAGTGACAAAGATGAGACTTCCTGACTTTAGGCTTGGCACTCTATACACTGTGCTATTTAGCTGCCTCGGCTCACCCAGCTGAGACTAGATAACACGGATTTGTACTAGCAAGCATCAGCAGGATTGTGCGACTAGATGGCCATTTATATTCATCAGTTCAATAGTAGGAAGAGAATGTGGACAACCAAAGGTTGAGATATGTCATGGTGTGAGCCGCGATAGGGAAAAGGGGATAAGAGATTCAAGAGAAGAGGACGGTATGTCATTGAATCGATCTAATATTGGCTGAGACTTTTAAGGGGGGTGAGGGAAGTGATGGACTGGGGCGATGGGGGAGGTAGAGCTACTGAAGGTCATTTCAAGGACAAATAGACTTAGGAGGAGTGAGGTGGAAGGAGAGATGGAAGGATAGGAAGTTAGGATCAGAGAAGGGAATTTTGAAATTAATTATCAAAATTATGTGTGATGATGACATCTAAGGTATGACCATTCTTGGGGGTGACTAAGAGGAAGTAATGATATAGGTCAAATGAAGATTGGTTTAAGAGCTTGAAAATGTTTAGCTTTGAGAAGAGAACATTGAGCAATGCCTAACATAGGCACTTAATAAATGTTTATTGATTGGTTCATTGAAAGAACACTGGATTTGTAGTAAGAGAACTATACCTCAAATCCAGGGTCCATTTGTGTGACTTTGGACAAGTCAGCCAATCTCTCTGGGCCTCAGGTTTATATCCCTAAAATGAGAGTGATGGCCTCAATGACCTGAAAGATTCTTTCCAGCTCTACATCTTATGATTCTTTGATCCTGTAAACGACTTACATAAAGGAGGGGCTAATTAGATTTGTTCTGCTTGGCTCCAAAAGGGAGAACTAAAAGTAAATGGGTGGGTTGTGAAGAGGGGAAGATTTTGATTCATGAGCAGAAAAAGTTCCCCCAAATTAGAGGTGTTCCTGAATGGAATGAGGCTATCTCTGTAGGTAGTGAGCTGTATAAAACTGGAAATTTTCAAGCGGAGGAAAGGCGGTTATAGAGAGGGTAATCGTTCAGACGTAGGTTAGACTTAATGACCTCTAAGGGCCCTTCCAACTCTGTATTCTGAGTTTCTGTCAGCTCCCTCCATGGCTGTTGAATTTGCTCAAACCTTTTCTTTTCTCACTCCCTTCAATGGGGAGATGGGAGTTGTAAAGATCAAAGAAATGCAGCCCTTTTTAGGACAAAGCCAAATGCCACTCGATTGGCAACTTTCTCAAGCCAAACTCAGCGACACCGTGCCAAATACCACACTGATACAAGAGAGCAAAGGCAAGCCTGGGGCTGCTTAGGCCACGAGATAAGGGGCCAGATCCAAAAAACCAGAGCTTGTGATTCCCATAAGCCATCAGAGGAGAGCTGGTTATATTCCTCTTTTTTGCTTTTTTGTAATTTATTCCTAAACCCTATCTATTGTTCTGGAATTTAAATTTTGAGTATTCATTACAGCTACTGACCCAGTTTCTTTGGATCACATTTCTATATTATCTGACTTTCATCTTCCTACTCGTTGCTTCTCCATTTTTACTCCTCTATTCTTACCCATTCCAGAATGAACAACGTAGCAAGAACTCCCATCAAAATGTAGAAATTGGCCTCTTAGAAAAGTCATTTTCTTCACTGTACTGAGATACGGTCTGAAGAGATTAGCATGGCCTTTTTGAAACTGGCCAAATCCACTCCCTCCATCCCCCACTAACAGAAGAAAGAATTGGCAGCACTGTAGCCATGTTGGAATAAAAAAAAAAAACTTTCTTCATCCTTTCAGTTCTCTCTCTCCTGACTCTCTCTGTCTTTGCTCACACCATCCATGTCTAGAATGAATTGCATGCCTCCTCCCCCTGACCCTGTCATCTATACCTGTTCAAATCTCTCCCTCCTTTCCCGGATCAAACGCCACCACTTCCTCCAAGAAGCCTTCCTTGATTACCTAGGCTCACCTAGTTTCTTCCCCCTCAGATTTCTCAAAGCACTTTGATGCTCTCTCTTTCACTTAACATATACCCTGACTTGTATCCTGTGTAACTGGGAATTGAATAGGACACACAGCCTGTTCCAAGCTTACCATATGTGCTAGCTCAGTGCTTTGAAGATGATGAATGACCTGGCCACTCCCTTGATTGGCCTCAGTGCTTTGGGGATGATGAAGCACTTTTTGGCCACTGAGACAATGACTTGACAAGATGAATTCCCAGGATTTTTCCACCTCTAGATCTATGATCCGGTGATATGCTGACTTTGTGGATTTTTAAACAGGGAGCGCCCTCCCTCTTGTTCTCTTCAGGTGGCATTCTGCAACTCTTTGATTTCCCATAAGGCATGGGGGAAAGGCAGTTCACCTTTTCCCTACCCTAGTTGTCATTTGACCATGAGACAGGGGCAACTTAAGTAAATGTCCTATCTAGGCAAACCTGAGATTGGATTTCAGAGCAATAGCTGCCTTTTAGGTTCCTGAGTATAGATAATTAAATATTGACTTTGAAATGGACATATCCAGGCTTCAGGTTGACCTTGTGAACTTAAGAGTTCTAGAGGTCCTGAGTTCCATAGTCTGAACTATAAAGAAAGGAAAGGAACAAATATTTATTAAGTACCTACTATGTGCCAGACACTGTGCTAAGCTCTTCACAAATAGTATCCTGCTTGATAATAAGAAAGAGTATTCTAGAAATCTTCCTCTTTGTCTTCTAACATTCTCTGGGTACCAATAAGCCATGTAGGCCACCCATCTGTTATCATTTACTCTTACTAAATGACTCGCCCACCTTCTTTTCTGATCATATCTTGTTGATGTATTTTATGTTAATTCTTGAATGTGAATTACCAATGGTGATATGCTGCAACCTACTTACATACTTCATTTATCTCCGGATTGCTCTTTCAGCTACCCTCAATTTTCATCATTTGGGTATGGTGGTGATCCATGACTTTTAGCCACATAGACTTGCCAAGGGAATATTGGTGCTGAAAAGATGGGTTATGACAGTTTCCCAATTCCTTTCTACCTTGGTCTGGATCTGACTGAAGCACCACAATCTATGTAATGATGGACTAAGTTAGTAGGATTCTCATTGAACTGCACTTTATAATCGAAACAATAGGTATTCTTTACCTGTTTGGTTTTCCTCCCCTGTGTGGACTAATGACTTCAATGTCTTTTTAGTGGTCATAAAAATCACTGATGAGTCCCATGGCATTTTGAGGTTTGATGCAGTCAACATGATGTCATCTCCTATCTTTTTATTTATTTATTTTTCATTTGGACTGGTTCTTCCTATCTTACCCAGGCAGAAAATACAGTAGTCACTCAGGAACCTAATGCTGCTACTCATCAGCTTTAATCTGCTCTTTTGCTCTGACCTGAGCCAGTTTGCCCCTCCTCAGACAGCCAGGAGGGTCACCATATTTGTATTAGATGCCTAATTGGCATCAGCCTTACTGCAGCTCAGAATGCCTGAACTCAAGGGATTGCAGCCTTTAGACCTTATACCTGGCTAATGTCATTCTAAAACAGAAGCATCTGGAGGGCCTCACCATTTATACGGAAGCCTTCTTCTATCTGGATTCTGCACAGGGTATCCATCACGACAGTGGTGAAAACTTTTGGTAAGCATACATTTCTTGTATGTAAAACATACTGTCTGGTAATGGCAATGCAGGTCCATTTTTTCTAAGAGAATTGCAATACTATACTGAGTAAAGTGCTGGGACTCTGCTAATTGCTAATGCTCACAGCTGGCCTGTCAGATAGAGATATATCTAAGTGGTTTGTAATTGACCTTTAGCTCTCAGGCCAAGTGTACAAGCTGGCTTTAATTCTTAAAAAAAAAATCCCCCCTTTTTTTATTCTTCCTTGAGAGTATCTTCTAGTTTTTTTCTCTGGCCAAATGTCAGTAATTACCATCATCAGCTGCTAAAAGTAGAGAGTCAACAGAAGCGACAGTTTTTAACGATGAGACAGGAGACCAAATACATATCATCTACAAGAAACATTCCTTCCTTCTTTCACTTCTTCCTTTTTTCCTCTCTTCCTTCCTTCTTTCTCTTTCTGCTTTCCTCCTTTTCTCACTTCTTCCTTTCTCCCTTTTCTTCCTCTTTCCTTTCTTCCTTTTTTTTATTAAATGTCTACTATATGGCTTAGCCCTGTTCTCAAAGTTGTGAGGAATGCTGTGTAAAACATTCTTTGCCCACACAGTAATAGCAACTTCATAGCAAATATACACTCATATTCTCAGCAAATATATTCTATGTTCTAGGATTTTAAGGTCCTACTGAGGTCTGATATTGCAGATCCTAAGAACTTTCCCAGCTCTAAAAGCCTGTGGTTTTATGATTCTAAGCTCTCCCCAAGCTCTATAGCCTATAGTTAAGTTTTGAGAAACCATGTTGTGTGACAGTGAGAGAAATGGGCCTCTTTAGTCTACCCAAGCATGCCTCTAGATTTGAGGATTGGCTCACGTGGCAATCACAGATAGGTGAGAAACACATCCCATGTTTCTCATCTCAACTGTGAATAGAAAAAAAAAATTAATCACATCTCGGCTGCTGACAGCCAAAAGAATTCCAAGTAAAAGAGTCGAGCTCAGCTGTCGGCCCTCCCTTCAGGATGAGAGAAATGGAACAAGCTCCCTCAACTTGGGCTTTGTGGAAGCTTCGGATTTTTAAATCCGAACAAAATCCCTTCCTTTTGAATTTGGCTTTTGTTATGGCATCAAATTCTTTGTTGGCTCTGTATCTTCACATAATAATGTTACACTAGTTGGCATGATCCTAGGTTGTCTTTTTTTTTAAGTCCAGGTACCAACCTTTTAGGCTGGTAGAAGGGTATACATATTAAAGATAGGGGTTTTTTTTCTGGGTCACCTATTATAATTTCTGACCATCTCATGGTATCCAGTAAAAGGCTGATGACTCAGGACTACAGAACAAAAGGCAGAGATGAGAAAAAAGGGTTCAAGAGTTCTAAAGAGGAAAGGGAAAGGAATAGGCATTTATTAAGCACTTACCCTGTACTAGCCGCTGTGCTAAGCACTTTATAAATATTTCTCATTTTATCCTTACAACAATATGGGGAATAAGTGCCATTATAATCTCCATTTTATAGATGAAGAAACTGGGGCAGAGAAAGATTAAATGATTTATTCTGGGTCACAAAGCTAGTAAAGTATCTGAGGCTGGATCTGAACTCAGGTCTTCCTTACTCCAAGCCCAATGCTCTAGCTTATATTTCTAAATCACTTCATACTTTACAAAGCATTTTCTTCACAGTAGCCCTGTGAGGTAGATAGTACAAGATGTCCCCAATTTATAGATGGGGAAACCAAAACTCAGAGAGTTTGACTTGCCCAATGTCACATAACTGGCATCAGAGCTAGGTGTCAAACCCAGATCTCTTGACTCCAAACCGGCATTTTGGAGCATACTTAACTACCTATCTTCATTAAAAGCAAGCTAAATTCAAACATTTCTTAGGAACTTAATATATGAGGCCTTGTGAGAAGTGCTAGAGATGCAAAGACCCCGTTAAGTACCTCACAATCCATAAAGGGGACACATTCATATAAGCCGCAGCACAAAGCAGAATGCAGTAGGGGTAAAAGAGAGATGCAGACAAGCAGTCACTCAGTCAGTATTAGAGAGAGTTTAGGGGAGAGTTCATGGAGGAAGTGGCATCTGACTTAGGCCTTGAAGGAAGATGAAGATTTTGACATGTTGAGTGACAGAAAAGGAATGTATTTCAGGCACAAGGGATGATATAGACAAATGCTTGGAAGTGGGAGAAGCAGATCGAATCAGGAAATGGTAAATATTCCAGTTTAACTGGACTATGTAGTTGTGTGAAGGATGGATTGAAGAGGGGAAGAGACTCGAAGCAAGGCAGGAAGGCCGGCCAAGAGATTCCAACTTGAACAGTCTTTGGATTTCACATTCTATATTCTATGATTCTAATTCCCCTTCCAGCTGACATCCTATGAATTAGAGGACATAATATTGACTCCGAAAGAATTATAAGAATCCTACAGGAAAAAATAACTGTCAGATACCGCTCAACTATAAATATTGAAGCAGACACTACCTAAGGTCCATTGGTTCTATAAAACAGTGAGTTAGGTGAAACAATGTTACAGGGGATATTTGGTGCCATAGCAACAATGTTGGAAATGGAAGCAACATTAAGTGGAAAGAGTTGTTGAGGTGGCTGAAGATGTGAAGCTTTGCGATCTCTAAGGGAATAGAACCACCATTTCTTTCATAGGTGAACTCATGTCACTTTCTATACAAGATTTTTTTTAACCCAAAGTATGTAAGAACTAGGTGGCATAGTGGATCGAGCATTGGGCTTGAAGTCAGGAAGACCTGAGTGCAAATATGGTCTCAGACATTTATTCGTTGTGTGACCCTGGACAAGTCACTTAAGCTGTCTACATCTTATTTTTCTCATCTATAAAATGGAGATAACAGAATCACCTACATCCTAGGGCTGTAGTGAAGATCAAGTGAGAGAATATTTGTAAAATGCTTTGCAAACTTTAAAGTGCTTATAAATGTTATTATTATTATTAATATTATTCGTTTTACTCTCCTCTTCCCCATTACTTTGTATTTATTTTGTATATATTTTGTAAGAACATGGAAAAGAGAATAGCACAGGTGTGGCAGGCAGGGACAATTCGCATCTGCATCATCACTGCAGCAGACTCCTGAATCGATGAGCTCACAGAGCCATTTAAGCATGGAGAGTATTCTTTGTACCTGCTTATGTGTGAACATGTTGTCTCTCCCACATTAAAGTGTAACCTCCTTGAGGGAGGGACCGTTTGGTTTTGGTTTTTGTATTCCCAGCACACAGCAGGTGATTAGTAAATGTTTGTTGATTTAACGATTTGTGCTGATGATGATTAAGGGCAATTAAAAGGGATGAGAAGGAGCACACAGGCCTCAGGGGTAATCGACTGGGGTCCAAGGCAGGAACTTAAAAGAATAACAAGATGCCCTGGAAGTGCCAAATCCAAGAGAGGACAGTTACCACCAAATTCACAGGGGTGGGTTAGGGAAAACTGTTCAGAAAAGGGAGAGAGGATCAAAATGGAATCAGGCACGTAAGGTAAACACTACAAGGAAGTAATTTGTCTCTAATGAAATCCAATCCAACGTGTGATTTTTTTTAAGTGCCTACTTGGTGCCAGACTGAGAGTCACTGTGGTATAATAGGTGGAGGCTTGGACTTGGAGTCAAGCTGATCTGGATTTGAAGCCATCTCTGACACACCTTAGCTGGCTATGTGATCCTGGACAAATCACTTAATCTCTTAGGGTTCCAGGCAAGTCTCTCAGACTATAAATTGTAGAATAGCTGTCTGTCTGCATTTATGTAGGGCATTTCATCATCAGGATCCACACTGAGAAAATCACAGGTCAAAATATGCAAGGCACCGTGCTAAGATAAAAAATAGTTCTTGCCCTCAAGGAACTTGCATTCCAAACTTATATATGTATATATGTATATATATATATGTATATGTATATATATATATATAATATGTACACACATATACATATATTCATACAAACATACACATATGTATATATACATATACAAATGCATACATATATAATACACACACACGTGTATATATATATATATATATATATATATATATATATATATATATACACACACATATACATACACACCCTATGGTCCATGAGGTCAGATATAACTCAATGACTGAACCACAAAAGAGGTGTGTGTGTGTGTGTGTGTGTGTGTGTGTGTGTGTGTGTATGTGTGTGTGTGTGTGTGTAGATACACACATAATCTATATATCTTTGAGGAAGAGGGGAGAGAGCAATCAGGGAGGTTAGGAAAGGCTTTCCACAGAAGATACCAGAAAAGCTTAATCTTCAAGGAAAGTAGAGATTCCAAGGTGGTACAGAGGAATGTGCATATTCCAGGCACAGCAATGAAAAGGGGAGGCCACCTGTGCAAAATTATAGGGGCAGGAAATAGATTGCTGACTTTGGCAAATAGCGAGTAGGTTAATTTGACTAGAACATGGAACAAGAGGAGAGGAGTCATGTACAGTAAGACTGGAAAGAGAGGCTGGGGCCAGATTGTAAATTCCAAGCTCTGGAGCCTGTATTTTCTCTTTGTGGTCAGAAGGAACCACTTCTTGAACCATTCTTGTCCAAGGGACTGATATGGTTAGATTTATGCTCTAGGAAGATTATTTGGGCAGCTGAGGAAAGGCTGGGTTGAAGCAGGGAGACACAGCAAGCCAAGAGGTTAGTTAGTAGGCAGCTGCAACGATCCAGGTGAGGGGTGATGAGGGCCAGAACTAGGTGGTAGCCATGGGAGAACATGTAAATTACATTAACTTACATGTAAATTACATTAAGTCAAGAACATGTAAATTACATTGTGAAGGGAGACTTGACAAAGCTTGGTAACTTGGTGACAAAGCTTGAATGTTTTTTGGGGAGGTGCACGAGTGGGAGGTTCTGATACTAAATCTCTGTCCAAGACTATGTCCTGTTACAGCATCAGTGTGTCACCTAAACCCCAGTGCTTATTCAGCTGAAGGCCGTGTAGTTGTGGGCTCTAGGAACATGAGTCACCTTGCGTCTTAAGATCCAGGGTCTTGCTTCATCTCTTCTCTTGTGTGATAAAAGATACAAAGTTAGATGGTGCCTGTGACGGATGCTCTAATGGGTTCCAGTAGCTTTAGCCCCCTCTTCTGTTGTTCAGTCATTGAGTTGTGTCCATCTGTTCATGACTTCACTGACCGCAGCACGCCAGTACTGTCCGTGGAGCTTTCATGGCCAAGATGATGGAGGGATTTGTTATTTCCTTCCACAGTAGATTAAGGCAAACAGAGATTAGGTGATTTATCTGGAGGCACACAACTAGTGTCTGAGGCCAGATTTGAACCCAGGTCTTCCTGGGCAGCTAGGTGGTACAATGGAGAGTGTGGGGCCTGGAGTCAGGAGACTCATCTTTCTGAGTTCAAATCTGGCCTCAGACGCTTACTAGCTGTGTGACCCTAGACAAGTCACTTAACCCTCTTTGCCTCATTTCCTCATTTGTAAAATAAGCTAGAGAAAGAAATGGAAAACCACTCCAGTATTTTTGCCAGCAGGTGGGGGGGGGGTGTGGTGGATGACGGAACTGACTGAACAACATGAACTTCCTGACTCCAGGCCACTGAGCCACTTAACTGCCTCCAAGGGAAACAGCAGTGAAGTGACTTGCCAAGGGTCACACAGCTATTAAGTAGCTGAGGTCAGATTTGAACTCAGGTCTTCCTAACTCCAGGTCCAGCATGCTATCCACTGAGCCACCTAGCTATCTCTTCAATAACCTCTCTCCCTTTGTCCAAACTCAGTTCATCGACCTCTCAGTAGTTAATGCTTTCAAACTGACTGCCCTTATAAGGTAACACGCATAGCTCATAGCTATTATTTTCCTTTACCATGTAGTTAAGAGGCATCCTACTGGGAGGAAGGTGACTGCTTAACATATTCCGGTCCTTTGGTGTGATTATTATTAAGACACTATTATATAATTAGTTCTTAAATTAAAAATGTTTAAGGCGTGTAGGCTTAATGTGAGTCAGCAGTGTGATGTATAGGCCAAAAGACAAATGCTGTCTTCGGCTGCATTAATAAAGGCATAGGATGAAAAACAAGAGAGGAGACATTGGCCTGTGGGCGTCAGCAGGGTCAGGCCACACCTGGAGAATTGCGTCCACTACTGAACTCCCCATTTTAGGAAGGACCTTGACAAACTACAACACTTCAAGGCAGGCATTCAGAATGACTAAGGGAGTAGAAACTATATGAACTGATGTCTAGTCCCTTAGCCACCCGGAATTAGTTGAAGGAACTGGAACAGTTGAGGCTAGAGATGAGAAGACTTGTGAGGAGCATGGGAGGTGCTGCTCTGAGTTACCCGCATTGGCAGGGTTGTAATTTGGAAGAGCAAATAGAGCTGTGTTTTGTTTTTCTGTAGAGTAGAGATTGAGGCAAGGGGAAAAAAGGATTGGAAGGGTACGACTGTGGGAGCTTGGCCTGCGGTTGGATCCTCTTCCCCACGTTGAAAGGAGAGACGGAGAAATGGAGTGAGAGAGAGAGGGAGAGGGAGAGGAAGATGGACAGGAAGGGAGAGGGAGGGAGAGGAAGGGAGAGGGAGAGAGAGAAAGCTGTTCTTTCCTACTGAGTGGGCGGCTCTTTTTGGTTTTTGGTTCAGGGTCCAGTTCTCTTTGACACAAACTCCCCACCCCCACAGGGCCCAAGGAACCAACCTGGAGGCCTTGCCCAGATCCTTTATAGTCTTTTTTTTTGAAGGGTGGAAGGCAGGGCGATTGGGATTAAGTGACTTGCCCAAGGTCTCACAGCTAGTAAGTGCGTCAAGTGTCTGAGGCCGGATTTGAACTCAGGTCCTCCTGGACTGTACTCATTGAGCCACCTTGCTGCCCCAAGCCCCTGCCCAGATCCTTTAGCAAGGGGCCTGAGCAGATTTGTTATCAAAACTGTTCCGCACTCTGGAAGTGGTGGAATGGGGGTGGGTTGAGAAGCACCTGGGGCTCTGGCTCCGCTTGCTCAAACCTGTTAACACTTTGAGATTTTCTGCAGTGGAATGGGTACCTCCCATGTGAGGTGGGGAGGTTTTCAGGCAAAGGTCAGATGGCTACCTGTGTCAGGGAAGCTGCAGAGGTGATTCACACTTCAGGATGGAGTTAGACTAGATGGTCTTCAGACCTGAGCTCTTTTTCAACTCTGAATTATGCTGGTTTTATGCTCTCCAATTCTGTGATTCTATGGTTTTATCACTATAAAATGAAATTCAAATTTACCGACCTGGTATTAAAGGCCTCCCCTCAATCTGAAGCCACCTTTCCTTTTCCAGACTTACTTTATTTTCTATTCATTCTATGCTCCAACTAAACTGGACTGTCCTTTCCTCCCTCTCCCCTTACTCTTCCACCCAATTCTCTGTGCTCTCCCATTTTCATACCTTTCCTCACACAGCCAGAAGCAGTTGGGGGAACAGCGGACAGAGCACTGAGCTTGGAAGGCCTGAGTTCAAATGCAACCTCAGACACTTGCTAGCTGTGTGACTTTGAGCAAATCATCTAACCTTTGTTTGACTCAGTTTCCTTAATTGTAAAACAGGGATAGTAATAGTAGCTGTCTCTCAGGGTCGTTCTGAGGGTCAGCTGAGATAAGATTTTTGTAGAGTGTTTAGCACAGTGCCGGGCACATGGTCATAAGAGTAACAACTGACATTTCCATAGGACTTACCTAATTTCATTCAACAAATGCTTGGTTTTTTCCCCTTGCTTCCTGTTTCTGAAATCCCTTCTCCAGCCCTCCTCTGCCATTTCTACCTGTTAAAATCCTATCCATCAATTAAAGCCCAAACCAAACATGGTATCTTCTAGGAAGTGGTCCCTGATGGTTGCTGATCTTTCCAGGGGGCAGCGATCTTCCCCTCAGAAATCCCATGGCATCTTTGTTGTATTGCTCTTTAATGCATTTATCGTGTCTTATGGAATATGAGAGTATTAGAGTATTATAGCAGTCAAGCATGTGTTACATCTTGCACCAATACCTACATATTACCGAGCTGCTCTGCAGAGTGTGCAAATGGTTTGAGTGTAGATTGCAAACTCCATGAGGTCAGGGGCCTCATGTCTTATCTAAACTTAGCATTTCTTTTGGAAGTGGTCTGTCGACAATGTTTGTTGGGCCAAATGAAAATGAATTGATGGTAATGCTAAAAAAAGATTCCAGGGAAAAAAATCTAGGGGTTTGAGGGTGGCAGGGAGGAAGTTCCATGTTGTCTCTTCCAAAGGATTCCTTTTCTTATGATTGTCCTCGGATTAAGAAGTCTGCCTTGGAGGGCTGCTGGTGTACACACTGATGCTCTGGTCCAGGTCTGCCTGATTGGCTGGCTTACGAATACAGCTTGGCCCCTGCCCAGAAATGCAAACTCCCAGGCCTGTGCAAAGTGCCCCAGGGCCAGGCTAAGCAGGCACTGCCTGCGGGGGCACCACTGCTGGAGCTCTTCTGCTTAACACTAAAGTTGCCCATTGAAAAGCAACTGAAGTCCTCTGCCCAGAGCCAAGTTACCAAGGAAGCCTCTTTCCCCAGAATGGGACACGGCTGAGAACCCATTTGATTTCCCTGTCTTTTTACAAGTGAAAATTCTCCAAACTCCACGTGCGTGTCATGAATATGTAAACACTGCCATCAGCCGTTGTCTTATTTCGACTTATTGGCAGGATTTGTTTTTAACCTTAAAGCTTAGAGAATGTGAAAATGCCTGCTTTTTGCTGAGCTGGTCCGCACAGTGGGCACACAATTTGATTTTTAAATATGAATAGGTTACTCCTTGAGGATGTTTTTAAGAAGCTTACTGTTACATTGCACAGGATGGAAAGGCATAGAGGGGTTGCCAGATGCATAGGAAGGAAGACCCCATCATTGTTGAGATGGTGGATCTTCCCTCCAAAGCACCTGAGTTACTTATTCTCACTGATTTGCTGGTACGCTTGGTGGGGTAAGTGGAGTGGGGTGCAGGTTAGGTAGGTGGTGGGGGGATACTTGTGAAATGGATTGTTCCTTCTCAGTGGTTTCCTTAACATTTTGGCCGCAATTTGGCTTCTGCTTCAGTCTCTGAATCCTTACAATATCAATTATCTAGTGAGACAGAGCAGATTATCTGAGTCAGACGTGAAGCCTTTCACATGTATCCCAACTTACAGAAAGTCCAAGTCTATGTTTGGAATTAATTCATCATAGGGAAGTGGAAAAAACACTGAACTTGGAGTCGGAAGTCCTGAAGTTATGTGACCTTGGCAAATGATATAACTTCTCTAGCCTTCATCTCTTAAATGAGGAGTAGGTAACCAGTTAGATCCCTCCCAGCTCTAACAGTCCATGTGCTATGATTCTAAGAATCCTCTTAGCTCTAACAGTCTTCATTCTATGATGCTAAGGGACCTTCTAGCAACAACATTTCACTTTCTTCAGCTTGAACATTCTACCTTCTTATTCTAAGTCCCTCCCAGCTCTAACATTCTGTTCTATCATCATAAGATCGTTTCTGGTTGTAACATTTTGTGTTCTATGATTCTAAGGTCCTTCCTACCTCTACTATTCCATGTACTAGGATTTTAAAGCACCTTCTAGTTGTAACGTTCTTTGTTCTGTGAGACTAAGGCATCTCCCAGCTGTATCATTCAACATTCTGTGACCCTAAGGGCCCTTCCAGCTCTGACATTTTGTGATTCTGTGATCAGATCTTCAGAGCCAAAAGAACTTTGTGTGGCCCAGCAATGAGGGAATGCTGAGTGAAGTTCATGCCTGACTGATATGACAGGAAGACAGAGACATGGAGAAAGTGAGAGAGTGAAAGAAGGTTCCCCTCTTCCCACAAAGTCACACTTTAATATTCGACTCTCATTTTCATCAATCAGGAAAGCAATACCCCCTAGATCAGTGCATTAACTTGTTTATCTTTTGCAATGAGAAAAAAACTCCATTGCTTCATCATTCATTCCAGAGTTGGGGGTGGGGGGGAACAAAAGGCAGCCACCAAAATTTGCATGGTGCTCAATTATACATTAGTGAACATCACTTGGCAATCTGTTCATATCAATTTAATTGGATTTTAATACTGCCTCTGATCTTGTTTTCTAATTAACAGCAGCGCCTGGCAATAAAGCAGAACCATGCACCCAGCAACACCTTTGATCTCGACCATATGGAGTTCCTCCTTGCTCTCGAAAAAATCTCCCTTGTCTCCGAGAGAAACTGGGGCCCCCAGATGGCCAAATACCACTCCTGACCACGACTTCATTGATTATGCTATTTTCTGATTGGTCCTGATTGAAAATAAATAAAACGTGCCTTTGGAATGGGATGCAAATGGGTGTCACCAGCTTTGGGTAATGTTGATAGTTTTCTCAGCTCATTTTTAGATGGCAAATATTTGAGTAAACAGACTTGACTCAGTGGGCTGGATGCAGGAGCACAGTTTCATAAGCAGGAGGATGTGTGTATGTAGTATGTGTGTGTAGGAGCATGTAAAAAACTGTGATGCTATTGTGTTGGGGTCTGCTGCTGACTTGATGCACAATTTAGAACAAACTGCTTCCTTTTTCCGAGACTCAATTTCCCCATCTGTAAAATAAAAAGGTTGGGCTAGGAGTCTTTATTGGTTTCTAATGATAGTATTCCATCATCTAGGTCACTTTTGTCATAGAGGTCATAGAGATCATAACATGCCAAGCATAAAAGGCTTGTTTACCCTGCGGATAATAAAAATAACACCATACCAACAACAAAAATCCCCCAAAAGTCCTTCTTAAAATGGAGACTCTAACTGAGGTTTCTTTCCTTGCTTTTCCTTTAATCTTCTAACAAGAATTCACCTTTTCATAGTCTCTGAAGGTTTAGGAAATATTTTCCCCCAAAATATGCCCTATGAGATGGGTTTTGTGTTTCATCCTCATCTTCCAGTCAAAGAAACCGAGGCTTAGAGAGGGGATGTGACTTGCTTTTCGAGGCCACTTAGTAAGTGTCAGAGTTGGGAGCCAAACTCAGTTCTTCCTAATACAAGTCCAAGTCTGTCTCCATTATACTGTTGGAATAATTTCCTTCATGCTCTTTAATGTCTTGGGTTTTTAATACAAAAGCTAAACCAACTGATCAGAAATTAAGGATTAACTGCAGAGTTAGCATGAAAAAGGTAACTTGATGAAAACAAAAGCAGACCAATGGACTGATACAAGGAATGGAAAGAGGAGACAAACCTCTTTTGGAGCAGCAAAAGAACAATCATAGAATTACCAAAGATCAGGTCGGAATAGGTGACCGAGGAGATGCCTTACAGTTCTAAGAGTCTATGATTCTGGAGTTAAAAAAATTCTAGGATTTTAAGAATTTATAATTCTTAAGTCTAAGATTCATAGTCTTAAAGTGTATGGCAAGGAGGCAGACTTTCAGAATGGTAACGTGATCATAGGATTTAGGTCTAGAGAGGATCTTAGAGACCATCTCATCAATCCCTTCACTCTATGGTGAAGGGATTATGAGGAAACAAGCAGAGAAAAGTGAAATGACTTGTCCTGGGTGGTTGGTAGCAGAACTTGCCTTTGAGCTCACATCTCAGACTCAAAATCCAATGCTCTTTGGACTGCAGCATATTGCCTTAATTTTAATTGAGGCAAAATTGACGTGAGGCTCGAGAAGAGGAACCAGAGGAAAGAGTCACGATGAGATAGACTGAACAAGGCCTCTGGGCTGCTGGAGATGTCTGATAAGGTAACCTTGATAGTCCCCTGCCTTCAGTTGTGATGTTTACAGATGAAGAGAGATTTGGCACATGGAAAGGTTTCCTGCTGAGGGCTGATTGGCCGACGGGGGCCTAGATTGCCTCTGTGGTCTTTGAGGATATGAGGTGACTTTTTGACTTGGTCAGTAATGTGCTGAGGCACCAGTTTCTTTCAGAGAATCAGATAGCTTGCCCATTACTGCACCTTGCACAGGATGCTGATTTGGGGCTGCTCTTAAAATTTTACCCTTGGTGATTTATGTTCCTTTTCTTGAGATGTCTAATATGTAGGAATCCTTGGAACCTCTCAGAGGCTGTGACTAGGCAACCACGAAGCTGAATGATTACGAAGAAGGCAGGAGTTTGAAACCCCTGACATCTCAGACATTGAACCCCTTCTCTGTCATCCAGAGGACCACTACTCTGGATCAGGAATTCTTCTTCTCCTTCTTGTTGCATTGTAACAGCCTCCTAGCTGGTCTCTTTGATTACATTTTCTTTTGTTTTCAGTTCATCCTTTTGTGAGTTACCAAAATGATGTTTCCAATCTACCCTGGTGTGGTGGCTACAGAGCAGGCCTCAAAGCCTGGAAGACCAGAATTTGAATCTTGCTTCTGGCACATACCATCTATGTGACCCTGGTTTGGTCATATGATCTCTGAGGAGGCCACTATCTAGGACAATATATTGCAGAAAAGGTTCTGACCTGCATTGTTAGAGGAAGTTTCTTCCCTTGGGAGTTCCTGATACTAAAGTAATCATAAGATCAATCTCTATTCCTCTTCTGGGACACAGATTTGACCCTGTCCTTTCCCTCCTCAAAACTCTTTGGTAGATGGGACAGGCAGGGAGCACATGAATAGAACACTGGCCCTGGAGCCAGGAGGACCTGAGTTCTAATTTGGGCTCAGACACTTACTAGCTGTGTGACCTGGGAAAGTTACTTAACCCCAATTGCCAACAACAAAAATAAACAAACCCCAAACAAACAAAAACAACCCTTTGGTAGATGAATTCAATAAATTGAGTTCAACAAACATTCATTTACCAGTTTCTACATTCAAAACATTGTAAGAGGTGCTGGAGAAGATCAAACATTTAGATAAGGCCTAGTTCCCCTCATAGGACTTAGAGTTTAATGAACTATTGCCTATAGATTAAATTTAAGCTCTTTGTCTTGGCTTTCATTCAAGATTCTCCATAATCTGGTTCCAGATCCTCACATTCTACCTTATATGTATACAAGTTTTATCCACGTTATGGATTGTGAGCTCCTCGGGGTCAGGATTGAATCATTTAATTTAACTCAGGACCTTACGCATAACAGAAACTTTGAAAAAAAAATTCTTCCTTGACTTAAATTTTCTACTAAATTACCTAGATGTAATCTTAATCGAATGAATTTAATAATTTCCTATTCTGCCAAGTATAAAATCACTCACTCACACCATCATCTCTTCCCACCCATCCATTTATTCATTAATCAACAAACATTTCTTAAGTGCCTACTATGTGCTTAGCACTGAACTAGGGTGAAGTAGTTCTTGTCCACAAGGGACTTCCGTTCTATCTATGCCCATAGAGAAGTAAATGAGGATAAACACAAAGTAAATGCCTAGTGACCTGGGGTGGGGGTGGGATTCTAATAAGGAGGAAATCTGGAAGTCCTCATGCCTAGTTCACACCTTCTTCACTGCTCACCTGGACTACTGCATAGCCTCCTAATGAGCATCCTGGAGAGGTAGCTGGCTCAAGTCTTTTCCTTCTTGACCCATTCTCCACATAGCAGTCAAAGTGATTTTCCCAATACTCAGATCTGACCTGGTCACTTCCTACTTGATAAATTCCAGTGGTTCCCTACTGACTAGGATAGGCTCTAAACTTTCCTGTTAAAAAAAAAAACCCTTCACAATTTCACTGGGACCTACCTCTCCAACTTCATATGTTACCTCCCTTATTGTACCCTCAAATCTCCCCAAAGTGACCTTCCTGCTGTCCCTCACGCATGGCATTCTCTCTTCTCTCTCTGTGCCTTTGTACATGTTTGGAGTTCATTCCCACCTCACCTCAGTCTCACAGAATCTCTTGCTTTGTTTTTTTAAAAACTCTGCTCAGATGAAGCCTTCTCTACCTTATCTTCCCTAATCCCCCAGCTGCTAGTGCCCTATTCTTCTACATTTATCTAATGCCTATTTCGTATAAATTTATTTATGTATTTCATATATACTTGTAGACACACTGTCTCCCACCAAAAAAATAAGCTCTTTGAGGGTAGAGATGATTTCATATTTGTCTTTGTGTTCCCAGGATCTAGCAGAGTGCCTGGTACGTGACAGATGTTTAATAAATGTTTGTTGAATAATTGACTCGCTTTTGGAGGCCTCTTATGATCTGGCCCCAGTGAATTTTATTTTCTCTAACTTAGAATTAGAAAATATCTTGGAATTAGAAGGCATTTCAAAGGTCATCTAATCCAATCTGATCTAATCTGACCAGGAATCCCTTCTCTATAGCTTTCATCAAAGACCTCCTCGCCATGCTCCTAAACTACTGTCATAGCTTCCTAGCAGGTTTGCCCACTTTCACTGTCTCCCTCTTCCTACCCATCTTTTATAATACTACCAGAAAAACATCATTTTTCTGTTTAAAAGCTTTCAGTGACTCCCAATTAGCTCAAATTCCTTTGCTTGGCATTCAAGGCTTCCACAATCTGAAGCCATCTTACTTTTCCTTGTCTCATATTAATACTCTTTATGTACTGTACATTTCAGCAAACTGTCCTCAGTGGATGCCCTGGGCTCTTCTGCCTCTAAGTGTTTGTCCGAAACAACCTCTTCCTTGTCTTCACCCGCTGAATTCTCATGTATCCTTTAAATCCCCAATTCCATTGTCAACTCCTTCCCTAATCTCTCTATACAGTAATGGCCTCCTTCCTAGGGCCCCCACACACCATTCAGTTTTGTGTCTGTAATACACTTACCAAATTATATCTGTATAGCTTTCTGGGTCTGTGCCTTATTCCCTTCTAGATTGTAAGCTTCATGAGGGCTGGGCCATGTCTTATGTAAACTTTGCATGTCCCCTAGCGCCTAGCCCAGTGCTTTGCACACAGTAGGTGTTTAATATTTACTTAATCGAATGGATGTGGCATATGGAGTGTTCATGGAAGACTAGCACCTTTAGTGCAAGGGCTTGTTGAATTCTTTTCACGGCTGCTCATCCACCTTTGGCGTTTACCTGCCACCCAACTCTCACCTGTGGTTCTAAGAAGCATGAGCAGTGGCCACACCCCAGTAAAACTGTCTTAGCAGACCGGTTAAACCAGGCTGAGAGTAATCGACAGGCTTCAAACCGGTTGATTGGTTAGGGGAATGTTTACCTGCAATCATGTGAAGACTCCCCCCAGCAGATGAGAACAATGTGTTTCAGCGCAAGGAAGATGACTGAAGCAGGTGTTGTGGAGCACTTCGACGACACCAAGGTTGTCTGCTGCCCACAGCCAGTCATCCTGACTTTGTCCTGCCCCTGGACTTCGATGACTCTGGAAGAGAGAGGGAGGCTGATGACTTTGTACAACTCTGCCTCGCTTAAATCCAATTCATGTGCAAGTCAGGATGTCACCCCCCCCTGCCCCCACCCATGCCATTGGTCCTTTTTGAAAATAAAGAATGAACAGCGAATCAATGAATTGAATTTGAACTCACCAGTTTTCCTAGCGACTACCTTTGCTACTGAATCAGCTCAGGTTCTGAAGCCATCTGCCTGGAGCCTAAATTAATCCCAGTAGGTGGCAGGGATGGCAGCAAAGAATATAAAGTCTTGCCTTTCTTTTCTTCTTTCTTTCATTCTTCGAATCCCACGACATAAGGAGTTATTAATGCTGCTTGGGGGCAGGACCAGTTTTTTAACCTTTGAATCCAAGGGCACAAAATTCATCTGGTAGTCACTAACTAGATGTTGAGGCGGCCCAGATGAGGGTCTCCTCTACAAGTAGTCTGCATTCATTTATCTAGCAAACAATTACTAAGGGCTTATGAAGCGTGGGTGTTCAGGGAAGACTAGCAGCTCTGGTGTGAGGGTTTGCAAAGCTCTTGTCAGGGCTGCCTTCTGCCTTTCGTGTCCACCTTCACCAACTCTCATGTGTGGCTCCAAGAAGCTGCAGCCTGTGCAAGTGATCCTCTTTGAAATGGGAGGGTGAAAAACAGCAATGGTCACAACAGAAAACAACAGAATGCCGTACAAGGTTACGGGGGAGATGATATTCGGTGCTCTCATGGAGCTTATAGGCAGCAACCAGCTCGCACACGGATTGTCGCCAACTCATTTGTCTTCTGGGCATCGCTTTCTTCACCTATAAATCAGGGCACTGGATCAGATGATTTCTGAGGGCTGTTCCAGCTCTCATAGGCTTATTAGGATGTTTGAGATAATTTCTAAGTTTCCTGAGATTTTTGAGCAAAGAAACAGCTTCCTAAATAAGTGTTCCACATAGAGTTTAATGATAAGATCAAGCTATGATTAATGCTTTGGGTTCCAGTTCCTCTATCTATGTTATGATGGGGGAAACATTTATGTCTTTGGGCCTCAGTTTCCTAATCTGTTAATTAGTCCAATTTCATGAAAGGATTTCTAAATTTTGTTCACTTTAAATCCCTTTAGCCTTTAAAGAAATCCCTATCTTCTGTCAGGCAGATACGTCCTGTAGTTGTGGAGATATACTTCACTATTTTGGATTGAGCAAATAGATTGTATTTTTTAAAAAAATGAGATTTCTTTGAAAGGAAAATACATATAGGCATACACTGAAAATAATGATTACAAAAAATTACCATATAAAATATGCTCACTGTTTAGAGCCAATTTTTTTTTACTTTTGCCTTCCTATAGATTCAAATTAAGAATATTTTATGCATTTTTTGTCAACACTATTTTCTTCATCCTCGTCAGTCCTGTTATTCTTTTACTAAAAATACCAATAGGCCTAACTCAGGTTTGGAAGAAGTCGGATTTGGGGACTAAGGGGCAAAGTGGGCTCAATGTTTCAGACCTATGTGGTGCCAGTTCCTTTATCTTTGTCTAGCCAAGTGCTAGACTCAGATCAAAGCTCATTTCCTTAGTGAAGCCTTCCATGGTTATGCTAGTCCTCAGTAATCTCTCCCTCTGACGTCCCAGAGAATTTATTGTCTTATATAACTCTTTTAGAAAATAATCATGCACTTCCATATTCCATTCCTTTCTTCCTGGAGGAGCTGGGTCTCCTGACTTATGATGGTCTTGCTGCCACTGCCATAGTCTCTAGCACAGTGTTCTAGGAACATAGTAGGTGTTTTGTCAGAAACAGGATGGCTTTAGAACCTGAGTTGATTCAGTACCAAAGATAAGCACTAGGAAAGCTGGTGTGTCCGAATTCAATTCCTTCAATTGATGTTCTCTTTTGTTTTCAAAGAGGATCAATGCCATCAGGAGGGTGACAGGGGAGGGGACTGCCTAGGGTGTATTGAGTGCAGGGAAAATGAAGAAGGAAACTTTGTAACATGAATTTTTGTAAACACAAATACTTTTAATGCCAAAATATCCTGCCTTGTATGTCCCGTAGGGACTTGTGTCAAGTCGTGCACAAAGGTTCTAAGTTTCCCATTGGACAATAATACATAAAGGGTGCAATTTCAAATCTCATCAAGGATGCAAAAACATCTTGATATATCAGAAAGTGCCAGTAGGGTTGGACTCAGGAAACTTGAGTTTTAATTTGGGTTCTGACACTGATTAGCTGTGTGAACATGGAGAAATCTCCATGAGATTAAGTTTCCTCATCTGTAAAAAGGAGAAAAATGCTACTGCACTAGCTATCCCACAGGGTTGTTAGGAGGAAAACACTTTGTAAACCTTCAATAGCTATAAAAATGGGAGTCATTATTAACATTTGGTCAAACCTCTACTCATTGTACCGATCTTCCATGTGACATCTCTAACTGGCAGTCATCCAACCACTACTTGAAGATTTCCTGATTTCATAGTCAGTCCATTCCATTTTTGGACAGTTCCAATTGTTGGGAATTGTGGGCTTTCACCTATTATCAACTATTCACCTATTACCCTCCCACCTCATCTTCCTGCTTCCGGTCTATCCCCTCTCCAACTCATCCTTCACATCAATCCTGATGCCAAAGTCCTCTTCCCAGTGCACCATTCTGATCATGTGATGACTCTCCTCAAAAATGTTCAGTGTTGCTCTATCGCTATTGAGTAAAATATCAACTTCTGATTTTGGCCTTTAAGGCCCTCCACAGCCTGGCTCCAGCGGACCTCTGCAGACATTTCCTTCTACTTGTCTATATATGCTTTATGTCCCAGACAACCTGGACCACTCTCCAGTTTCTCTGCTCTGTTTCATCTTTATCTCTTTATTCATGTTGAACCTCCTTCCTGGAGGGGATTCCTTCTTCCAGTGCTATCCGTTGACGTTCCTCTCTTCTTCAAAGTCTACCTCAGGCATCGTCTACTCCATGATGTTTTCGCAATCTCTTTTTCCGCAGGCATAGACAATCTTTCCCTCCTCACATTTCTAGTAGTTCTGTGCCTGGACTGCCCTGCTTTATTTATTGTCCTCTTTGTATCTTTATTTATGTTCAGTGAGTTTCTGAGCTTACCCTGCCAACCCACAGTAGTATTGCTGGGTTAGTTTCCCAGAGCAAGGCCACCTTTAGGGGTCTAGGGAAATATCGATGAGGGGTTGGAGTATCTTTTAATGCTATCAGCTTGAGTTCTCATTCTGATATTTCCCTTAACATCAGTCAAAAATCTCAGTTAATATCTCATCATTATTACTGATATCATTGGATTAATACCCCACTATCAATTTAATATTTATGGAGAAGATATAGAAATAAAAGAAGTACAAAAACACACACCTTCCACCTAAGGATATTCCCCTTTACCACTGCCATCCCTAAGGAGAATGAGTTCAAAATTAAAAATCACTACAAATCATTTGCCCCTATCAAATATATTTCCTCTATTTCTGAATGCAATGTAGACGATGGACAAATTTGCTCCCTTGCTTGAAACACATACCATCTCACTTCTGGGTCAATCTATAGCTAGGATAGGGTCAAGAAGATCTCTCCTCAGGGAGACCTCTGGAAATTTTTGAGCTTTTCTGACCTTTTGAGTTCTCATAAAGTCCTATACAAAGGAAAGAAGACACAAACAGGAAGTGGTGCCATGCTAGACATAGACTTAATCATCTCCGTGCCTTGTGGGTAGCTGGAAGGAGAGACAATTTCTCCACTACCCTTTTGTATGTACTCTGGCCAGTTAAAAGTCTCCACTTTATTGTTTAGTAAGCCTAAAAGAAACAATCAAAAATATCTATGCGTTCTTTGAAATGGAGATTCAGATCTCTACATTCCATGTTATCTGTCTATATAATTATGTATGTATGTATGAATGTCTGTCTGTCTATCTATCTATGAAGTGTATCTACACCTATATATCTATATCATATATACTTCCTGAAGCAGGCTTACCAACACAAATACCCAGGACTGGGCACTCCATTCCTCTTCCCTCCATTCTTTCCCCCCCACATTCTCCCAAGCCTGTCACATATCTGTATATGTCTTTCTCCCTCTCCTTTAGATGGCAAATTCCACAGGAGCCAGATCTATGCTATACCAGTCTTTGAGTCCTCAGAGCCTAGCATGGGGCCATGGACAAAGTTAGTGTTTAATAAATATTTCTTGGATGGAATTGAATTGAATAAAGCCTGTTGTGGTAGAAAGGGCACTGGATTTGGAGTCAGAGGAGGTGGGTTCAAATCCTAGCTATAAAATGAGGAAATGGACTAAATGATGTCGATATCCCTTCCAGCTTTCTATCCTGTGATCCTATGAATTCACGAATGCCTGTAGGCAAGTCCTAGTGATGAATCAAGGAAAATGTTACTTTTCCTGACTAACCAGGAAATGGAAGTTTGTTGAAAGACACATCATAGAAAGGAATATTTAAATAAAAAACAAGTTGACCTGTATAAGATTGATGTAGATGTGTTATGATCTGTCCTTGTATTTGAATATTCACCATGTCCTGCTGTTGACGTGTGGTTTCAGTGTACTCTTTATACCTCAACATTTCTTAAGCTTCAAACTCCCAACTACTGACAAACATGGTGTCACCGTTTGGGACATGGAAGCCTTTATGGTGTTAGGTCGTATATTTTAAGCAGGTGAGGCTAATCCTCAGCATTGAAAGGTTTTCAGTGACTGGCCCACAGTCACATGGAGAGAGTAGATTGAGGTGAAGTCCAATGTTTAGAACTGAGAAGGATGATTTTCTAGTCTAACTCTCTTGTTCTATAGATAAAGAATTGAGGCACAGAAAGGAGAAGAGAACTCCCCCAAGTCACACAGGTAATAAGAAACATAACCTACCTTTGAACCTGGTCCTTTGACTACAAATCCAGGACTCAGAACCTTAAACCTTTGATGAGCTTTGCTTTCGATCTTCAGAATTTCAGTGAGCCCAACCAGAAGTCATAGGGCCATAGGGTCCAGAGCTGGAAGAGAACTTAGAAAGACATGTTAGAGACCAGCAAATCCAGTTCACTCATTGATAAATGAAAAAATTGAGTCATAGAGAAGTTACATGAGATGCACCCAGAGTCACGTGTATGGTAGATAGATATCTGAGGCACGATTCGAACTTAGATCTTCCTTCAAGTCCAGTCCTCTACCCCTTGTGCAACCTAGCTGCCTCAATGGGCTTTGGCTGCCACTTTCCTTTTTCAGATAAGGATAGTGAGGTCCTGAGGGAAGCGGTTCTCTCACAGAATCACAAATAGCAAGCAGAGGCTGGACTCTATACTGACTCTTGACCATGTACTAGAGGTTTTATAGAAGGCTAGGAGAGAGTAGTGACTTTTTAAAGATCACATTAATGAAAACTCTTCAAATATTTAGATGTAATAAAATTTGTGCATGTGGGGGAAGATTTATTAGTTATATGGATAAATGGAAATTCTAAAAACAGTATTAGTTATCATCTTGGGTTCATATTCTTGGGTTCATATACATATACACACACAATGACAGCAAAAATCTGACTAAAGACACAGAAGAAAAAGGTTGGGAGGGAACACAGACAATAAATATAATTAAATCCAACAAATGCTTATTAAACATCTGGAATCATAGATTTAGGATGGGGAGGAATCTTGGAGGTGATCAAGTCTGATTTCCTCATTTTGCAGATAAAAGAAACTGAGGTACAGATATTAAATAACTTGCTCAGGATGACATATCTAGTAACCAGCACTTTGAAATGATGTTAGAGTAATATTAATGTCAATGATCTCTAACAGAAATCTTTAAAAATATATGATTTGGAGCAGACTGCACAAGCTCACACAAGATTAAGCTCATTAATGGATTAATAGCTTTGTTTTTAGTCCTTTTACAGCAGGCAGAATGGAGCTGGCCATTCTTATGTGGAATATGACCCTTAGTCCTACCTGATGGATGGACCTTGGGGGGGGGGGGTTGTTAAAGAGAGTGTTTCTCATTGGGATGCAATGCAACGCACAAATTTATAAAGCACATACTAGAGCAAAGTCCTGTCTTCTTTGCTCTACATGTCCCTGGGGCCAGGGCATAGCACTGGCTGCTGTCCTGTAATTGATGGGGTCAGATTTCAAAATTGACTGGTCAAATGACAAGTATGAAGAATTACAAAGAAATATGGAGAGACATATGAAGTGGTGCTGAGCAAAGAAAATACTCAGAATATACACACTAAAGTACAGTCACACACATATGCTTATGCATACACAGTAACAGCAAAAATATGAGTAAAGACACAGAAGAAAAAGGTTGGAGGGAACACAAACAATGAGTATCATTAAATTCAACAAACATTTATTAAATACCCGCAATCATAGATTTAAAGTGAGGAGGAATCTTGGAGATGATCAAGTCTGATTTCCTCATATTGCAGATAAAAGAAACTGAGGTACAGATATTGAGTAACTTGCCCAGGATGACACGTCTAGTATCTAAGGCAAGATTGGTGCTCAGGACTTCCTATCTCCAAGTCTACATACCTTACTGCCTAATTAGCTCAATGTCCTTAACTGTTTAATATGTGCCATGCACTGTGCGAGACCTTGGGGATACAGAGACAAAAATACCAACAGTCACTGCCCCAGGGACTTTCCTAATCTTTGAAACGAAGTTCGGAGTTTCTGGTTTTATGTATGATTCTTGGCCGAGTCCTGCAAATGGAAAATGAGCTAGCCCCATAATTGAATAGAAGGAGAAGAGCTGATTGGATTTGCATTTGGGAAATAGGGCAGTGCTTTTCCTGGAAGCTCCTTGTTGTAAGAACTTGTCACTTTGCTACTAATATTCTCCCAATGATGATACACAACTCTGAATCATGGATCCCCATGCCATAGCTCTGTGACCTGTAGCCCTGCAGTTGGAGTAAGCATTGGACAAGACAGGAAAAGTGAATTCAATAAGGGCAGACTTTCAAATTAGGGTGTTAATTCCACCTTATTTCAATTGCAATTTGGCCCATGACATTCAACACAGGACTGTGTGGTCAGCTTGAGTTTAGATAACGATCTAATGTTCACAGCTAGAATTCAGAGGTAAAGAGAGAACTGAGGGTAACTTCTGATGCAATAACTTTCCAGTGGAGGGTCTTACCCTGTCAAAAAGTCTATCCTGAAAAGCTTTTCTTGTATTCGGTGATGATGATGTTGATAATCGGAATGAAGATGAGAATTTTCAATACTTCCTGCTCTCCATGTAGACCAGCTGGAGACATGGAAGCTAGGTGATGGACAGATGGTACAGTTAGTACATTAACTCCTGGTACTCAGGTCCCTCTATAATCTAGCTTTCAATCTATCTCCCCAGCTTTGTCTCATAGAATTCCTCTATGTATATTCTATGTTCCAGCCAAACTGGATTATTCTCTACATTTGTGTTTTTGCATAGTTGCCACTCCTCCCGCCCCATGCCTAGAGAGGACTCCCTGTTGTATTGTCTTCCTTCAAGGTCCAGATGACCTTGGTTTTAAATGGAGAGGATGTAGGTTTGAATCCCACTTCTATAACTTATTAACTGTATTTCCTTGGACAAGTCATTTTGCTCTATGGCCACTGAGATTCCTTCTACCTCTAAACCTAGAATCTTACCATGATCTTTAGGAAGTCTCCCTCTTGCCCCACTCCCCTCTCCACCAAGTGAAAGTGATTTCTTCTTCCTCAGATATTTTATAGAATGACTGGAATTCCTCCTTTGCCTTTATCTGTTTCGATCTCTTTTATATAAGATTTAACTGGTTATGTGTCTTCTCCCGTTTCTAGATTATAAACTCCTTGAGAGAAAGGTCAGTGTTGTAGCTATCTGTGCATCCCCTGAGCTAAGTGCTCACCTTATGTATGTTTGCTGGATTGAATCCATGATTCTATTAGCACGAATTCTTTGCCCACCAATGTCGATTGCAACCCTTAGTAGAGAGTTTCAAGAATTGTCTTGGTAGAAAAAAGACGATGACCCGATGGATACCCTAGTGATGAGACCCTCTCTGCTTAGCTATGCTAGTCCTCAGGTGAGAGGCACACTCTCCATTTGTGGGCTTCCACTTGAAGCCTTGCCAGCTTTTCAGAGCCTGCTAAAGCTTGTTCTCTACCTTCCTGATTAAGTCAGGAGCACCTATTACATACACCTATTACATACAAACAAGACATGCAAGACATGTATAAGGTAAATTGGAGATGGTCTTAAATGAAAGGCATTAAGAGGGATTGGGAAAGACTTCTTGCAGAAGATGAGATATTATTGACATTTGAAAGTGGCCAAAAAATTCAGGAGACACAGAGGCACAGGAGGAAGAGAATTTCAGGTATGGGGGATAGCTGGTGAAAATGCATGGTGTGGGTAGATAGAGTGCCTTGTGCAAGGACCATCAAGGGGGACAGTTTCACAAGCAAAGTATAAAAAGATGGGACAGGTAGGAAGGCGCTATGCTATGAAGGGCTTTAAAAGCCCCAAAAGATTTTATATTTGATTCTGGAGATAACAGGGAGCCAATGGAATTATTGAATAGCAGTATGACATGGCCAGAGCTACCGACATTTTAGGAAGTTCAATTTGACACCTCATTGGAGAGATCTTTGAGAGTTTCCTATTATTGCTAGGCCAGTTCCTGGAGGTGCTGGAAGAGGATGTCAGTGGAGACCTAAAAGCCATGTTTTGTGTTCAAATTACAACTTAGAAAGTACTCAATTACAAGAGCTTCTTTACCATAACTTCACCAAGGTTTGCTGTTGGTGTTTCTATTTTCATTGTCTAGGACTTATAATTTTATTGGTGAGGAAACCCCTGTTACCGATGCAGAGCAGCAATTCTCTAGTCTTTGCCAGTTGCTTGAGGGCAGGGAGAGGTTAAATGACTTACTCAGAGTCTCATAGTCAGCCAGTTATTGATGATGGGATTTGCGCACAAGTCTTCTGGATTCAGAGACGGGCTCTTTATCATTACACCACTAAATTCCTAAATCTCTGATAATACAAATTAAACGCCATCCGATTCCCCGCTACTGCCCCCATAGGAAAAGAATAAGTGGGAATGATAGCCAGATTTATGAATTATTTCTTACCAGCTGAAAGCTCTAGAAAGGAATACAGAAATACACGGCACGCCAGCCCATCCGTGGAGGCATTAGCAAGCCCGACTGACTCCTGGTCCCCAGAAAGCAAGAGGGATCATTTGTAAATGGAGGAACTATATGTGGAGAATGGTAATTTCTCATTAGTAAGATTAACGTGATCGAGGGAATAGAATAGATGATTTACATCAAAAATACAGCTGATCATGGATGCAACAATGATGAATAAATGCATTTTGATGACAGAAACTCAATCTTTTTTAGGAATCAATACAGGAGATTTTAACTGTCACATAACATTGAGGCTTATCTTCGATGTGGTGTAAGAAGGCTTTGATTTATTGAAAATGGTGATAAAGGCAGCCTGTGCTTTTGGGCTTAATCTACTTGAGAAACAATCTTGGATTAGTCACAAATTACTTTTTTCCTTCTTCTTTGGGAATGGAAAGACAGTTCAATTGCATAGAGAGTTGGAGTAGATGACAGGGGAATTGGATTGGATGACCTCTCAGGTCCTTCCCAATTATGAGATTGTATGACCATTCCTATAGTATTTAAGAAAATAGCTTTCCCTTCTTTTTTTTTCTTTTCCTTCAGTTTTTAGTTGAAGTTCTAAGTCATCATTAATTAATTTGTTCTGTAGAAGACGAAAATTCATTGAATGGTTTTCGTATGTTTAGGCAGTCTAGTGTAGTAGAAAGAGTCTTGGACTGGACTAAGGCCTGCATAAGAACTACAGCCCTGTCAGTTCATAGCTGTGGAACTGGGGAAAAACAATTTCATCTTTCTGATACTCTGGTTTCCCATCTGTTCAGTGGGGATAATATTTTGTACTGTTTCATTGTTGTTGTATCATTTTTCAGTTGTGTCTGACTCTGATTCCGTTTGGTGTTTTCTTGGCAAAGATACTGGAGTGGTTTGCTATTTCCCTCTCCAGCTCATTTTATAAATGAGGAACTGAGGCAAACAGGGTTAGGTGACTTGCCTAGGGTCACACAGCTGGTAAGTGTCTGAGGCTAGATTTGAACTCAGGAAGATGAGTCTTTCTGACTCCAGGTCCTGCTCTAGCCACTTAGCTGCCTACTATAATTTGACTCACAGGGTTCTATGATAAGCAAATAAGATAATGGATATAAACTACTTTGTACTGTTACTAAATTTTCAGCAGTGCTATATTTTATTCCGTGTGTGTGTGTGTGTGTGTGTGTGTGTGTGTGTGAATATAGTTGGTTCAATGAATGATTTCTCCAACTGGACGCTAGAAAATATAGCATAGCTTTCAGAAAAACCTGGAAAGACTTACATGAACTGATGCAAAGTGAAGTGAGCAGAACCAGGAGAACATGATCCATAGTAACAACAATGCTGTACTATGATCAAATGTGAATGCCTTAGCTATTCTCAGCAGTACAATGATCTAAAACAGTTTCAAAGGATTTGTCATGAAAAATGCTACCCACCATCAGAGAAATAACTGATAGAATTTGAAAGTAGATTGAAGCATACTTTTGTTAAACCTTCTTTTTCTTTTTTTTTTTGCCTGTGTTTTCTTTTACAACATTTCCAATACGGAAATATTTTTGCATGACTGCACATGTATAACCTATATCAAATTGCTTACCTTCTAAATGGGGGGAAGGAAAAGGAGAAGGGAGAAAGAGAATTTGGAATTCAACATTTGAAAAAAAGAATGTTAAAAGTTGTGTTTACATGTAAATGAAAAAATAAAATATTTAAAAAAAAGATATAGTATGGCACACAGTGAAAAGAATTTGCATTGAAATTGTATTTTACCAACTAGGTGGCCTTGGCTGAGGAACTTACTTGCTCTGGGCCTCAGTTTCCTCATCTGTAAAATATGGGTAGGTGTTTTCTAGCACTCACATTTTATGACTCTGTGGTTTAATACTTTCATCCAATGGGACCTATGGATTTGGCAGATAATTGGAAAACTCATTTTTTCCCCTGTTATATTCCCTGGAACTCTGGACACTGATGGTGAATTCATTCATTCATTTAACATTTACTGGGCAACTGCTGTGTGTAGTTCATATCGTAGCTGCTCTGCTGTATTCACAGAAGGATAAGATGCAGTCCCTGCCCCTATGGACCTTACTGTTTAATAGTGCAACCTAAATTTGAGTAGGAATTCATCGTAAAGTTGTTCAACCATGACTTGAACACTTCCAGGAAAGAGAAACGTACTCTCTCCAGAAGGTTTCTATTCTGGACTGACTACTTTTCTTTCTTTCTTTAATTTTGTATTCTTTATTATACGAAGTGGCTCTCTGATGAGGGGAAGGGGTGGGAAGCATGTGGAAATAAAGGTGATACGGGAGAAAAAAGGTGTCAATACAAAAAAAAACCCACAGCGGTCTATGGTTGATTATTCTGTGACGCTTGGAAAAATACTCAGACATCTCACCAAATGCCATGTGCAGCCTAATTCTTCAATTTGGGTCTTCGCTGTGTGGGATCAGGCAGCTTGCCTAAGCCCTTTCTGGAGGCTGGGTAAGAAGCTTGCATTCAGTGGCCTGATTTGGCTTCCAAACCAGGTGAAACCACAGTTTCCAATGCAAACGGACTGAGGTGAGGTTAGCAAATTCTGAGTTCTGGGTGGAAGCTGACCCAGGGTTTTTGTTTAGGGCAAAAACTGAAACCAGACACATTTGAGTCAATCCCGAGTTTAATTGCTCTCAGTTTCTCCTACTTGAAATAGACTTTGAGCAACAACTTCTAGCTCTGAGAGGAAATCTATTTTCTTCAAATCCAACTAGGGTCAGATTGGGTTACTGCTTACACATGATCATTAGGTATGCATGGATATGTGAGGGTGGGGAGGGGAATGGGTAGGCCATTGGTGATGGTAAGAAAACACTGGTGTGACAGTTTCAGTAATCAATTATTTTAATGTGCCTGAGGATAATACTGAGTAATAGCAGTTTTTCAAAATCAAAAATGGCTCAAAATCAATAAAACATTGAACATTTACAAATGGTGGAGGCAACAAAGTGCTACTGAAGCCAACACATAATTAGCAAAAGGAATAATAGTAGCCCAGAGACACAGTTTTTAGTTAGGAATAAAAACTGGGCCTATCATTCCATTAGTAAAAGAAATTCTTAGATGAGGAAATTCCTCCTACCAATGTAGTTCAGCACTTTCTCTGCAATAGTCTTAGAGGGTATAGTTATCCCTTCCACAATGAGACTTTCTCCATTGTGGTTTTGATATACGAGGGTCAGCATAAAGAATTAATTGGGAATTTTGGGGGGAGTTTTGCGGAAGCCACAAGCAACACTTGAAGATCAGCAGACGATGCAGAGCCTATGACCAAATACTTAACCCAGACTTTACAATAAGGTACTGTAAATACCCCATAAAAGAAAAAGAAAAAATTCAGACTTCTTCTCTGCTATGAAGGGAGGGCCAACAAATTTTTCTTTGATTTTCCAGATGGTGGGGGCGCTGCATCCCTAAATCCCGGAGATGTGGAAGGGATAACCGTAGAACACACTAAGTGGTTAAGGGGCTGATGCAGGCTTGAACAGCCAGTAGGGCTCAAGACTCTTATTTAGGTCTTTTTCACTTTTAGGCCAACTGTTCTACCCACTCCATCACAATGCCTCTGAGGGGAGGAATGAACAGCCCTCTGTGTACTAAATGCTCCATTACCAAATTGCTGAAGGATATTAGACATAGGATATGATAAACCATCTACCTAACTAGCCGTGGGCTCCTGGGTATCTCATTGGTTGGATTAGATAATCTCTATGGCCCCTTACAGCTCTAAATCCTGTGAACCTATACCTAGCTGATAAGCACACAATTGTAGATTGCAGTTATATATAACCACCAGCAAGCCGTTTCACTTCTCCCAATGGCCATTTCTCCATTTTTCAAGCTGAAACTTAAAACAATCAGAAACAAGAGCTATTATACTTCCCCCAGGTCTCAAGAGCAGCTTTACGTTTTGAATCCTTATAACACTTGATCTTGCTTCCACACACGTGTCACTTACTTTATAGTGTTGTTTTCATTTATCTTTATGTCGTGTACACAGTTGGGGCCTCATAAGTCTTTATAGAATTTAATTGATTTTTTTATATTATTTATTCATTGAACATTTATTAGAGGCCTATGATATACAAACTCCTACGCTAGGTGTTTTGGGGGTCGCAAGGTCGAATATGACATGGCCCCTCTCCTCAGGGAACTTAAAATCTGATTAGGAGAGTCCAGGCATATAAACAAATAAATTTAATGCAGTACTTCCTTAGCATCGTGCCTGGCATATAGTAGGTGCTCGGTATATGTTTATTGGTCAATTGAATTAAATTCAACAAACATTTATTATATGTAAGCACTGTGCTAGGTGCTGGGGCTTATAAAGAAAAAAAAAATTAGATAGTCCTTGCTCTCAAGAGACTGACATTTGACCGGGGAGGACCAATATATGTAAATAAACAAATACAAAATCATGTAATTACTTTTTTGAGGCAATTGGAATTAAGCTTGCCCAGGGTCACACAACTAGTAAGTGTCCGAGGCCAGACTGGATCTCAAGTCCTTCTGACTCTAGGGCTAGTACTCTATACACTGCCCCATGTAGCTGCCCTAAAGCAAAGTAATTTCAAGCAGGAGAGAGTGTTAACAACCAGGGTGATCAGAAGAGGCTTTGGTAAGTGCTAGCGTCTGAAATGGATCATGAAGGAAGCTGGGGATCAAAGTCAGGTGAAATGAGGAATACAGGAGAGGTACAAAGAATGACAGGAATTTACAGGAGGAAAAGATAATTGCAGCTGTGGGGGATGGGATAAGGCCTTTGGAGGAGGCGTTTGAGCCCTTAAAGGGTGAATAGTAATTAGACAGATTGAAGGAGCAAGAGGGGGAGGAAAGAGGATGAATATGGCAGAAGACAGAATCTTATAAGTAAAGGCACAGGGTGGGGGCAGGAATTATGGCATGATTGGGTAGTCTGGAACAAGGAGTCAAGGGAAATATGGTAGTTTGGGCCAAAGAAACTGTATACACACATATATATATGTACGTATACATATTTACCTTTGTGTGGGTATATATCGATATATAATGTGTGTTATGTAGGCATATCATATAGATGTACTTATGCATACACACACGTATACACATACATAGACCTATATACATATAGATATAGACACATATGTTTAGGCATATAGGCTGTCCCAAAAGTCTTAGTGCAATTTTAAGTTTTAGTAGCTCAGTATATGCATGTAGGAATATTTATGTATGTGTTTGTGTAAAATAATAATATTAAGCATTTATATAGCATTGTAAGGCTTGGTTTTGCAAACTTTACCGCTTTATCTGACGTAACATAATCTCACTTTATTCTTCCAATAACCCTGGGAGGTCGGTGCTTTTATCATCTATCCCCATTTTACCAAGGAGGAAACTGAGCAGACAGAAGTTAAGTGACTTGCCCAGAGTCACATAGCTAATAAATGTGTCTGATGCAGGTCCTATGCTCTGTCCACTGTGCCACTTACACAGCTGTGTCTGTCACAAAATGTCTGTTATCTCCTCAACTATTATAATCTCCTTGAAGTTAGGGAAGTTGTCTTACATCCTCAGGACTACTACAGGGCTCATTGATAATAGACTTTCAACAGATAAATAAACATTGGTGATGTTGAGGATGATGATCTTCCCTAAGGGCCATAGGACTCAGAGCCTGTATGACTGCTAGAACGCTACCTCTTAGGAGTGTGTATGTGTTGTGTGCGTGCGTGTGCGGGCGTGTGTGTGTGTGTGTGTGTGTGTGTGTGTGTGTGTGTTGGAGCTGGACTAGATATCTTTTAAGGTATCTTCTAATTCTATAATTCTATGGTTCTGGGATTCTAGACCACACTGATTTCCCTAGACCACCCAGCGGGTTCACACCTCATCTCACCCTCCTTTTTTTTCTTTTTTTTTTCCTTTCCTTGAAACCTGGACTTAATTTTTCCTCTGAAGTGAACTTGCTTTATAAGTTCTAACAAGAAATATTATGATCTAACTTCTTGTGGCTGCAGGAGATACAGATCTGTGGTAACACTTCAAATTAAGTGTCTTGAATGAATAATTACTTTCTGAATCTGAGGAATTCGATTGAATAGGATCATTATTGTGTGTTAATTAAAATCCCACTGATTATTAAAATCATATTTTGGTGTTTTAATAACTGTATAAGGGATATGCAGATAAAACTAAGCGATACACATCTTTGTGAATTCTTGTTAAACCTCAATAAATACTGGTATTAATTCAACACACATTTATTGTTTCATTAAGTACAATTGGAATTTATAATGGAGATGCTCTGATTGGAAGTGGTGCAATTTAATCTTATTTCACCTCTTCTGAAACTGAGTTAAGAAATCTTTGGTTTTCTCTGAGTCCTGATTTTGGGCATGTGCTCATAGCACACGTGGTGGCTAGAAGAACCCAGTCCAAAGGTGAGATGTTCACTTTAAATTCCTCCTGAGGTAATCTCTGCTGCTTAGTCTACCTGGTTTCCTCCCAAAATCCATTTCCTTCTTACCACCCCATTTCTTGGATGGCAGCAGTGTTGTAGGTGAGCCAGAGAGCCGCCTTTGATTCTTTTCCTAATCAACTACTGAAATGTATCTGTGATCTCATCAATTTGGATGCTCCCCTCAGGGATGTAGATGGCAAACCTTCCATCCCCTCTCATCCAATGTGACTCTTGTCCATGTTCTTTACTAAGTTTGCCTTAGGGGGATAACCAGCAATGTTGTTGTTTGGCCTTCATTCTCAAAGAGGACCGATGACATCATGAGGGTGAAGTCTTGATTTGTGTGTGAACTGAATTTAAGTGAAGCAGAAGTGAGCCAAGTCCTCAGCCTCACTCTCTCCTCCAGGGTCATTGAAATTCAGTGGCAAGACAAAAGTCAAGATGACTGGGGATGGCCTGGGATGTAGTGGATGATCCTGGCCTTTCTAAATTAAGGTCCTTCCCAAGTTTCGGTTTGTCTCAGTCATTCAATGACTGAGAGGTAGGCAAGAATTGAGACAAAAGATAGCCTGATTTACCATCACAAAAACATTCATCTGGGAGGGGAAAGACCCTCAAAGTTTCTGGGCAGAACAGAAAACAATCACTATTTACACTCATTGTAAGCCATCAAAACCTAAAAAAAAATGAGCCATAGAGGCTTGGGCTGGGGTCTATCATTAGCCATTCAATGAAAGTAAGGGGCCATCTTTGATTTCTTGTGACATCACAAGTATATCATTGTAGTCCATGGGTTGTCTACTTGTCATTTCTAATCCTCAGTACATGACCAGCTCAGTCTTCTTTTTGGATCATGGATCTCCCTGATAACATTCTTTCAAGTTTTTTTGTTACATGCATCTAGATCATGATTAATATGAATTTAAGCCCAATTAAAATTTGAATTTGATTTCAAAATTCAGTGTAGTGAGAATTATAAAATGATGCCAAGTCACATTTAATATGAGCCAGACTTCAACTAATGCTACGCATGAAAGCTAGCCATTGGTGTGCACTCACCTATTGCATATGGATATGATGTATTGCTACATACCATATTATCAACAGATTCATTAAATTTTTTTGTTGAGAGCTCTTAACAAAATGGACAAGTAGAAGAATATTTCAGATGGAAATATTATCAGCATGACAAAAAAAGAAGAGGCTTGTCATCACATTAGAACAAAAATTTGATCTAATGGAATGGTCTAAATGCGGTCATAGTAACTCAAAAATAGGATGAGGTATCAGAATGCCTTTATCTATAGTACAGAATATTATAAACATGCAGGTGAAACAAAAGAAAAAGGCGAAATTGCATCAGTTTTTTTGGTGGTTTGCAAATAGTTCCAAGGAGTTTCAAAAGTGTTATAATGATAGAAATGGAGCATCTTTTAGCTGTATGGATTGAAGATTGCAATCAAAAACACAGAGCAGCCTTTTATCAGAGCAGCCATTCAAACAAAAGCTTCAAGTTTATTTAAGGCAGTGAAAGAAAATGGAAATGAAGAGGATAGTGAAGAAACTTTTACTGCAAGCGTTGGTTGGTTCCATTGCTTTAAAAATAAAGTTGAATTGCATAATGTGAAAATTACCAAAGAGGCAGTCAGTGCAGATGAGGACATGGTGGCTAAATGTCCTGATGCTTTGAAGAAAATGATTTACAAAGGTGGATACAGTGATCAACTGAATTTTAATGTGGATGAAACAGGCTTATTCTGGAAGAGAATGCCTTCCAGAACTTCAGTTTCTAAGAAAGATACAATTTAGCTTGGATTTCAAGTGTCAAATGATCAACTAACACTTTTTTTGGGAGACATGATGTAGAAGGGCATTTTTAATTGAACTGATGCTTTTCAGTCTCAAAATCCTTGCCCTCTGAGGCAATCAGTTGCTTCCAGTTCTTTGGTGGTCGTATAAGAAAGCATGAGGGAGTAACATTGTTTTCAAAGACTGATTTTCAAGTTATTTTAGCCCAATAACTTGCATGTAAGGTATAACTGATTTTAGATAATGCCCTTAGTTATCCAACTATGCTTGGTTCATTGTGTGAGGATGTGAGCATGCAAATCCACCAAGATGAGGATAAAGCTTTCTTCACTTACCAGCGTATATATGAAGCTTTAAAGAAAAAGGAGATAATTCTTCTAAACGCTGCCAAAATATTTTAAGTGATAGTAATGCCCAGTAATGACATTTCCATTGTACCATCAGTATAAACTTATCTCCAGTGGGATATTCAGCACTTTTTTAATTTTAAAAATTTTACTTTTTATAACTATCTATGCAGATTTATTTCATTGTAATAAAATTGAATCAGAAATATTATTATCCTTTGCTATTATTTTACTACGTTAGTAAATAGGTAAAACGTTAATTTGAAAAAATTCATCCCATATTCCATTTGGCTGGAACCAATGTCCATATTTTACATATAATTAAAACCTCAAATTGTGCAAATTAGAATAGTGAGACCACTTTATGCAATTCATTATTTGTACTAATTGGGGCTGTATTGCAGCCTATTTACATTCAGGTTTTTTTTTTCTCTCTTGCAGATCTTTTCCATTTTTCCTCTCTCAGCTCTCCTGTTTACATTTTCATCTTTAAATGCATTCTGGATGACTTTGTTTAGTTGGATCTCTATAATCTCTCTTCAGATATTATTAATTTAAGTACTGGATATTATTTAAAGTTGGCTGACACTGGAGCCTATTGATTCTTTTCTTTACAAAAGTATGCATGATGCTTATGTATAAATCTTCTGTCTAGTCCATAGGTCTCTTGGTTTCCTGATATATGTTTTCCAATATATCCCTTGCTATCCTTAACTATTGCCACTTTTGAATTTCTATCAACAATTATTAAATTCTTTATGGAATTTTTCTAACCTTTCATCCTCTGTAACAGATGATGAGCATGAAGTGCAATTTTTTTCAAGGGAGTCATTTTTGTAAATACTTGTCATGAGCATTGCAATACAAAATGACTGAATGTCCCATGAAATGCTGTCCTATCTTTGCATTCATAATAAAACCAACTCTATCTATTCCTTTATTGGCCTCTTCAAGGGATACCCATGGGCCATCCTTTTTATTTAGTTGTAACTTCACCCTTCTGGTTTTATTTATGGTGAAAATGTGAAGGTTGATGAAACTTAGTTCCCTCAACAGTATTACTGAACGTTAGAAAAAGATTTCACTTTTAGAGTGCTCCTTTGTAAGTTTTCTCAACTATAAATGAGGGGGTTAAAGTAGAAGGCTTCGAAGGTCCATTCTGAACTCTAATTCTAACTAAATAGAAGATTCTTGGAGAGTGCCATGTCAGCCAATAAAAGCTAACTAAAGGGAGTACTGCATATGATGTTCAGAGTGACAGAGTTGTTAGGCCCACTGTCCTCTGTCAGACCACATCTAGAATACTGTGTTTAGTTTTGGGTGGTACACTTGAGGAAGAATATTGACAACAAGAAAATGTTCAGAGAAGGGTGGACCAGGCTGAAGGGCATTAAATCACATGAGAACAGGTGGTAGGAAAATGGGACATGTTTAATCTGGGGAAAGTGGAGCCTTAGGGAAGTCAAGATACCTATGGTCAAGTACGTGAGGTTCTGCCATGGAGAAGAAGCATTAGATGTTTATGTCTTCTTGACCTTAGAGAGGGGAACTAGGAACAGCGAATGGACCAGATAGGTAGAAAGGCAGATTTAAACTCTATCTAAGGAAAATTTACTAATAATCATAGCAAACAAAAAGTGAAATGGACTGCCTTGGGGAGTGGTGGGCGCTCCAGTCACTATGGAGCCCTTTTGGGCAAGGCCGGATGTCTCCTTTCGGGGGATATTTTAAGGGGGTTCTTCTTCAGGAATTAGTTGGAATAGGTGGCTTCTGTGGCCCTTCCCAATGCTGAGACTCACTAATTCTGTGTGACCTGGGGCAAGTTACTTCCCATCTCTGTTTTTTGGTTCTTTCATCTATAAAATGAAGAATTTGGCCTAGATAATCTCCCCTTCAGCTCTAAATCCTACGATCCTGTTTTCCAGTAGGAATACTTTGGTACACTACTAAGAGGTTAGAATGTGAGAGCTGTAGGGAACTCAGGGGTGATCTTGTTCAACACTCATTTTGCCAATGAGGTAACTGAGGCCCTCTGGCCTGAGGCAAAGCGGCTTGTCTAAGGTCAGGAAGTGAGTTAGTGGTCGAGCCAGGATTCACACATAGGTTTTTTGCATTTTATCCCAATGCCCTTTTAAAACTACTTTGTATGACCTTCCTCTCCTACTAGACATTGGTTGTGTTGAACTCACCTCTCTAGCAAAAGTGGCTTTGGCAGATTGAATACAAGCACTGTTTGGTTTAGAAAATGGTTTTTCTTTCTTTTTCTTTTAAGGGAGAGAGGACATGCCTTTGGAAGCCGCGTGAAGAGATAAAGGTAAACAGTATTACCACTAACTGAAAAGGGGGTTATCCTTCCTTTCCTTGCCAACAAGGAGAAGGGTTTCATGTCCCTTTGTTGCCAGACCAGCTATAACTCACTTCCTCTGCTGTCAACATTTTCTACTTGATAAAAGGTATGAAATATAACATGAAAATAAAGACAAAAGAGAGAGATCTGCCGATGCCAGAAAACAGTCTTCGTTTGAGTGTATTTTCTGGTAGTGGATAGGAATTTCCAGGGTGTGCATGGAATAGTTTTGGCAGGCCTGCAGGAATGTGCTTTGTCTTTGAGGAGGGCTGGAAGAAGGGGAAAGGAGGGGTACATGGGAGGCTGTATTAAATACACATGTGCACATACATGTACATGTGTCATATGTGTGTATGTATGTATATATACATATACACACACGTGCATACATATATTTCCACATAGGGAGTTCTGGATATCAGGCCCACTTGTAATGTTTCTTCTTCTCCCAGCTGGAAGAGACCTCTTAGACCTTTCTGCTCTATTTATCGTATTTTATTTTGTATTACAGCTACCTTCCACTAAGGCTTTTCTTATTCATCTTTGTATCTGCCATAACATAGCCTGCCATGGTAGTAAGACCCTTACTAAATGTTTATTGGATATTGAATGGTATATAAACTGGGCAGGAATCATAATTATTTCATTACTTCAGGGAATCATTATTTCAGAGTTGTGGGCCTCTCCTCTGCCAGACTGTAGCTTCTCCATACCTTTGTTGATGGTCTTTATGAGATACACTGGCTGAAAAAAAAATCAGGAGGATCTAGATGACTTCTAGGGTCCTTTCTGACAGAAATTCTGTGGTTATCTATCTGTCCATCTATATGTGTCTGCTTCTGTCTATCCATCTATCTACCTGTCAATTATGTCTGTCCTTGTATCTGTCTATTTCCTTTCTGAAGGAAATGCTGTGATTCTGTCTGTCTGTCTATCCAGATATATGCCCATACATATACATAAACACTTGTATATGGAACTAGATGTTAAAACTTCTGTTGAAACAGCACCCAGGCCTTTTCATAGTTTCTTTCAAAGACGCTGCCATGGAAAAGTAGGAAGAAGTATCTTTTGCTCTTTCTCCTCCAAGGCAATTTGTGAAAGCCAAATTCCTCTGCGAGAGCTCAGCCTCCCCTCCCTCACCAGAGGGCTGTAGGCAGGAGTGGGCTTGGGGCCTGCTCCGGGCCAATTGTGGGCTTTGTGCAGGTGGCTCTTTGATCTCCTGAATAAATGGCCCCATTCAGCAAACCAGAGATCCAGGACTCCCCTCCCCAGAACGGGCTCAGCTCTAGCCCCAGCCCCTAGGAGGCCCCTTCCCTAGCACCAGCCTTTGCAATAGCCTCTGCTGTGGCCCCCAGTCCCTGCTGCCTTCCCTCCTCACAGGACCCCTAACTGCCCTTTCCTTGTCTGGGGTGGTGGGGGGGGGAGGAGGTGGAGGAGTCACAAAAAGAATATATATATATATATATATGTACCATGTATATGTATGCACACACACACACACAGCCTAGGCTCTCAGAGCCAGGACAATCATTCTGCTTGTCTAATAAGCAGCAGTTGACATAAGGGGTGGAAGGGGTATGACAATGACCAGTGAAGGGCTAGCTATGGAAGACCCAGGACTAAGCTGCGGGTTACAGTTTCTTTGGTTTTGGGAAAGCCGTGATCTCTTTCCTCATATAAGGGCAGTTCCTCTGTCTTGGTAAGTGGTATGGACTAAAGCTCATTGACATAAATAAGAACAGCTCATGCCTCCACCTTCCTCAGAACATACAGATAGGACAAGGAGGATTACCCCACTTGATAGAACAGAAGACTGAGGGGCAGCTGGGTGGCACAGTGAGTGGAGCACCGGCCTGGAGTCAGGAGGACCTGAGTTCAAATCCAGCCTCAGACACTTGACACACTCACTAGCAATGTGACCTTGGGCAAGTCACTTAACCCCCATTGCCTTGCCTTCCCCCCTCCAAAAAAAAAAAAGAAAGAAAGAAAAAAAAAGAAGAGAAGACTGAAACTTCATGAAGTTATTACCAGTTACCCAGGATGAGCATGGGTATAATTGTAAAAGCACTAGATCTGGTGTCAGAAAACTTGAGTTTGAAAGCTAGCTCTTTAATTCACTTGCTACGTGTGGACTTCTTTGTTTTACTGGTGCCTAGCACAGTGCCCGCTTTATTATGGGATTCTGAGCTTTCTTTTGCTATAAGGAGGGTCAGGCCTCTGAATGAAACTTCCAGAAGAGGAAGAGCCAGGATAGACATTTAAACCAAAGCATCAGAGGGAATTATGAGAGAGAGAGAGAGAGAGAGAGAGAGAGAGAGAGAGAGAGAGAGAGACAGAGACAGAGAGACAGAGACAGAGAGAGACAGAGAGAGAGAGACAGAGAGAGAGAGAGAGACAGAGACAGAGAGAGACAGACAGAGAGAGAGAGAGAAAAATATTGAGAGAGCAGGCTAAGTTCAATAAGATTCACAGAAACTCATTGAAAATTAGGGTTAATCCAGTAGCAGAAACTGAGTCAAAGACAAGGACAAGAAACAGTGGAACGAAGGCTGGACATGGCATCAGAAGACACAGACTCCAATCTCAGCTCTGCTGCTTGCTAGCTATGTGATTTGAGGCAAGTGTGGGACTCAGTTTCTTCTTACGTAAAACAACACAGGTGAATTTATAGCTCTAAAGTGCTCCCTTCTAGCCCAGATGGGTCTTCTCAGTCTTGGCATTCCATGTTTCTACAATTCTAAGAGATAGTATAACCTAAAAAATGTGCTGGGTTTTGAGGCACAAAAAATGTGGATTAAAATTCTGTCTTCTACATTTAGGAGCTGGGCCCCACCTGGCAAGCCGCTGAACTTCTGTTGGCCTAATTTTCATCATCTAAAAGTGAGGATGACAGTGCTTTCAGTACCTGCTTTACAGACTTGCTATAGAGAAAGCTCTTGGTAAGCCTCGAGACACCATAGACGTAGCAATGACCACGGAAGCTCCTTCCGGTTCTGTCCCTGTTCAGCACCCGTTAGGTCCTTTCTAGTTCTGGAAATTCTAGAATCTCAAAAGAACCTGCCAAGTCTACAGGTCTGTGACGCTGAGATTCAAATCAGATTATTTCTGTAAAGCACTTTGTAAACCATAAAACCCGTTATTATTATTATTGTTAATCGGCAGCCTGGAGTCACCAGTCTGGTGATGACTTAATTCCCTGAGGCGTCTAGTGTACTGCTGCTGAGCTCTAGCAATGCTGACAGAGCAACAACAGAGGTGTGCTGGTAAATGTTTAACAACCAGGCTCTGGGGGTGGGGGGCGGTGGGGAGGGAGAAGGCAGTTTAATCTTGGCACAGTGAATAGACCTGAGTTCAAATCCAGCCTCAGATACTTACTAGCTGTGTGACCCTGGGCAAGTCACTTAACCTCTACTTACCTTAGTTTCTTTATCTGTAAAACGGGGATAATTGTAGTACCTATCTTATGTCCCACAGGTGTGAAGCTCAAATGAGAGAGTTGGAGAGAACTTAGCATGTGCCCGACAGTAAGTTCTATTTACAGGTTTTTGCTGTTCCGTTGTTTCAGGCTTCAGCTGTGTCCTTCTCTTCGTGATCTCATTTGGGCTTTCTTGGCAAAGATCCTGGAGAGGTTTGTCATTTCCTTCTCCAGTTCATTTTACAGATGAGGAAACTGAGGCAAACAGGGTGAAGTGATTTGCCTTGGATCACACAGCTAGTAAGTGCCCAAGGCTGGATTTGAACTCAGGTTTTCCTGACTCCAGGCCTGGTGCGCCATGCACTGTTCCACCTACCTGCCCTATATGAATGTTAGCTATCATTATTATTATTAATTATTATTTTCATTCATTCAGTCCTTCAACAAGTTGTTATTGAGCTTCTGACTTCTAGTCTAGCCTTTAAAGCTGAGATTGGATGCTGCTTCCTCCAGGGAGCCTTCCTTTAATTGATGATAAATCTTCCCCATCTCTGGTCTAACTAGTACTTGATTTTGGACATTTTGAATATATTTGTCATGCAACGCTCTATATTTGTTAACATACGTGTTTTTATATATGCTTAAAATTCAGTGAGTCTATAATCACATGATTCTTTTGCATGGATATCTTACCCCACCCCCCACTTAAGATGGTGGGCACTTCAAGTGCCATGGGAGCAGGCTGTCCTGATCTTCCTTACTAGATTCTAAACTCCACAAGGGCAGAAATTCTTGTTTAAATTTTCTTTATCTCTTTAGCATCTAGCCCAGGGCTCTGTAAGAATCTAATAAATGTTTGTTGATTTTGAATTGACTTCCATTATCTTCTTTGAACTCAACTTTGTGATTGATGGTGTGCTGAGGTGGTGAGGGGGTAGAGGTAGAGGAGAATACTGGGTTTGGAATCAGAGGACCTGAGTTTAAATCCTAGATCTATTCCTTATTGCTTGTGTGACATCAAACAATTCACTTCATCTCTGGTTTCCCAGTTTCTCTTTTTTGTAAAAGGGGTCGGACAAGATGAATGCTAAGGTCCTTTCTACTTTATCTATGACTTTTTCTTCCTCTAGGCTTTTTTGTCTTTAGCGTTACGCTGGGAGCACATATAGGCAAGTACAGATACTTCTGTGCAAATGCCTACAGGACACAAGTATATACAGGAAAAAAAAACCCACATAAATGTCCAAACTTAAACATCCACATAAACAAACAAGACAGACACAAATATAAATACACATTCACACACATAGACATGTATGTTTATATACATAAGATCAACTTTGAGAGGCATTGTGTCAAGAGCCCTGAAATTGGAACCAGATGACCCGGGTTAGAATCACCTCTTCTATTTGTTAGCTGGGATTGTTGGAAAATCACTTACCTCCTCTAGACCTCGCACCTGAAAATGAAGGTATCATCCGAGGTAAAATATTCAGTAATGCAGGGTCTTATATACAGTAGGCAATTAATCAAAGCTTTTAAAATTGGATTTATTTAGTGTATATAAAAGCTCTTGGGAACTGAAGATATCTATATAAAAGTTTCATGTCTGAATCTCCGTTCTTGAATCTTTAAAATCAGAAGAATGTTCTCAACTTTTCGGGGTATTTGTGAGGTGAGGGTTTTTGTAAGCTGTAGAGGGCTAAAGAAATAGCTGCTCTTCTAATTAACATTTAGAAAATAATATAGTAACAAAAGAAATAATATTTATTATCATAGTAATATCTAGATAGCATTTATACTTACAAAACATCTGGAGAAAAGTACACCTTTGAATAGGCCAACAGCTCAGACCAAAAGTGGAAATACATCAAGGACCATGGAATACCAATAGAACTGTCAATAGCTCTTAAAGAGGATTATTAGCAATAGAGAGAAAAGTTCTAGGCACTTCTGAGAGATAGAATAAACAAGACAAACAGACCCATCAGAAAATACTTGTGATACATTCCAGACTCAGAGAACTTGGCTTTAAAGGGTTAGCCTTTCTTGAGACTCATTTGAACCAGTTCCAATTTGGACCTGAATTTGTTTCTCCCACTTTAATGACTAGCCACCAATCCCCAAGCTTTGATCGGTTCTGTGATTCTTCACAATTTTGCAGTTGCTTTCCTCTGAGAAGCCTTCCTTGTCTACCTTCTCTTGTTGACTTAACGCAGGACTGTTTTTGTATTCGTATAATGCACTTAACGTGGACAACTAACCACATATGTCTCTGATGCCCTAGTTCTCAATAGAATCAGGGCATTGGAGATGTAGAATATGACAAGAGGCATGAAGACTGTATCTTTTCTAAACTTTGTGTCTGCTTCAGTTTCTAGCACTGGTTTCTTGTCCACCACTGGCACTTAATACAAATTTGTTGAATGAACCAATGAATGAATTCAATGAATAAACATTATAATGTAAAAAGCACTGGACCTGGAATCAGGTGCTCTGGGTTTACGTGACATGCCTTGGACAGGTCGCTTAAGTTTTTTCGGACTCACGGGACTGAGAAACTGTTTAGAGCTACTGAGATAATAATAACACGGTGATAAATGCCAGCATTTATATCTGAATTGAGATTGCACAAAGTAGTTTACCAACTTTTTGTCATTTTATATTCCAAGCAACCCTGGGAGGCAGGCTCTATTATTATCCCCTTCTCAAACATGAGAAAACTGAGGCAAATAGAGGTTAAGTGACTTGCCTATGGTCACTCATTTAGATATCTGAGGCAGGATTTAAACTCACATCATCCTTACGCCACTTCTGAGCCACCTGTCTCTATTGGAGAATATCTGCTCCCTCTGAAACAGAACAGACTTTCAAAACATCTAACCAGTTTTTAAATTATATCATATTTGTTTGTTTTCATCTATGAGAGGTGACATGGCTTAGTGGATAGAGGAATCAGTGTGACAAAGCAGAAAGTGTGTTGAATTTGAAGACAGAGTAGAGTGTCTGGGATTTATGCCTTCTTCTGACATTCCTTTCATGACTATGGGCAAGCTATTTCACCTCTGTGGGTCTCAGTTTCTTCAATAATAAAATTAGAGGGTTGGACCAGATGACCCGAAAGGTTCCTTCCAATTCTAAATCTATGATCCTAATGGTGTGCATGATGATAGATTGCAAAGTATTTTACATAAGTCATTCAATTAGCTCCTTGCAATAATTCTGTGAGGTATGTTGCTGTCATGAATGAGGAGTCTATGAGCTTCTCTGGTGTAGGAACCAACCTCTTAGGGTACCTGCTTCTTCTGTGATCCCTTGATGAGGTTTACATTTCATGACTCTAAGGCTCTTTCCAGTTCTAATATTTTGTGATTCTTTGATTTTATCATTTGATGATTCAAAGGCAATTAAAGTTCTATCCCACATCCTCCTTGTGGTGTGGAGATGATCCTGATTTTTTGAAGGATGGGACAATGGAGCGAAGGCTCAGGCAGGTCTTATGGTTTTGCATTTAGTTTGGTGATAGACTTCCACGTCTGCCCCAAAGAGCAGCTTTGCCAAATCCAAAGGGGCTCAATGCCAAGTTGACTTCAGGGTGATGAATTTTAGGAGCACAGCAACTCTGTAAGACCATCTATTTCAGGAGTTCTTAACCGTTTTTTCCGTCATGGGCTCCTTAAGCAGTCTGGTGAAGCCTATGGACCACTTTTGAGAATAATGGTTTGAAATACATAAAACGAAATACAAAGGATTACAAAGGAAAGCAATTACACTGAAACATCAAAATATATAAAAATGTTCAAGGACCCCAAGTCTAAGAAACGCTGACATATTATAGTATAGAAGGCTTGTGGTCCTGAATCATAGATCACTGAAACATTGTAATATTATTCAAATCAGAACCAGTAAAGAATATTACAAAAGAGAGGAAGATGTTGGTTCAAGGTGAGGATGCATTTCCTAATACTGAGAATTGTGTAATATGGGAATAAGTGAGCTCTCTGACTTAGAGCTGTTCAAGCAGAGACAGAATGACCACCTATCAGGCATGTTATAGAGAGGACTCCTGCACTGGGAGTCCTGCATATGGCTTTGAAGTCCCTCTTCCAGCCTTGGGATTGGGTGATACTGTGAGCTTACGGTCAGATAGGTTGGCTAGGAGGACCAAAAAGCAGTGGTTAATTTAGTATTCATGACTTGGCTCATCAGAGTTGATGGTCTGAGATGATCTTGTGGGCTACTCATTAATCCCCAAGCAATTCCATTTCATTGCAATCACAGATAAATACAGACTTAGAAAAACATGTTGCCCAAATGTTTTTTTAGCATTAGTGATGCAATTGTCACAATTGTTCAGGAAGAGGTGACTGGAGAATAGAAGCCCTGGTTAATCAGTTGTTTGGATCACCTGTTGGGAGGCATTCATTTTATAATTGCTGCCTAATTCTAATCATGAGGACAATCTTAGCTTTCCACCAGGGTTAGATATTGTGAGACACTTCCTGATCCCCTCTGCCTGAGCTCCACCCTCTTTCCTACAGGCTTTATTGCCTGGTCTGACTGTTCTTTTGTGCAGCGATGCCACTAAATTTCCACCTTCATTCCTTTTCTCCTTTTTTGCTGAATGGCGATGTGACTTGGAGCAAGTTATTTAACCTTTCTCACCCTTATTTTCCTCTATAACCTGAAGACGGCAGAGTGGGTGGTTTCTTCGATCTCTCCTAGATCTGATGACCTGTATTCTACCATTCTGTGATCCTTTCTGGCACTGAAGACCTTGACTATGCTTGTTGAATGGAAACGGAGAGGCCATTTCCCAACTCATTTCCTGCTACCAAGGTCTTCTGGACAAGAATGTATCCTGACTTCCCAAAAGTACTCAATTCCATCCCACTCCATTAATTCATTCTAATTCATTTTGACAAGTGTGATGAGGTGGAAAGGGCACCAGTTTGGAAGGAGAAGACTGGGATTTGAATCACTTATATGACCTTGGGCAAATCAGCTTGTCTGGGGGATTCAGGGATGGGGAACTTATGGCCTCAAGGCCATGTGTGGTCCTCTAGGTCCTCTAGTGTGGCCCCTTGACTTTACAGTTTGGATTCCATCAAAGGGCCACACCTGAGGATCCAGAGGGCCACATGTGGCCTTGAGGTCACAGGTTCCCTACTCCTGCATTAGATAATCTCTAAGGTTCCTTCCCAAATTTCATGCACTATAATAGTAAGACTATATGCAAAGCCCTGTGCTCCATGCTAGAGAATATGCAAAGGAAAATAAGTCATGGTCTGTAGCCTCATGAAACTTACCCTGGAGTAGGAGAATTGGTACAGGGATATCACACACGATCAATAGCATAGAAGGTGATAGACAATACATACAGGGGAAGAACAGAGCCAGTGCTTACTCAACAACGTGGAACTAAGTGGAAGTTAAAAGGAACAAAAGTTGCTTTTTTTTTTTAAAAAAAAAAGGAAAATCATTAAAAGAAAAGTTAAAAAAGTGAAAGAAATCTTGCCCAGCCAGTCACTGTTGTCTTGAAAAGTAAATGGAGGTGAATCTAGTATTTCATAGCCACTGTTACTGACAGAAAACTTCAGTGCTGAATGAGACTTCAGCGGTCTTCTAGTCCAGCTCATACCCGAACATGTGCCTTCTCTGTAACGTTCCTGAGAAGTGGCCATCCAGCCTAAGGCTGAAGATGGAGAACTCATTACTCCTCTGTTCTCATTACCTATTCACTCTATTTTTAGAGTGCATATAGAAAAGAATAGGATTAAGGACAGATTTCAGGTGTACTCTCCTAGAGACCTCCTTCCGCGTTAAGGTGATTACTAACCTCAGCTCATTCTCAGCTCCTGGCACTACTCCTGGTTCTATTCTTTCAGGATATATGCTCCATTTTTGTATTCATCTTCCGTTACCTTCCCTTGTTTTCACCTTTTCTACAACTCTTTAAAAAATCTGACTTGATCAATAATTTCCCTGTGAACCCTCATTGTCCTCTTTAGATGAGTTTCCCTTCTTGTTTGAATGAGAATTTCTCTTTGTATCTTTAGAATTTCATTTCTTAACAGTTTCCCATTCTTCTCAAGCTAACTTACCTTGCATCATTGCAGGGCATCGGTTCTTAACTGTCCCTTTTTGGAATGCTTTAAGTCTGTTCTTCCCCAATCTTGAATGTATGTCAGACTCTACCTAACTTTCCTTTCTCCTATCACAGTTCTAAGACAGAGTCTCCACAAAGGTACCACTTTTCCCCCTACTTTACCAACTAGTTCATTCTTACTGGCTAGAACCATATCCAGAACAACTGTTTCACTTGTAGCTCCCTCGACCTTTTGAGAACTGAAATGATCACGAAAATGAAAGCATTAGTATCTTTGTATGTCAATCACCTTACTGACTCATACCGAGTTTCAGTATATTAAAACTTCCAGGTCTTTTGTCACATGGCTTTCACTCTAGTCATGCCTCCCCCGTACTTTGCTGGTGAAGTTGGTTTTTCAAACTCGTCTTCCTTGTTCAATTTTATCTTCCATGTTGCTTTGAATCTTCTGCAAACAACATCAATGTATACCCCCAAAACTATTGAACTGGACATACCCAGTAATACCATTACTAGTTCTGTACCTGAAGAGATCAAAGATAGAAGAAAAGGTCTCATACGTGCAAAAATATTTATAGCAGCTCTTTTTGAGGAGGCAAAGATTTGGAAACTGAGGGAATGAAGACCTATCAATTAGGGAATGGCTAAACAAGTCATGATTTATGAATGTGATGAAATACTATTGTCCTATAATAAATAATGAAGTAGATGATTTCAGAGAAACCTGGGGAGACTTGTATGAACTGATGCAGAGTGAAAGGAGCAAAATGAGGAGAACAAATTATACAATTACAAAAAACAACTTTGAAACAGCTTTGAAAGATTTAGGAACTCTGATGAGCACAATTCCAGAGGACTCAGGATAAAACATATTCTTCTCCTTTTGATGGAGAGGCGATGGACTCAGACTTTAGATTGAGGATTTTTCCTTGTTTGTACATAGCTAGTGCGAGGATTTGTTTTCCTTATAACAGGGGTTTTGTTTTTCTTGTTTTTTGGGGGGAGGTTGTGGGAGGGAGAGAATGTGAAATGGAAATAAAATTTAATTTAAAAATAGCAATGTTATCTAAAATTTCATTTAAGGTATTGATAAAAATGTAGAACAGAATAGGAACAAAGTCAGATCTCTGGAGCACACTATTAGAGATAGCCTTCTAGGCTGAAATTGTTCCACGAATCATCAGTCTTCATCCTAATCACATCTTATTATCTTACCACCATGGATTTTATAGATAGAGCATGGACATCACCACTTTTTATTTCTCCTTGGGAATCCAGCCAAAATTTCTTCCTTTCATTCTTAGAGTTCTTGCCCTGGCTCCCTTAGGACAATGGATCCTTACGATATTCCTGAAATCCAAGGAGGAGAGGCACCCCAGTCCTATTTTACTGACGAGGATGCTGAGACTGACAGAAGTAGAGGAAATTTGTAACTTGAACCCAGGTCTTTGGATTCTTAGTCTAGTGGCCTTCCTATTATATTACCCAACCTTATATTTATTTGATCCCACAAAATAACTCCAAGAGGAAGAAGCTTAGGCTCAGATGGGTCACAGATTGCCCAATATCATATAATTACTAAGAGATAATAGCAAGAACTAGAAACCAGGTCTCCTGTCAAGAGATCAGGGCTTTTTCCCACTATAGATTTAGAAAGACACATCTAGACTGGAGTTTGATCTAACACCTTCTTGCATCACAACCAGAAACTCAGCTTTAGTCATTCGTTAATAAGAATCCACCCCTTTAGAACACTCTGTAACCTATCCAACATTTGGCTAGAGCTGGCAGCAGTTCCAGATGGACATTTCTTATCCATGACAGTACGAATGTGTCAGAACATTACCGTATTACTTAGACAAGCCAATGGCCTACTTTGTCCATAAGTTTCTTCACCTATTAAATGAGAGGTTAGAATGGATGAGCTCTAATTTCATTTCCCACTCTGACTTTCTACTGTTCTTGTTTCCCAAGCCTGATGGAGCTGAATTGGTTTTCTTTATATTGAGATGAAACTTCCAGACCCACTGTTTCTAATGGGCTGAGTAAAATAGGCCTGACGTCTCTTCTCTCTCTGCGAGAAATCTTCACATGAATGCTTAGGAATCAGTTAGCCCTGAATGGCAGGACACGCTCCCCAATAGGAAGGCCATGGAACACAGCTGGCTGTCTTAAGGAGTAGGCTGAGCGAGGGGCAAGGTACAGCTCCTGAAAGTTTGAGCTTAAGTCTCAGAGCAAAGAAGAAATCCAGATGTGGGAACAGTAGCTGCCAACGCATCAACCTCTTGGCAGAGGTCTGGAAAAAATGGTTTTAGCTAAAGTTAGGCTAGGGGTACAATGGATAGAGTGCCAGGTCTGGAGACAAGAAGACCTGAGTTCAAAGCTGACCTCAAACACTAACTAGTTGTGTGACCCTGGGCAAGTCACTTATCACAGTTTGCCTCAGTTTCCTCATCTGTAAAATGAGCTAGAGAAGGAAATAACAAACCATCCCAGTGTCTTTGCCAAGAAAACCCTAGATGGGGTTACTAAGACTTGGACATGACTGAAATGACTGAACAGCAACAGAAACAAAAATGTTAGGTTGAATAATCAGTACTAAGGTCACATAGGTTTCACTGAGCGGTTATACAGTACTCTTGTAGGTGTTATGAGTTAGGAGGGTTAAGGGAAGGAAAAGGAATAAGCATTTATATAATGTCCACTATGTGCCAGGCACCATGCTAAGCAAAGGTGCAGAGGAGATATTTTGGGGTAGATTGATCCTGAGGTAACAAAAACATACAGTCCATCAGAGAGCCCAATGTTTTGGACAAGTCATGTAATGGATATGAAGTTGCCTTGAAGACTATAGTTGGGGCAGCTAGGAGGGGCAGTGGATAAAGCACCAGCCCTGGAGTCAGGAGTCACATCCAGCCTCAGACCAGACACGATACTAGCTGTGTGATGCTGGGCAAGTCACTGAACCCGATTGCCTCACCAAAAACAAAACAAAAATGTCAAGAATATAGTCTACATAAATGTAAGATTTTGTCGTATTTATTGAAACAATCTTGAAAGCTTTTTTCCTTTTGCGTGATACTGCTCTAGTACAAAGTTGGATGTCTGTGGAATGATAAAACCTCAGAGAGAGTAGGGCCTCTATGTAAGGTCATCTACTCTGGCCTCTCTCCTCACGAAGGAATATTTTGCACTTTGTCCCTGCCAGGTAGTCTTCTGACCTCTCCTTTAAAACCTTTAATGACAGGAAGTTTGCTGCTTCCCGAAGCACTTTTGGAGAGCTCATGATTTGATTATGGTTCCCCTTTGGTGAAATGGATCCACAGCCTAAGGGTTCCAATAAAGAATCCCTCTCCCCAAAACAGTCACTAACCCTCAGGTAAAGTAAAAGCAATCTACAGGAAAGCAAATGCAGATAAAAGCAGTGCTCTGGGAAGATCCATGGAATCTTAGGAGGTCTCCACCAAAGTCCTACAATTATTTTCATATACTCTTTTTGTCCAAAGGCTCCGTAGCTGGGTGCTAGATCAATCCACCTGAAGGCAAAGTTCACTGAGACTTCCCCAAGTCTCCTCTACAGTGTTTTGGCTCATAACAGCTCTGATTGCTTGCAGGCAATGCAGAAGTGTGGAGGCTTAATTCAAGCTGCCCCAATTCCACTAATATAGAGACCCCACAACAGTTTATCTCGTCAGAAAATTCTCACCATATCCTTCATGACATCTATAGATCCGTGACATTGCTTTTTGGGTACTGCCTTTGCTGGTGGAGAGGGCAATCTCTCCGTGCTATCTCACTCTGGTGATTTTGTCAGTTTTCTGCATAAGTCCCCTCTGGAGCATTCACTCAACATGCCAGAGACCTCCCTTATACTGAGATGAAGTTTCCACTTCTGTAACTGCTGCCCCTTGGACTTCTGTTAGCTTCCTGAAGCCCCCCAAAATGTCTAATCCTTCTTGCACAGGACAGTCCTTCAAATCCTTAGACTGGTAGATTCATACAATGGATGATTAGACCTGGATGGGTCCTCATAACTCATAGGGCATATTTCTCATTATAAAGATAAAGAAATGAGGCCCAGACAGATGAAGTAACTTCTTATGATATTTGAAGATAGCTATAATGTTCCCTTTAAATCTTCTCTTTTTCCAGATAGTTCCAACTGATCTTCATATGACATACTCTGTCTCACTGTCTTAGTTTTGTTTTTCTGGACATATTTGGTCCTCCCTAATGAGTGACTTCTTACATTTTCCTTACTTTGACATGTCTGACTCTAAAATTGTCTTCCTGGTTTTTTATTGTGTCCTACGTGTTACGTGATTCGTGATGGGTAGAGGGTTGTTGTTGAGTCATTTTTCAGTTTTATCCACTTCTTTGTCACCCCATTTGGGGTTTTCTTGGCAAAGATCCTGAAGTGGTTTGCCATTTCCTTCTCCAGCTCATTTTACAGATAAGGAAACTGAGGCAAATAGAGTTAAGTGACTGGCCTGTGGTCACACAGCTAGTAAGTGTCTGAGGCTGGATTTGAACTCAGGAAGAGGAGCATTCCTAACTACAGGCCCTGCACTCCGTCCACTGTACCACCCAGCTATCACAAGTAGCATATTACATTATTAAGACTGTTTCTCAGATATAGAACACTGGATCTTGAATCAGAAGACCTAGGTTTCATTCTTGTCTCTTCTACCTAATAATTGTGTGATCTGTGGCAAATTACTTCATTCGTTTGGGTCTTATTTTCTTCATTAATTAAATTAAAGGGATTGGACTGGATAAACTTTAAAGTCTCTTCCAGCTGTAAGTCTAGGGTCTACTATGACCCCCAGGTTCATTTATTTATTTACTTATTTATTTATTTATTCATTCATTCATTCATTCATTTATCTATCTATCTATCTATCTATTTATTTATTTAATTTTCATTTTCTAGCACAAATGAAAAGAATTCCTTTTAATTAAAAAAAGAAGTTTGTTCTTTGCGGAAGGTGGAATCTCCTATGAACTCTGGGATGGGTTGGTTTAGATTGTTTTCCTTTTCTTTCTTTCAATGGCTGGCAGTTTTCCATAAATTTCTTTGGAAATTGCAAGTAGACATGATATAACATCTATTGGCCTTGAAAATAATAACAAAAAAAAAAAGAAACAACAAACCTATCCTGATAGAATTAGTTTTGTCACGGAAACTCCAGTGGAATTCTTATGACCATGCTCAACCATGGAAGGGTCTCAGTGAGTGGGCTTGATTAGTCAAGAAGGAGAGGGGGAGCGGGGAAGGGTGTTTTCTGTAAGTCTTTGTCCGGAAAGGTGCTTCCATTGCCTACCTGGCAGTGACAAGATATTGATGTGACATGTAGATTCCAGAGAACATTTGGTCAGTATCGTCTCCTTTATGACCTACCTGCTGGTCCATCAAAGCAGATTCTTTGGATCATGTGAGAAAGAAACACTTTTTCCCTCTCTCCATCCCCCCAGGGAGGCTTTCTATTATCAACAAATCAAACAATCAACCAGCCAGCATTTATTAAGCTCCCCTGTGCTGGGGATACAAACACATTGTTTCTTATTTTCCTCCTCATACTTATTTTAATCGTATTATATATTTATTCTACTGGCTTAATGGATAGAGCCCTACATTTAGAGTCAGAAGACCTAGATTTGAGTCTTGGACCAGTCTCAGGCCAACCAAACATGAGTAAGTCACTTAACTTCTCTGAAATTTAGTTTTCTCTTCAGCCAAACAAGGAACAAGTTATTGTATGTTTTCACACTCTCATGTATTCATCTCATTGAGGCAGCCAGGTTGCACAGCCGATAGGGCTCTGGACCAGGAGTCAGAAAGACGCAAGTTCAAGCTGGCTCAGATTCTTATCAACTGTTCCATCCTGGGCAAGTCACAGCATCTATCTCTGTCTGCCTCAGTTTCCTAATCTCTAAAATGGGGGTAATAAATACATCTAGATCCTAGAGTTGTTGTGGGATAAATGAGATAAGATTTGCAAAGTGTTTTGTGGAACTTTAAAACACTATTCAAATGCTAGCTAATATCATTATTCATTTATTCATTCTGTAAATGTTGCTTGAGCATCTATTGTGTATAGTATACTGTTCTAGGATCCGGGAAAGATTTAGATTAAGAAATGGTATCTGAACTCACAGAGCTTGAAATCTAGTAGGAAATTCCTCTGTAAACTATAAAGTGCTACAACATGGATGTGACTCATTATTTAAGAGACCTGAGTTTTACTCCAGGTCCCAACATTTACTAGCCAAGTGACCTTCTGTAGGTAATTTCCTGTCTCTAAGCCCCCATTCTCTTATCTGTAAAATGGAGATGCTATCACCCACCGGGCACCACCTGCTGCACAGGGTAGTGAGGAATGTGCTTTATAAACCTTAAAACCTTATGCAAATTTGAGTCAGCATTATTATGATCATTGTTATTACTGTGCATAGTGGATCTTTAGGTCACTCTGCCTCAGACAAGAATTCTATTAACATATAGCCCTCCAACCTAGCTTTGGAGGACCACTTCAGTACCCCCAAATAGCACATTAAGATTCAATAAATATTTATTAAATAACTACTGTGTGTACAAGGCACTAAGGTGATGGGGGTATAAAGGTATAAAATGATATCTTCCCTGCCCTCAAGGAGCCTACAGTCTAATAGAAGGGATACTTCTAAGTAAGATACTTGGAAGGAAGGAAGGAAGGAAGGAAGGAAAGAAGGAAGGAAGAAGTAAGATACTTCTAAGTAAGTTAGATAATAAGCTCCTTGAGGGCAGAGATTATCTTTCTTTTTATTAATTATATCCCCATTACTTTGTACAATGCCCGGCACATAGTAGGTACCTAATAAATGTTTATTGGAATGGATTAGAAGTAAGTGTGAATGTGATAAAATCAAAAGAAATGAAGCAAAGTATATGAGAAGTTTGAAGATGGTTGACAAGATTTATTAAGGCCAAGCACTGTGTTAAGGTTGGGGATATAAATACAAGTGAAAAGAGATAGCTTCTGCCCTCCAGGTGCTTACTTTCTAATTGGGGAAGACAATACATAAAATGGATCTGAAGAGCAGGGTGACAGGGAAAAGGCAGGAATGGTGGTGAAGTCTGGAGAGTTAAAAGCAGAGCCAGGAGAGGAGGTCTGGCCTGGGTCCTTCCACAAAATGGAAGTTCTAAGAGAAATTTACCAATGGGAGAAGGGGGAGAGTGGGTGAAGAAATTGAGTTAGAATCTCACAGATTCTAACTCAAGGGAAGCTTTGGGTAGATGAAGGTAGCTGAGGCATGGTGGAAAAGTCTGGAGAGTCAGAAGTAGAGCTGGGAGAGGAATGAAGGATGGCTGACTGGAACCCTTCCTCAAAATGGAGATTCCAGGAGGAAGTTACCAAAGTTAAAAGAGGGGTGTGAACAAGCAGAGGGATGTTGGAGGGTGAGAAGGCTGCATACATTGAGGGAGATTCCAGGGTGAGGAGGCAGTTGAGAAATGGTAGAAAAGTCCAGAGAGTTGGAAGCAGAGCCAAGGGAGGTATATTACTTGGTTAAAGGTTGAGTTGGGCCCCAAATCCTGGTTCCTACACTTTTAGTTCAGTGTCCTTCGAATATATCATGGTTATGTTTCCTAGCTCCAAAATCTAAGCTTCTGTGATTCTTTGATTCTACATCTCATTTCTTATTGGTATGGAACTTTGGTGAAATGCCTCATAATTTTTATGCCATTTATTTTGGAAGAAATAGCACAAAATTCACAAATGACAACCATGTTCTATTTTGAATGTCCATCCTTCCTTCCTTCTTTCTTTCTCTATTCTACCTTGACATGTCATCATTTCCCTGATGTCATGGTCCTCTTTGAGAACGAAGGACAAACACAACAACAATTCTTCCTAGAAATGTCAAGAGCAGAACAGAGGTCTGTATACAATATTCATTAATATAACTAAGGCCCTTGATACTGTCAATCATGAGGACTTATAGAAAATTGAGGCAAAATATATTTGCCTGGTGAAGTTCATCAGTATTGTACAGGGTGTTCCTAAAGTCTGGACACACAGGCAAAAGTGCATTTTCAAGAAATAAAATGAATGAAATTTTCAACAACATTTTATTTAATTGGAATATTAACAAATAACATCTTCACTATGATTTCCATCATTTGTGATGCAAAGCTTGATGCGCTTTGCGAGATTCATGTGAACTCAATGCAACCACTCCACACTGCCGTCAATTTTAGCGCATTCGCTCTTTATGGGTTCCATCAAGTGTGTCACATCTGTGATTTTCACTGAGTATACCTTCTCCTTTAGCATACCCCAGAAAAAGAAGTCAAGGGGGCTAAGATCTATTAATATTCCAAATATTTCAAAATATGCATTTTGCCTATGTGCCCAGACTTTAGGGACACCTTGCACATCAATTTCATGATGGCTGTCTTGCCTGGGTTCTGGATAATGGAAAGTGCTCTTGCACTTTCCCAGTCACCAGTGGAGTCAATCAAGTCTATGTGCTTCCTCCTGTGCTTTTTAGCATGATGTTTTCAACCATGTTGTCAGACACTTTCAATGAGGAGGAAACAGCATCAAGTTCAGCTACCTCACTGATGGGAAATTATTTGACTTGAAAACTTGAAAACAAGCCAAGACTAAGGTGAAGGGAGAGATGGTGCATGATGTTTTTGTTCACAGATGATTGTACCCTCAATGCGGCTTCTGAAGCTATGATGCAACAAAGTATGGATTGATTCTCTGCTGCTTGTGCTAATTTTTGCCTAGCCATTAACACCAAGAAGACACAGATTGTCCACCAGCCAGCACCAGGCCATCTACACATGAAACCATCAGTTACAGCAAATGAAGACATTTTGAATGCTGTGGATAAGTTCACTTACCTTGGCAGAATATATTTTCCAGGGATGTGCACATGCATGATGAGGTTCATGCCAAAACTAGCTCAGTGTTTGGGAGGCTCTGAAGGAAAGTATGGGAGAGAAGACGTATTAGACTGATGACCAAACTGAAGGTCTACAGAACCGTTGTGCTGACCTCATTGCTGCATGCCTGTGAAACCTGGACAGTCTACCAGCTCCATGCCAGGAAATGGAATCTCTTCCATTTGAATTGTCATTGGAAGATTCTGAAGATCACCTGGCAAGATAAGGTACAGAACACTGAGGTCCTTTCTTGAGCAGAACTGCCAAGTATTCAAACTCTGCAGCGAAGAGCAAAACTTGATGGGTTGGCCATGTTGTTTGAATACCAAATGTATGTTTGTCTAAACGATTATTTTACGGAGGACTCACATAAGGCAAGTGCTCACATGGAGGTCAGAAGAAGCCATAGAAGGACACTCCCAAGGACTCTTTGAAGAACTTTGGAATCAATTGATGCAAGAGACACTGGCAAAGGACTGCCAAGCATGGCATGCTCACATCAGAGAAGGTGCTGTGCTCTATGAGTGAAGCAGAATTAAAATAGCTCAAAAGAAGCATGAGATGCACAGATTTAGAGACATTTCCACTCTGAGCATTCTGTGGATTATTTGTGCCCAACCTGTGGTAGACCTTTCTGAATCCCTCTTAGTCTGATCAGCCATAGTTGGACACATTGTACCTTGACTCCAACATAGTGATGTCACATCGGTCCTCTTTGAGAATGAAGGACAACTGACTAACTCTTCTTCCTCCATATATGTTAGATTTTTCTTTAGCTGTATATTTATATTTACAATTAGTGGGCTTCTGTCTCTCTGTTTGTTTCTCCCTTGATGTAAACTCTAAAAAGGTAGAAGTTAGCTTTTTCTAAATGAACATTAAGTGTGCTTAGTCAATTCAGTTCCATTCAACATACACTTATCAAGTGTCTACTGTATGCAGAGAGTGCAGCCATGCTGTGCAAGGTCTATTTGGAGGATAATAAATAGAGTTAGCAACTGTGTGATCTTGGGCAGCAAGGTGTGGCAAAGTGGATAGAGCACTGGGCTTGCAAATTCAATTCTAGCCTCAGACACTTTATTAGCTGTGTGAGCCTGAGCAAATCACATAACCCTGTTTGACTCAGTTTCCTCATCGGTAAAATGATCTGGAGAAGGCAGTGGCAAACAATTCTAGTGTCTTTGCCAAGAAAACCACAAATGGGGTCACAAAGAATTGGATACAACTGAAAAAAAACTGAACACAAACTGAATAAACTTGTCTTGGCTGGAATGGTCAGAAGGTGAAATGTTGGGCAGTAGTGGGAAAGCTTATAAAATTATATTTTGACCAGTTTATGAGGGAGTTTGAATATTGAGATAAGGAGTATCACTTATGTCATAAATTACCATTTTATGACAGAAAAAAAAACACAAGCAATTCATAGTGAAGCGTTAACACAATAATGGAGCATCATCTCATCCCAAGGATAACCCTTGCAGACCACAGTTAGCAAACCCCTGGTCTGGCACCACAGACATCTGGGAGTTTGAGGACTTTAGGAGCCCCCCTAACTACTAAATGAAGACTCCCCCCACCCTAAAAAGCTTATATCCCCAAAGTCACCCTGTCAAAAAGTAAGGTTGCAGTAATATCAAACAGAGTTTGAATATTATCTAGCCCCCGGGTATCCCTGCCAGGAGGCAGCTAGATGGCTCAGGGAAAAGAGAATTGGGTCTGGAGTTAGGAAACCCTGAGTTCAAATCCCACCTCGAACACTTAATCCACCCTATTTGCCTCAGTTTCCTCATCTATAAAATGATCTCAGGAAGGAAATGGCAAGTCATTCTGGTATCTTTGCCAAGAAAGCCCCCAAAAAGGGTCACGAAGAGTTAGACATGACCGAACAGCAACCGCCCCCCCAGCACGGATCAGCGCCCGTTCCCCAGCCCAGGCTTCTCACACCTTACCCTACTCCTACTTCTTGACTAGACGAGGACCCTGTACAAAATTCCCAGCATAGCCTATTGGCTTTGGATGTGCTCGATCCCACTCACCAAGGAGACCAGTTTTCATTCTACTCTTTGTTGTGCGTCCCCTCAATAAAGCCCGAGCATTTTTACATGTTCTCTGCTAATTCTGCCTCATGTGTTTAGTGTTCCCTTTGACTGTACTTTTGAATCCCAGACCTCACACAGCCTGATGCAAATTATTTCGTTACTTCAGAAGATCTATGATTTTTTCAGTGCAGGTGCTATCTATCTATACTAACATAGCAGGCTTTCCCTCCATATCTGCAAAATAAACTCACTAAAACACCACTCTCACTAGGCCACTCCCTTTAGAACCTTCCATAGCTCCCCAGCACTCTTGGATAAAATACAAAACTTAGTTTTTCTGCAATATGACTCTAGCTTACCTTTATACATTTATCGTGCCTTTGTATCCCTCTTGTATGCTATATTCCAGCCATACGGACTCATTTGTGATTTTTCAGACTTGGGATCCCATCTCTCACCTCCATGCTGTTGCATTCCCCATACCTAACATGTGTGCTCTCTCTTCATATCTTCATTTTATAATTCCTAACTCCCTTCAAAGCTCAGCTCATGAGCTATTTATTCCAGGAAACCTTTCTTGACCCCCTTTGTCATCAGCACTCCCTTCCTACTTAAATAATATTACACACACATACACACATGCACACACCCATGCGCACACACACACACACACACACACACGTTATCTGTTTTTACGTTGTATCCACCCTGAAGAATAAGCTCCTAGAGGGCAGAGAATATCTTTCATTTTTTATTTGAAAATCCCCAGTGTATAATAGGGACCTAATAAACACTTTTTGGATTGGATCAGGTTGGATTGGGTCGCATACTCAAGGCCTTTCCAAGTTGGTAGATTCAACTAGGATTTGCACTCTGTTGGCCAATCTTTCAGGGACCCAATGTGACCTCTGTACCAAGATAAGGCTCACAAGAGTATGTCAATAAAGGCTTGTGCTGGGGATTTGTCATATTATCTGAGGAATGAAGATCAGTGGAGGGCTTAGTCTTTTGGCTGCATACAAATGAGTAAGCCAGTTAGCACATGCATCCTTCCATACTGCAAAAACAGGAAAGACAACAGCCATGTTAATTTATATTAGTTTTCACATACTAGTCACAGCTGTTCCTAAAGGCAAGTTATAGACCTTGCAATGACACAATGTCTTTCGTAACCTTTTTTTATTTCCCAGGTATACTGGTGCTAAGTATAGGTGCCATGATTAACCACACTAGAAGGTCATGCAGCGTGACAGAGGCTTCTGGGTCTCTAAGATGCCAGGCCACTTGCTTAAGATGGAATTCCTCTTTCTTCCCAGGTGATTCTGATACCTAACATTTCTACAATAACTCCTCCCTAGATTTCACATAAGATAGAGGCAAGTAGCAACAGTACTACTTTCTGTATGGGGCCGTAGTCTCTCAGACTGGGGAGTATCTCAGCCAGTTTCAGAGACTGTGGAGAGAGAGGGAGAGAGAGAGAGAGAGAGAGAGAGAGAGAGAGAGAGAGAGAGAGACCAACAGACAGACCGACAGACAGACAGATACAGAGAGAAAGAGAGACAGACAGACAGACAGACCAACAGACAAACTGACAGACAGACCAACAGACAGACAGACAGATACAGAAAGAAAGAGAGACAGACAGACAGACCGACAGACAGATGCAGAGAGAGAGACAGACAGACCGACAGACCGAGAGACAGACAGACCGACAGACAGACAGACAGACAGACAGATACAGAGAGAAGGAGAGACAGAGGAAGATCCAGAAATCACAATGCCCGGCTCTCATGTCCTTGTTTTCTGCTTCCTGCTTAGAATTGATCTCTTCTACTCCAATAAAACTTATGACTTAGTTCTGGCTCCACCTGTAGTGGTATAGACTTAGATTACTTTGGGCCTCTTTGTTGGGCCTCAGTTTACTCAAATGCAAAACAATTGGTATAGGATTAGATGAATTCTAAGTCTAGGTGGTGGAGTGGAGAGAGCACTGGGCCTAGAGTCAGGAAGATCTGAATTCAGATCCAGCCTCAGACACTTAGTAGCTATGTGATCCTGGATAAGTCATGTAACTTCTGCCTGCCTCAGTTTTCTTATCTGGGATAATAATAAAAGAGGAAAATAATGATAGTATTTACCTCACGGGGTTGCTGGGAGGATCAAATGAGATATTTGTAAAGTACTTAGCATAGGGTCTGTTATAGAGTGGGTATTTAATGAATGTTTACTTCCTTTTTCTTTGCTTTGTTTTCTTTCCTCCCTCCTTCTTTTCTTTCATTCCTTCCCTCTTTTCCTTTCTTTCTTCCTTCTCTTCCTTCCTTCCTTCCTTCCTTCCTTCCTTCCTTCCTTCCTTCCTTCCTTCCTTCCTTCCTTCATTCTTTCCTTCCTTCCACTTCCTTTCCTCTTTTCCTTCCTTCCTTCCTTCTTTCCTCTTTTCCTTCCTTCCTTCCTTCCTTCCTTCCTTCTTTCTCTGTAGGAGACACCTCGATGTAGTGGATAGAGAGCTGGTTTTGAACTAAGGAAGATTTGGGTTCAAATCTTACCTGTGACACTAGCTTCTTAATACCTCAAAGAACTCCAGAAAATTACAAATCACATAGTAGGTACTAATCCACATGGATATAAGGGGGTTTTCTCACCAAGTTCTTTATACTAATGAAATCACAAATCCAGTCCAAAAGGTTCTTTGATTCACTAAGTAAAGACAAATGTCAAAATGTCAAAAGGTAAGAAATAAGATCAAAGCGTATTTCTGAGGAAAAATTCACTTTGGAATAATTGGGAAATCTCAACCTGTTACGAAGTTTTTTATTTATTTGGGACCAGGTGCTTCCCATATCTTTCAATAAGAGAATTCAGTCTATCTTTAAATTAGTCTCTTTCTGAAAATAAGTAAATATTAGAGCGGTCCTTCTATTGCTTGGAGGAGCAGGAACATGCAGTGATAGTGGGGAGGGGAGCTCAGGGTTTTCTTATAAGGATTTTCGACGGGGCTTTGGCTCAGGAGTCTTGGCCCCACTGATTTGTGATTCTGGGCCCATCAGTACATCTATGTGTAAAATGAGGATAATACTTATGAAGTTTCTTGATCCCCAGGCTTGTCAAAAATGTGTATTAGCATTAATTCTGTGCCTCAGCTTCTAGTTATTTGCACATCACTCCCTACCTTCGTCTCCCTTTCCATTCCCTATTCACCATCTGCTTTGCTCTTTTACTCTCTGCTCTCCTTCTCCTCCTCCTTATCTCTTTCTTTCTGATATCTTTCCTGCAAATCCTTAATAAGGCTTCACAGTTGAGCTGAGTAATGTACACAGTCAACCGGATAAAATTTGAATTGTTCATATTCCTTCCCCAAACTTGCATCTTCTCCCTTTGCCGCTGTTCAGTTGTGTCCAACCCTTCACGTCCCTATTTGGGCTTTGTTTGGTTTTTTGGCAAAGATGTTGGAAGTTTGCCATTTCCTTCGCATTTTATAGATGAGGAAACTGAGGCAAACAGGGTTAAGTGACTTGCTTAGGGTCACACAGCTACTAAGGGTCCAAGGCCAGCATTGAACTCAGGTCTTTCAGACTCCATACCCAGCTGTAATGGTAATCAGGGCAGGGATTTTTTGTTGTCCTTCTCTTAAGTGCCTTTAATGAGTCTGGCCTTTGTTTGAATGGGGCAGGTAAAGTGGGATCTTTTTGTCCTGGAGTGTTTCTCAGCACTAAGACAATTGGGAATCATTACTTGGAAGCAATGTATATAATGTTATATTAGTGATTAACTAATTTTCCCACACCGTAAATGGTGAGCCTTGAGCCCCCAGGGCCCTGAATACTTATATGTACTGGAAGGTTAGCGGTTCACTTTTGGGGGTACACTCTTTGAAAGAGTGACAAGACTCTGGGCAAGCCCCCCACCCCACCCCCGCTGGCTTTGATAACCCAGACAGATGTTGGTAACTATGTATCGTCATAGATATACTGGTTTGTGTGATTTGCTCTGTTTATAATATATGCTTATAATTTCTGTTTGTATTTACCCTGAAGTTCAGGGGGCTGATCTTTTCCCCCTGAATTAAGTGAGTGATATATGTATGTTTAATTAAACTGAGATTGTTAACCCCTTAAAGTTGCTTTCCTTAGAAAAGCAGATCAAAGAACCTGTGCTGGCAGCCCTTCTGTGTGCTGGTGTTGTTGGCCTTACATAACCCTATAGCAGCTGGTAGCCACATTGTCGTCACACCAGTGTTCAGTCCACTACGCCGCCTAGCTTTTTCTCCTATCTTCTCCTTATCCTTTGATGTCAGTACCATCTTCCTAAGCACTCAGACTCAGAACTTTGCAGTTATTATTGTCTCTCTCCTTTACTCTCCACATCTAGTCAGCTGCCAGTTCTTGTCTATTTTAGTTCCGTGGTCTCTGTCACATCTGTTCTCTCCTCTCTACTCCCACTGTTACCATCCTACTTCAGACTCTCATCACTTGTCATTTGGGCTGTTATTCTAGATTCCAAACTGGTCTCCTTCCCTCCACTTTCTCCCCTCTCTAATCCATTCTCTGCATCATTGGCAAAGTCATCTTCTAAATACATGGTATGATCATGTTTAAGATCCGATTATGTTTAAAGAAACTTCAGTGTCTTGTCTTTGCCACTGAAATACAAACTCCTTTTCTTGGCTCACAAGGCCTTTCGCAATCTGGCATCAAACTAGTTTGAAGTATTTTCATATAGAAATCTCCTTCCTAAAATTTATGCCCCAGTCAAACTGAACTGCTCTCTGTTCTTGGTTTCATTCTCCCCTCTTTTCCTTCTTCCGTGATTTTGTACACTTGGCTGTCCCTCATTCCCAACATGCCTCATAGAATACCGCACTTCCTTCAAGAAACAACTCAAGTACTGATTAGCACTTTAGCTTGTAGAAACATAGTTCCTTTCTTGATCTCCCCAGCTACTAGCCCCTTCCCTTACTAACTTCCTTGTTTATATTTTACTTTGTTCCGTATGCTTATGCTTTTCATGTATGTATATGTATGTGTATATGTATGTGTAAGTGTGTATGTGTATGTATATGTATGTGTAAGTGTGCATGTGTAAGTGTGTATGTGTAAGTGTGCATGTGTGAGTGTGTATGTGTAAGTGTGCATGTGTAAGTGTGTATGTGTAAGTGTGCATGTGTAAGTGTGTATGTGTACGTGTACATGTATATGTCTACGTCTACGTCTACATCTACGTCTACGTATATGTAGTCTTCTTCCAATAGAATGTAAACCCTGGGAGAGCAGGGATTGTTTCAGTTTTTGTCTTTGTATGCCCAGTGCCTACTACATATTAAGTGCTTAATAAATGTTTATTGATTGTCCTGCATGCTTTGAATGGCTTTATACCACCATCTCTGCTATAGGAACCCCCCCTTTTAGGCTAGTCCTCAACTGGCACTATCTACTAGTACAACCCCATTAGTGGGGTGCTGCCCATTAACAATTAGCCATTAGACACAATTAGCTCTTAGCAAAGCGTTTATTGAAATGGCATAGCAAAAAGAGTAGTTACAAAGACACCTCCTCTATAAACTGGGGTACATTCTCCCATAAATACATACAGAGTCTGTGGGGAAGAACAGTGAGGCACACATGTAGGGGATGTGATAAAGAAACAACTCACAAGTCCTGGCATGGGAAGTCCTTTCTCCCTTTGTAGGGTCCTCACACATCTCCTTTTACCTTTGGCTCCCAGGATCATCTCCTTTCTTGAGTCCATAGGTGACATTTCTCTCTGTGACAAGGCATCATGATCCCTGAAGCCACCTACTTCTTCAGATGACTCTTAGCTTATCTGTGTCCATGATGGCTCTTAATTCCTGACTGGATAAATTATTTTCTACTGGGTCAGTTTGTTCAGTAATGTGGTCAGTGGGGAGGAAGAGTATGACACCTTTTTAGGCTCATTTCCCATGTGACTGCCAACTCTGTCCCACTCTTGTACAGGGACAGGTTTGACTCCACAAAGCACTCTCAAGCCCGGAATTTTCCACCAATGGAATGGTGAGCTCCCTTTCTGACTTGTTCCTTTTATACATAGGTCCAAGGGGAGTGATTGATTCTCTCAGCCAACAACAGCGTGTTTCTTTTGTGATATCATTTGCCTTTATCCAGTGGCCAAAGCCGTATAATCATCTCAAATGGATTAAGGTGGTGGGGTTGGAGGAAAATTCCTTAATACCTAGTTTGTGATTTTTTATTATATCTTCAGTTTTAAGGATTACATTAATTGAGGCACAGTGTGTCAAATACCTCCTCTTTCCCTCTCCCACTTGTACCTACCTGTCGAAATGCTGCTGTTTCTTCAAGGCCCAGCTCACATGCTACCTTCTCCATGTAGCTTTCCAGGGTTTCCCCAACTAGGAGTGATCTCTCTTTTCTCTTATACCATTTTTTCGGACTTAGTCTGCTCTTTGAGAGTAGAGCCATCTCTGCATCCCTGGAAGAGAACATAGTTGCTTCATACACACTTGTTGAATTAAATTGATTAGGGTTGGTGGATGGAGAGCTTCTTAGCTGCTTTTAAAAATTTTCATCTCAAGTCATGGTCACAGGAAGCTAGGTGGCACAGTACAGAGAGAATCGCTGTTGTCGTTCATCCTTTGTTCTCGAAGAGGATCAATGATATAATGAGGGTGATGTCTTGACTTGGGAGTGAATTGGGTATGAGTGGATCAGAGCTGCTGAAAGTCATCAACCTCATTCTCTCTTCCACAGTTATCAAAGTCCAGTGGCAAGACAAAACTCAAGATGATTTAGTGGGTAACTTTGGTCTTTCTAAATGAAGGTCTTCCCCAGGTCTCAGTTTGTCTGAGGCCATGCCCAACTGAGGACCAGGCAAGAGCTGAGACAAAAGATGGCTTAATTTGCCATCAGAAAAACAGCCATCTGGGAAGGGGAAGACCTTCAAAGTTCCTGGCCAGAACAGAAAATAATAGTTATTTACATTCATTTCAAGCCATCGAAACCTAAACAATGAGCCACAGAGGCTTGAGTTGGGACTATTATTGGCCGTTCAATGAAAACCAGAGTTTTTTTGGGTTTTAAGGTGGAGTCAAGTAGCTCCATTTAAAAAAATGGCCTTTTTAGAAGCCTGTCTTTTCAGAGCTATATTTCAAGAAATCAAAACTGAAAATCATGCAGGGCAAATAGTAAATTGTCCCAGCTTCTTGAAAAAAATAAAAATAAAAGAAGAAGAAGGAGCAAGAAGAGTAGAAGAAAAAGGAGGAGAGGAGGTGGAGAAGGAAAAGAAGAGGAAGAAGATGAAGAGGAGGAGGAGGAGGAAGAAGAAGAAGAAGAAGAAGAAGAAGAAGAAGAAGAAGAAGAAGAAGAAGAAGAAGAAGAAGAAGAAGAAGAAGAAGAAGAAGAAGAAGAAGAAGAAGAAGAAGAAGAAGAAAAAGGAGGAGGAGGAGGAGGAGAAGAAGGAGGAGGAGCAGGAAGAGGAGGAGAAAAGGAAGGAAGGAAGAAAGGAAGGAAGCAAGAAAAAAGAAAGGAAGAAAGGGAAGAAAAAAGAGTAATAGCCCCCAACTTTGAGAATTGCTGTTCTAAACATCTTGGTGGTGGGTTTTTTCTTCTTTTGATTCCAAAATTTACTGTTTTGTAGTGGAAAGTTTGCTGGAACTGGAGTCAGGAGACCTGGATTTGAATTCCTGCTTTCCTTGAAGGAAGAGCTAAGGAATTCATTCAGTGGGAGAAGTTGCAGAGATTGAATACTTGGTAGCAACGTTACCATGTCGCAACTTATCAGAGCCTCATTTTCCTTATCTGCGAAACGGGGGCCATAATACTACCTCCACTGGATATCTTTGACAACTACACAACTACTAAAGAATCTAGAGCTGCTGCTATTCTTAGGCTTTCAATGTAAGTAACCAGCAATGTCTCCCTGCCTCTTTGTCTTTCTATTCATCAAGATGGCTAGAAAGACCCTCCTCCTTCAGTCTTTACAGATGGGAAATGAGCCTGACCACTGGCTGGGTGCAGAGGCATTCTGGGAGAGGAAATGCCTTTTTGTTTTTTGCCGAATCCCTAATCCATTCGGGTGTTCTGAAGATTGTCAGTCTGGAGCAGATCTGGCCCCTTTGGGGTTGAAATTTGGTTTCCTCTTGGAGATATGTAACTTCCTCTTTTCTGGAGATAAACAAACAAACAAACAAAAAGCTGAAAAAGGTTCTGACAGTGTTGCTGGCCCTCAAACTTGCCTTGTGAACCAGCATTTTGATGACTTAACGATCATTGGATTAAAACCATGTGAGTTATATTTCTCCTGAAATGCAAATGAATATGAATCTTGAAGGGGGACAAGGAGTTGGCAAAACATGTTCTGAATTTCCCTCAAAACTTCCCCTCTCTCTATCCTCCTCCCTCTGTTTTAAAGACCGACTTTAAGATATTTGACAAAGGGGCACCCCAGCCGGGCTCTCCCTGCCCCTGGACAAAATTCTTTTGGCTCCGAGGCAGGGGGCCTCATTGGCTTTTGAGGTTCCTTCTAGCAGTGCCCCCAGCAATGCGACTGTAATTGGAGCCAGATCTCCTTTGTAAAGTCTTGGTCACTGGGAAATTCAAAGCATTTTTTTTTTGTGAGGGGGGTGGGTCATGTAGAAAACAAAAAAGGGTCCACAACGCAGTGTAAAGGGGAGAATCTTGGCCTGGAAATGAGTAAATCTGGGTGTAAGTGCAGACTTTGCCACTAACTTTGCGAATGACCGTACAGAAGCAAATTCTGCTCTCTGGACTCCAATTTCCTCATCTACAAAGGTATGAGGATTGTGAAAGATGGTCTGGAAAGTTCCTCTGGGCTCTATTTACCTATTTTCTATGATTCTGTCTCTCCACACATTTTTATTTTGGAGAGCAGCCCTCACAAGCATATAGGACACCTATGCCTTAATATGCCATGATTTGGGAGGACAGAGGCAAATCCAGCAATCCAAAGCTTCATATGTGGCTTCCAATCAAACCCACAGTGGCTTAGCTGGCTAGACTACTCCCAGATCCAGGGTGTAGATCTGAGAGGAGGAATTGGCCCTTGAAGCTGTTGGGCTCCATCCCATAATTTCAAGAGGGCTCTCTCCCATCCCCCAATGCCTTGTTTACTGCAAGGAATGATTAGATTTTAATATAACAGAGAAGGAATGTAGCTTTAATGTGGTAAGGCAGATGTAGCCCACACAGATATAAGCAGGATTTTATAGTGGAAGGGGAGTGGGGGTGGGGGAACATTTTGTGATGAAGTGGATATTCCCACCATGTTGGTCCTCTTAGAGTGAAGCCTATAAATAGCTCCTGCCAGTCAACAGAATAATGATTTCAATCTCTCGTTATAAATAAACACAATATTATGAGCTGACTTGTTCAGGAGTTCTCCTTGGCTGCAATTTTGGCCTTCAGTTCTCAAAGCCTTGCAAATGGTCCAGCTGGAAGATGTAAAGAAAGTTCTCTTTTTCAATCTCTCTCTCTCTCTCTCTCTCTCTCTCTCTCTCTCTCTCTCTCTCTCTCTCTCTCTCCCCCTCTCTCTCCGTCTCCCTCTCCCTCTCTCTTTCTCTCTCTCTCTTCTTTTTCTTTCTCTCCTTTTAGCCCCAGCTTCCTTTCTCTACCTTCATTTCCATACTTCTCTCTCCTCTTCAAATTAAAAGTGGGATATCTCTTAGCATATTAACAAAATGTTTTTGAATGCCATACAAACAATATGGTATGGCAGAAAGAGCCCTGGATTTGTCCTCAGAAGACTGGGCTTGAACCACCGCTCTGCCAGTTATTAGCTGTGTAGCTGTGGCAGGTCCCTTGTAAATCCTGAATGTCTCAGGGCCTCAGTTTGGTTTTATTTTTCCTTTTTTTCCTTTAGACCAGACCTGTGATTTCACCAATGAGGGAAATCGCTTTCCCAATGCAGATCGATAACTGTTGAATAAGTTATAGTCATAGAGATACCCCCTGAGAGATAAAATTACTTGCCCAGGACCAAGCATCTAGTCAGTACCAGGTGGGACTTGAACTCAAGTCTTTCTGGGCCCAGGGCCAGCTCTCTTTCCACTAGGCTACAATGCTTTACAGAGGGTTTCATGTTACTTCTCTGCCATCTCGGGCACTCCTTTAGCTTTAAATCATGAGCCCATAACCCTTTGAGGGAGTGCAAGTCTTACGATCCCGATTCTACGGATGAGGAAATTGAAACAAAGGAAGGAAATGGCTCGCCTTAGTTTATAGAGTAACTAAGTGGCAGAGCTGGGAATGCTGGTATTCTGACCTTCCAGCCCAGCGCTCATTTCCCTATATTATATCATATAAACTGTGAAGTACTCTAGAGATTTGGAGGCAGTTGATAAATATTCACTTAATCCCAACCACAGCAGAAAGGAAAGACAACGGATTTCAAGTTCTAGCTCTGTCATGTCCTAATTGTTTGAATTTGAGAGGTGACTTTGATTCTCAGAGTCCTAAAGTATAAAACTGGCATCATTCATGCACGGTCTGAGTCATTCTTATCCCAACTCCAGCTCTCACAGCTGGATTAGCTCTCCAGAGCTTGGCTAGCTGCATCTTCCCCTTGGGATTCTAGGGTTAGCCCTGAAAAGTAAAGGGTAATTCTCTAATGCTATTGGATGGAGCCCCCACTGGTGTGCTTCTCTACAAAATTATTCAGTCTTAAGTAGCTTTTAGAAAGGGGCTAAGATGGGCAGCTAGGTAGTACAATGGTTAGAGCTCCAGGCATGAAGTCAGAAAGACTCATCTTCTAGAGTTCAAATTTGGCCTCAGACACTTACTAGCTGTGTGACCCTGGGGAAGTCACTTAACCTTGCTTGCCTCAGTTTCCTCATCTGTAAAATGGGCTGGAGAAGGAAATAGCAAATCACTCCAGTATCTTTGCCAAGAAAACCCCAAATGGGGTCATGAAGAGTTGGACATGACTGAACAATAATAACAATTTATTAAGATGATATAAGAATAGTTAATACATTCCCTCTCACCCAAAAGTCTCTGATGTACTCTACCACAAGTGTTTGCAGGGTGGGGGAGGAGGGGGAAAGTGAGCACAAGCTTTAGGAGCAGACAATACAAAGGAGTCACTCACTGGAAATTGTTTCCTTCCATTTTGGGGGGTGGGATAGGGTAGTGTGTTCAAGATGTTCCCCTCAACCACGATGAATCTGCATCTAGTTTGTTTTTGGCTCCAGATGTATACTCTGCCTCCTGCTGATATGAGGACGCCATTTAAAATGCTAGTGGAAAGATGAGAAATATAACATCTTCCAGGCCCCTTGAAGAGAAAAGGTCTTCTTCCTACGAACATGAGGTGGTCGCGGTGGTGCTGGTGGTTCAGGTAATAAGGGGACCTGACTAAGTCTGAAAGAACCTCCGGGTTCCTCCTGAGGGATTTGCTGGAAAGCTACATTCTCACATGTCTGAAGTTTCCCTTACAGCTGAATCAATGCTTTTAGGAAGGACCCAGAAAGCATAATGAAATCCCACAGTCACTTGGAACAGACCCCTTGTCTAAGTGTCATTTCACTCTATCAAATGGCTTCCAAAACTGTTTGCACCCAGTCGTAGGTCTTTTGATAAATTGAGACATATCTTCATCTGATTATGGTATCAGGCTAAAATGAGGGTAGGGATGTGGTGGCTTTGACCCTGCCCTTACACCGGGATTGTAAGACTCGTGTTGCATATAGCAGAGAGTTGATTTAAGTGTGGAATGAGATAATGGTTGTGCAAGTGCTCTGTAACTATAGAGTACTGTCTGTATAAAGAGAGGTTAAGTGAAGTGCTAGCTGTGTGCCAAGCATTCTGCAGATGATTTTGCAAATGACAGCAAAATTCCAAACACTAGGGAGGCTTGTAATAGGGTATTCAGAAAGCTCTGACCATTTCCTATTCTGATGGGTTTGGGACATTTCTGGTGAAGTGGAAACAGCTCCTCTAGAAACTCTAGGGAGAGTTTCTCTAGAGAGCTCTAGAAAACTTAATTCAAATCCCATTTCTGATGCATAGTAGTTGCGTGACCATCTGCATACCATTTTTCCTCTCTAAGTCTTAGTTTTCTCATCTTTAAAGTGGGGACAACTATGCCTGTAATACCTGCATCATGGCATTGTTGTGAGGGTTAAATAGAGAAAAAAGCACTCTGTAAACCTTAATGGGCACTAGGGATTTCAGCTATTATCACAACATAACAGTTTAAAACTTAAAAAAGCAATTTATTCACAATAGATCTGAGAACTAGGTAGCCAAGTGTTATTATCCTAATTTTTCAGAGGAGGACACTGAGGCACGGAGAGGTGAAGGGACTTGCCTAGCACATAGCTGGCTGAGTGTCAGAGGTGAGACCCCAACCAAGATTCTCTGAGTCTAAATCCAGAGCTTGCCACCACAACATTTTCTGTCATTCTGTCATGCCATGTAGGCCATCCCTATGGTTTATGAAGCGCTTTGCATATGAAACTGCTTTTCCAGAGAGGGCAAGAGTTGGGAAATGAAAAGGATGCAGCCCAGGAGCTTTTGGTCTGCATCCACCTCTGGCTTGGGATGGCTTTTGAGAAGGGTATGGAATTTCTCTGAGCAGGGCAGGAAGGAGGAGGTTGACTTTGAGTAAAGTGAGTGGCTGGGGTGGGGCAGGGGAAGGAGCTGAGTGGGACGCGATGTAGAGGTAAGTGTTTGGATGTGTGCCTGCTCGGAGGGCTTAGTTTCCAGCCCACAGCTCAAAGCTTTCCAACATCCTCTCTCCATTTTTCTGTAGCTCTGGGGAAGAGAAAGTAACTTTGCTATCTCTCAGGGGGTTCAACTATGCTGTCGTTGGAAGTTTCTTTTGTTTAAAATTTGCTTTAATCTTTATGCTATTAAAAGCCACGGTTAACTATTAAAATGTGTGTGCTAATGCCTGAATGCAGAGGGTGAGGGATAGGGGGCAGGAAGCAGAGAGGTTGGGAAAACCTCAGAACAGAGAGAGTTAATTCACTCCGGTGTCTATGGACATTGAAAGAAGTTAGTAGAAGTTTGGAAAGTTAACAGGCATATACCACTACCTGCTGCCTGGTTTGAAAGAAAAGTACTCCTTAGCAGGAATGAGAAGAGAGAGTGTCTAAGAGAAAATAAGACCCCAAGGGAGCTGGCAGGGGAGGATGGATGGGTAGGAAAAGTAGCTGACAGTCCTGCTTGTCTCCTCACCAGACAGCAAACATGAGACAGTATTTGTTAGACATATCTGCATTTGTGTGCTCCTCACCATAACTCAGTGAAATAGGCATCATTGGCCCCATTTTACAGATGGGCAAGGTGAGCCTCTAAGGCATTTAGACTTTATTCTGTGGACAGTGGAAAGCCCAAGCACATGCCTCTATCATAATAATCTGTCTTTTCCTCCAAACTTTCTTCTTGTCCAGTTAGCACTGTTCTATAGAGGTTTGCACTCTTTCCTTAGGTCTTGTAACTGAAGAATCACTCTTCTATCAAATACAGAACTGCACGAGATTAATGAATTAACTAAAAGGTTGTCATTTGGAAAGTTTTGCTTTAAATGATCGAAATTAAAGAATCGGTTTTTCCCTTTTTAATGTGCCTATAAAACGACTTCACTTTCCTGTTGAACAATATAGCCTCCATTCTCATTATCAGAATCATAAAAAAGATTGAAGTGATGGTTTCTTTTTAAAATGCAAAGTGTCTTATGCCAGAAGTTCGGAGAAATTAGATCTATTTCTTTCTTCTTACAGGTATAAAAAGAATGACTTATTTTTTGGTATTTTCTTCGTAAGCTATCGATTCTCATTTTATTTTTTTCCTTTCCTTTAAAAAATGCTATCTATGCCAATTGGCAATGGGGAGAAGATCACAAGAAGACAAAGAGAAAGGATTAAGTTGTTCTAAAGAAAAGTTATAAATGTGACTCAGGGATGGAGATGGGATGCACATTAATTCAAGGCAGGCTTCTTATTGGATTATGGGCTTATTGTGTTTACAAATAGACCGCCAGAAGGCTTTTAATTTGGGGGCAATTTCATTGTTCATAGATATATATCTAGCTGGATATAGATCTATGAAATTATGTGGTTATGTGTTTTAAATGAGATACTGCTCCTTTCTGCTTAATGTAATATATGCTTCTATTTTACAACACAATGTCACACACAACTGAGGAATTTTCCAACAGTTTTATTTGAAATATCATCATCGATGAAAGATGTAAGCAATGTTATGTTGATAGACTCAGTTCACATTTGAATTCATTGGAATTTAGCAATCGCTGGATCTAACAAGGAAGGACGTTATTGAAACACATGAGTCCTAGGTCTTCCCGTATTTCCAGCCTCATTCATATCCTGGAAAATCTGTTTATTATTTCCCTAAACTGGAATTAAGGAAATCTATAAACCCATTGAACAATTAACTTATTGTCACATAGAAAATCACAGAGGGCTGGACTCAGAGATAGCAGATTTGGACTTGATCCTAGTACGTACTAGATGTGTGACCTTAGGCAATTCACTTAACCAGTCAGTTCCCTCAGTTGCTTCATATATAAAATGGGGATCATGACACTTATACTACCTCAAAGTGCTTTGTGAATTAAAAAAAAGCTATATATATATATGCGTGTGTGTATGTGCACATGATAAAATTGTACACAAAGACTAATGGAAAAAAGAAGAGAAATCAGCAAACAGTTTTGAAGATTTGAATTATTGTTGAATTATTATACATATTACATATAATATATACTACTATATGATCTATGTTATTATATATAATACATATTTGAATTATCGTATTATTTAAAATTACTTTAGGAGATGTGGAAGATGAAAATATGCTATTTTATAGCCCATAATAGTTAATTATGCAATATTCTGAAACAGGTGGCACGGTGGATAGAGCTCTAGGCCTGGAGTCAGGAGGACTCATATCAGGAAGACTTGAGTTCAAATATGACCTCAGGCACTTACTAGCTGGGTGACCCTGGGCTAGTCATGAAACCCTGTTTGCCTCAGTTACTCATCTATGAAATGAGCTGGAGAAGGAAATGGCAAACCACTCCAGTATCTTTGCCAAGCAAACCCCAAATGGGGTCACGAAGAGTCGGACAGGACTGACCACCAACGATATGCAATATTGAATAAAAAAGGAAACAGCTGAAATTAAAATATACACTATACCCTTTCTTTCCTGAACTCTATTGGATAATTGATTTTTGCTTTCTCTCTGCTAAATGAATTGATGGTGAAGAAAGGCCTGGGAGGGACATTGTATAATGAGAACAAAGGAGAATAGACCCTTGAATTTATTTTGTGTTTGTATTAGTTTTCATCTGAAAGTTGAAACATACAATGTGCCAGCATATAAGCACCTTTGGACACATTTGCTATCATTTGACAGCATGCCTGCCTAAACAAATGAACAAACAAACACGCTGCATAGAACCATGCAAATTTAGAACTGGAAGGACCCTCAGAATCAGAGAACATACAATGTTGTAGCTAGAAGGGAACTTAGACTGTAGAATGTCAAAGCTTGAAAGAATGGGCCTTAGAATATGGAGTGTTAGAGATGGAAGAGACCTAAGAGACCAAAGAGCTATGGGATATCAGAGCTGGAAGGGACTTAATCTAACTCTCCATAAGCTAAAATGGTAGTTTGAATTTAATATGATGAATTTTTAAAAATTAGTTTTTTATCTTTATTTTCATATCACTTTTGTTTCGGAATCTCTCTCTTATCCAGAGATCTATTCCTTTTAACACAGAATAAAAAAGAGAATGAAAAAGAAATCAATCAGCAAAACTAATTATGAGTGTATATAATATTCCACACTCAACATTACCCACCTTGGCAAAGAAAGGAGAGAGGTACACACATTCTTTCATCTCTTCGGGGCCATACTAAGTTATTATAATTACAGTTCTCAGTTCATTTTTTGTTTGTTCTTACTTCAAATAATCATTTGATCAATAAGCATTTATGAAGTATCTATCATGTGCCAGGCACTAGAGATATCAGTAGAAGGGATGGAACAATTTTTGATTGCAATGACCTTACCCGGCTATAATCACTTATGCACTAACTTCTGGTTCTGCTTGCTTCATTCTGCATTAGTTCATATAAACTTTCCCATGCTTCTTTGAAATTTTCATCTGCATTTTTTTCTTATAGGGTAGTAGGTTTCCATTACATTTATATAAAGTAGATGCCCAGTCCATGGGCATCTACTTTGCCTACACTGAAATCTATTAAGGAAAGATATAAATATTAATATTTGGAGTCAAAGTCTCAGCTTCACGAATGTAGAATGGAGAAGGAATGGAACGGTGGGGAAAGAGTACATGTGAAGAAGACGAGGAGCAGCTAAGTGGCACAGACAAAGGGCTGGGCCTAGAGTTGGGAATATCTGAATTCAAATCTGGCCTCAGACACTTCTTAATCCTGTGACCCTAGGCGAGTCACTTAAGCTATATTTGCCTCTGTTTCCCCATCTGTAAAATGGGGGTAATAGTGCCGCTTAACTCCTCAGGTGGTTGTGAGGATCAAATGAGATGATAGTTGTGAAGTACTTAGCATTGTACTTGGCACATAGTATGAGCTATATGAATGTTACCTATTATTATTGTGTAAGCTCTATATAAAGCATCAGTGTGACCTGGCACACAGAAAGAGCTCAGGTGACTGTAGTCTGCACTAAAAGATGCACAGTATCCATAACAAGGGAAACACCGCTAGATTCTGAGAGTCCAGTTAGGAAGTTGTTTCATGGTCTAGGACACCCACTTTGTTTCCAGCTTTTTCTTACCACAAAATGTGCTGCTAACAGTATTTTTTAAAGTCTGTTTTTCTTCCTTCTTGATGTTTTGCCAATCTGCTTCCTTCTTTGATCATACATGTCCATATCCTTGGTGATACCACTTCTTTATATACAAGTCATCATTGGTTACAACTCTCTTAAATCCATCATGTGTCTTTTCATTGTTTTTTGAGTCACTTACAATTTTGGTTCTTCTGAGTTCATGGAGTTCTGTGATTGATAGCTGTATAATGGCATTGGAAGAGCATTTGTATTTAAAAGATGGACTTTTATAACAGAAAGTATATTGATATCACTGTCAGTGCTGCCCAGTTTCCCAAATGCAATCCAGTCTGTTCTCATTCCATTCAATTCTGGGCCCAACTCTTTGTCCAAGATACAGAGATTGATGAGTTTCATGAGCTGCCCATCCAACCACATGCCATAATTTGGGTACTAGGCATACTTTATCCACTTTTAGTATGTGAATTATGGGGCTGACTTCTTTTGAGTGACTGTGGATCTCATTGAGGTGGCCCTGTAGTTTTTTGGAGCTTGAATCAATCAACACAATGTCATCTACCAAAGGAACATCTGGAGAACTCTACCATCTATAGAAAATCCCTCTTCTATTTGGACATTGTCTGTGACATTGGCAAACACATTTGGCTTACACATGTCTTTTTGTTTTGTTTTGTTTCACAGAGATAACCAGAAAACAGTGAGCAAAATTATCTCTGTGGTTGCCTCTATAAAGAAAAGAAAAATTATGATTTCAACCTATGCACTGATATGCAATTTATTGGAATGGAGTTATAAAAGTTAAAATTTGCTTTTCTGAGTAATTTTGGGGGGTTGTCAAATGTAGCATCCCCTTTGGGCTATTTACCCAGTTTGCACTGTGGTGCAAGTTGGTGCAAGTTGTATGCCCAAAGAGCAGCTGCTACCTCAGGTTCTAGGGGTGACCCTACAGTTCTGTACTCCAAATACTCTGGTCCATGAGCCCCCATCAATGTGCTTCCCATTACCAATCAGGAATGTCAGGCATGGTGGTACATGCCTGTAGTCAGTGCTACTGGGGAGGCTGAGGCTGGAGGATCATTTAGTTTAGGGAGTGCCTAGCTGTAAGGGCAAGCAAAGTGAGACTTTTTGCTGTTTTTTATTTTGGAGTGCTTCTCAGCACTAAGGCAATTAAGTGCCTTTCAATTTTGCCTTTGTTTCAATCAAGAGTCTTTGATTGAATCAAGAGTCTTTCATGACTTGGTTAAGTCACAAGAAAGCCTAAGTCACATGAGTTTGAGTCACATGGTTGTGGTGCCCTCTGATCCTGAAGAAGTGTACATATACTTGAAGGTTAGCATTTTGCTTTGGGGTCTAACGCATGGGAAGAGTGTTCTGTGACGTAGCCAGACGAGACTCTGGGTAGCCGTTAAGGAGTCCCCTGGCTTTGAAAACCCAGATGTTGGCGCTTCTCTCTCTGGTAACTGTGTTACAGAAAGACAGTTAGAAGCCCTGTCTGATGATTTGTGTTATTTGCTCTGTTTATGTAATTTCTGCTTGTAATTTCTGTTTATGTTTTCTCCGAAGTTCAGAGTGCTGACTTTTTCCCCTGAACTAAGGCAATGATACATGTATATATGCATATATATATATATATATATATACATATATATATATACATATATATGTATATACATATGTTTAATTAAAGTGAGATTGTAAACCCCTTAAAGTTGCTTTCCTTAGTAAAGCAGATCAAAGAACCTGTGCTAGCAGCCCTCCTGTGTGCTGGTGTTATTGGCCTTACACCTCCTCAGTAGCTGCTAGCAACATTATGGTTACACAAACTTAAAGCTAACTTGTTTTCTACAGTAAGTTTGGCATCAATATAGTGAGCACCTGGGATTTTTTTGAGGTGGGGGGAGGTAATCTCACAACTTTTATTCAGTCTTCCTTAATCTATTTTCTGTACAGAAGAGGAGGAAGAGGGAAGAGGGACACCCACATCACAGGTCTGAAAAGACACTAATGGTATTTTAAGTAAGGACGTGAACATGAACACATCTTCAACAGTTTGAGAGGGATGGGGAGGGAACTTTTGCTGTCAGCAAAAGAAAGAAGGGAGTAGGAGGAGAGGATGAGCAACTCAGGTCTATACCATTCAGCAGTGAGTGAGTTGCCGCTATATTTCTAGTCTGGGTGAGATAGGGGGACCAAGTGTCAAAAAAATATCCAGTAGATTCACTTAGTTTTTAGCAATTTACTGGGTGAATTAGGGTGGCTAAGCAGCCTTGTTTAGTTTCTAGCAGTTTACACTATCTATTTATCTATCTGTCTGTCTATCTATCTATCTATCTATCTATCTATCTATCTATCTATCCATCCATCTATTAGCCTGTAGACTCATTTAATTCTTAGCAAAGGACCCAAATGGCATAGCAAAAATAACAGTTATGAAACATCATCCCCATGGATTTGTGGTGCACTCCCACAAAAACACACAGATAGTATTCATAGGAAGAGTGATCTCAGAGTCCAGTAGTAGTGAGACACACATTGGCAAAGGCAACTCAAAATTTTTGATACTGCAAGACCTTGATTTCCTTTCTCTCCTCATTCTGGTCTGCTTCTCTCCCCAGCTTCACTTGTTTGTCAGAGGCCCCACTCCATTAAAGCTATTTCCTCCTTTAGGAGATTGTCTTTCAGTACCTACATCTATTTGGTGTGTGTACCTCTGCTCCCTGATGGATGCAGTATTTCTAACTCATTCAGTAGATCCAATGATCAAAAAAACAGTTAAGAGGAGCTAGGTATCTCTCCCCGTCCTGCTCCCTTAGGATTCTCTACCACTGAACACTGGAATCTTGTACTTCTATTCCTTTAAGACCCATTCATTTGAAGCTTTTAAGGGTGTGGCTAACATGCTTGCTCATCCAATCACACTGTTCCCCTTTTCACCCAACTAGAGAAGAATTTTTTTTGCTGATAAAGAGATTGCATCATAGGCTCACCTTATTTGCACCTTAAAAGCTCATCCTTGGTGACTACATCAAATGACTTGTGTGTAGGGGGAACCACATTTCCCCTCATTTACATAGGCATTCCAGGTGTGGGTTGCAAGCTGAACAAAGACACCAAAGTAGAAGATGGAATATATTCACTGGGAACAGTAAATAGGATAGTTTTGCTGAATTGTAGAGTTCTAGGAGAGGAGTAAAGTAGAACCAGCCTAGAAAGAATGGCTAAAGTCAGATTATGAAGGGCTTTAAAGGTCAAACAGAGACCTTTGCAGTTAATCATAGGGACAATAGAGAGCCACTGAGGCTCTTTGAGGAGGGCAATAACATAGTCAAACCTGTACTTTAGGAATATCAGTTTGTTAGGATCGGATAAGAGCAAAGCTAGATGCAGGGAAACAAATTATGAGACAATTAACATTATTCAGAGAAGAGGTGAGGAGGGCCTGAATTAGGTGACTGTTGTTCTGTGAGAGGACAAAAGGGAAAGGATATTGTAGAAGTAGAATTGATAAGGTTTGCAACTGCCTGGACATAGAGAAGGAGGGGTGAGTGAGTGAGGGTGAAGCATTGAGGATGATTCTAGAAGGATAGCGGTGTCCTCAAAAGAAACAGGAAGGTAGGGGTTGGGATGAAAGATAATGAGTACTGTTTTGAATTTAGAGATGCCTAAGAGTCCTTGAAATGGTTGTGCTCAGTAAACAGTTAGAAATGTGGGACTGCAGGGGTGGAGCCGAGATGGTGGCAGGAAAGCAGGAACTTGCTTAAGCTCCCCCCAAATCCCTCCAAACACCTGTAAAAATGGCTCTGAACAAATTCTAGAGCTGCAGAATCCACAAAATAGCAGAGGGAAACAGATCTCCAGCCCAGGAGAGCCTGGATTGTTGCTGGGAAGGGTCTATCGCATGGTGTTGATAGTGGAGGGCAGCCCAGTGTGGGCCACGCCAGGACAGACCAGACCTGGAGTCAGTCAGCCAGAAGAGGCCTTGGGGCCATGAAACAGTGAGCTGTGGCAGCTACCAGACTTCTCAACCCACAAACACCAAAGAGCAGATTAGGGGGAAACTGTGGGATTGAATTTAGAGAGGTCTGGCCACCAGCTCTGGGGGTGGAGGAGTTCATGCAGTGGTGGCAGTAGTAGCAGCAGGAAGCTCCTGAGGCTGCCTCCAGAGCACCAGCATCAGCAGCTTCCAGAGTCACTGGTTCACAGGGTGGGAGGAATCTGGCAGCAGATCAGAGTAGGAATGCAAAGAGTGCTTTATGGGCAGAAAGGCAGATTCTCTTGCTGTGCCCTGCTTGGATCTGAATTGTGGTCCTGGTTGGCCGTTTTTGGGGGAGGAGGAGTGCTGTTGTGACAGAGCTGGGGGTGATGGTGGAGTAGAAGTAGCTCTGAAAACAGCAGTGCTTGGACCCTAAAGCTTAGGACAAAGTACTCTCTATTCTACAATCAATCAAATCCTGACACAAAGCTCAAGGGTCAAGTAGTTGACTAGGAACATGAACAGGCAGTGAAAATGAAGTCAGACTCAAACTCAGGCTCAAACTCTAGATTCCTTTTTTGGTGACAAAGAAGGTGAAATCACACAGCCAGAAGAAGTCAACAAAGTCAAAGAGCCTACATCAAAAGCCTCCAAGAAAGGTATGAATTGGGCACAGGCCATGGAAGAGCTCAAAAAGCATTTGGAAAAGCAAGTAAGAGGAGTAGAGGAAAAATTGGGAAGAGAAATGAGACTGATGTAAGAAAACTATGAAAAACAAGTCAATGTCTTACTAAAGGAGACCCCAAAAAATACTGAAGAAAATAACCTTAAAGAATAGACTAACCCAAATGGCAAATGAGCTCCAGAAAGCCAATGAGGAGAAGAATGCCTTGAAAGGCAGAATTAGCCAAATGGAAAAGGAGGTTCAAAAGACCACTGAATAAAAACTACCTTAAAAATTAGATTGGAGCAAGTGGAAGCTAGTGACTTTATGAGAAATCAAGATATTATAAAACAGAATCAAAGGAATGAAAAAATGAAAGACAATATGAAATATCTCCTTGGAAAAACCACTGACCTGGAAAATAGATCCAGGAGAGATAATTTAAAAATTATTGAACTACCTGAAAGCCATGATCAAAAAAGGGCCTAGATATCATGTTTCAAGAAATTATCAAGGAGAACTGCTCTGATATTCTAGAGCCAGAGGATAAAATAGAAATTGAAAGAATCCACTGATTGCCTCCTGAAAAAGATCCCCAAAAGAAAACTCCTAGGAACATTGTTGACAAATTCCAGAGCTCACAGATCAAGAAGAAAATATTGCAAGCAGCCAGAAAGAAACAATTTGAGTATTGTGGAAACATAATCAGAATAACACAAGATCTAGCAGCTTCTACATTAAGGAATTGAAGGGCTTGGAATATGATATTCTGGAGGTCAAAGGAGCCTAGGATTAAAACCAAGAATCAACTACCCAACAAAAATGAGTATAATGCTCCAAGGCAAAATATGGATTTTCAATAAAATAGAGGACTTTCAAGCTTTCTCAGTGAAAAGACCAGAGCTGAATAGAAAATTTGACTTTCAAACACAAGAATCAAGAGGAGCATGAAAAGGTAAACAAGAAAGAGAAATCATAAGGGACTTACTAAAGTTGAACTGTTTTGTTTACATTCCTAAATGGAAAGATGATGTGTATAATTCACGAGACCTCAGTATTAGAGTAGCTGAAGTGAATATATATATATATATATATATATATGTATATAGACAGAGGGCACAGAGTGAATTGAATATGAAGGGATGATATTTAAAAAAAATCAAATGAAATTAAGGGATAAGAGAGGAATATATTGAGAGAGGGAGAAATGGAGAGATAGAATGGGGAAAATTATGTCACATAAACATGGCAAGTAAAAGCAGTTCATTGGAAGGGAAGAGGGGACAGGTGAGGTAGAATGAGTGAATCTTTCTTTCATGAGATTTGAGCTGAGAAGGGAATAACATACACACTCAATTGGGTTTCTTATCACACAGGAAAGAAGGAGGAAGGATATAAAAAGGGGGGATGATAGAAGGGAGGGCAGATAGGGGGAGGAGGTAGTCAAAAGCAAACACTTTTGAAAAGGGACAGGGTCAAAGGAGAAAATTGAATAAAGGGGGATAGGATAGGAAGGAGCAAAATGTAGTTACTCTTACACAACATGAGTATTGTGGAAGGGTTTTGCATAATGATACACATGTGGCCTCAGTTGAATTACTTGCCTTCTTGGGGAGGCTGGGTGGGGAGGGAAGAAGGAAGAGAATTTGGAACTCAAAATTTGAAAAGTGGAAGTTCAAAAAAAAAGTTTTTGCATGCAACTAGGAAATAAGATATACAGGTAATGGGGCATAGAAATCTATCTTGCCCTACAAAAAAGTAAGGGAAAAGGAAATGGGGGGACTGGGGTGACAGAAGGGAGGGCTGACTGGGGAATGGGGCAATCAGAATATATGCCATCTTGGAGGGGGGGAGAGGGTAGAAATGGGGAGAAAATTTGTAACTCAAAATCTTGTGGAAATCAATGTTGAAAACTAAAATATTAAATAAAACATATACACAACGATAACTAGAGTCTAGCTTTAAGTACTTTTTCAATGAATTTCTAATTGATTACAGAAAATAGTAAATCTTTAAATTAATTTCAAATTCCCTGTTCTATAAGCATCAGTGATTCAGAATTCTACGATAGTTATATGACCACTGTGGGACAAATCAAGAAATTTCTAAACTTAATAACCTGAACTGACTTCTAAGTTAAATAAATAACATTGCCTCAAAAAAAAAAAAAAAGGAAATGTGGGACTGGTACTCAGGTTGAGATAATGGTTAAATATGTAGATTTGAGAGTCATCTTCAGGGAAATGATAGTTGGCCCTTTGGGAGGGCGATGAGATTAATGAGAGAGAGAGACACACACAGAGAGAGACACAGAGAGACAGAGAGACAGAGACAGAGAGAGACAGAGAGACAGAGAGAGAGAGACAGAGAAAGAGAGAGAGACAGAGAGAGAGAGAGAGAGAGAGAGAGAGAGAGACAGAGAGGGAGAGAGAGAGAGAGAGAGAGAGAGAGAGAGAGACAGAGACAGAGAGAGAGAGAGAGAGAGAGAGAGAGAGAGAGAGAGAGAGAGAAGAGTAAAAGGGTCCAGGACAGAGCAATAAAAATAAACATGCATCACGCAAAGAGGATGGGGCTGGGTAAATGTCCTCTGAAGTAGGTTGAGAATGAATGTGTGGGGAGAACGAGAAGTCATATAGGGAGAAATATGATGGAAATGTCACAAAAACCCAGGGAAAAAAAGCCTTGTCACACTAATCACTTTGGTCACCAGGATAATACACCGCAGAAGTTAAGATGTGTGAGGACCAACAAAAGGCCATTATTCTTAGCAATAAAGGTATCATTGATGACTTTGCAGAGAGATGTTGCCATTGGGGAGGCCTAAAGCCAGAATGCAGATTATGAAGCTTTGAGAAGTGGGTGGCAGGTGAGAAGGCAGAGGAGTGTAGAAAGCTTTTTCCAGAAGCTTGGCTGTGAAAGAGAGGAGAGATGTAGGTTATACTTTGTGGAGATGGTAGGATCAAGTGAAGGTTTTCTATAGATGCCACGCTCTGATAAAACATTAGAAAAATGTCAGAGGACTCTTGTAAAGGACTAAGCATAGGCTGAAGTATCTAAGCATATCATCTCCGTTCAGCTGGTTCTGCTGCTCTTGTCTTTCCCACAAACATTCTATTCCCTGACCTTTCTGCTCTGGCTCTGAATCTTGGCCTACGTGGAATATGTATTTTATCCAGTGTGGATTTTTTGTGTGTGTGTGTGTCCTGAGGTTATAGATACTTGTTACTCTTCCTTTCCATGCTGGGAATGGATGGTATCATCTCTTAGACTGTATTCCAATTTTAGAGTCAGGTTTGCACATTCTGTCTGTGTCTCAGCCTGTCTTGAATGAAAGAATCTCAGGCCTGGAAAGGTTATGCAAGGTCACATAATCTAAACCCTGCTGACCTAAGAATTTACTCTTACAACATCAGGAGCCAGCTGTCACATCACCTCTGTCTGCTTGGATTTCTCTTGTAACATAGCACAGTTTAGTTTTTGATGGTTCTGACTTCCAGAAAGCCTTTTCTCATATTTAATTGATATCTGTATCCTTATAAATTCCTTAAATTAGTCCTTGTTCTGACCTCTGGGGTCCAATAAATTAAATCTAATCCCTTTTCTACATGGCAGTTGTTCAAGTATTTGAATATACCTATTGCATTCTATTTTTATAAATTTATTTTTTATTTTTAGTTTGCAACACTCAGTTCCACAAGTTTTTGGTTCCACATTTTCTCTCCCTCCCTCTTCCCCGTCTTCGTCTCCCCAGACGGCATGTAATCCAATGTAGGTTCTACATATACCTTCACGTTGAATTTGTTTACATAATAGTCCAGTTGTAAAGAAGTATTATAACCAATGGAATGAGTCATGAGAAAGAAGAAACAAAACCTAAAAAGAAAGCAAATAGTTTGCCTCACTCTGCATTCAGACTCCACAATTCTTTCTCTGGATGTGCATAGCTTTCTCCATCATAAGTCTTTTGGAGCTGTCTTTGAACCTTGCATTGATGAGAGGAGCCAAGTCTATCAGAGTTAGTCCTTACAGATACCGCGTGTCTATAATCGTGTATAATGATCTCCTGGTTCTGCTCCCCTCACTCAGCATCAGTTCATATAAGTCTTTCCAGGTTGTAGTGAAGTCTGTCTGCTCCTCATTTCTTATAGCACAATAGTATTCCATTACGTTCATATACCACAATTTGTTTAGCCATTCTCCAATTGATGGGCATCCCCTTGATTCCCAATTCTTTGCCACCACAAAAAGAGCTGCTATAAATATTTTTGCACATACAGGTCCCTTTCCCACTTGTGTGATCCTTTTGGGATACAGCCCTAGAAGTGGTATTGCTGGGTCAAAGGGTATGCACATTTTTATAGCCCTTTAGACATAGTTCCAAATTGCTCTCTAGAATGGCTGGATCAGTTCACAACTCCACCAGCAATGTAATGATGTTCCAATTTTCCCACATCGCACAGCATTTATCATTTTCCTGTTTTGTCATGTTAACCAATCTGACAGGAGAGATGTGGTAACTAAGAGTTGTTTTGATTTGCATTTTTCTAATCAATAGTGGTTTAGAGCATTTTTTTCATATAACTATAGATATCTTTAATTTCTTCCTCTGAAAACTGCCTGTTCATATCTTTTGACCATTTCTCAAGTGGGGAATGATGGAATGACTTGTATTCCTGTAAATTTGGTTCCATTCTCTGTATATTTTAGATATGAGGCCTTTATCAGAGACACTGGTTGTAAAGATTCTTTCCAAATTATCTGCTTCCCTCCTAATCTTTGTTGCATTGGCTTTGTACAAAAACTTTTCAATTTAACATAGTCAAAATTATCCACTTTGCATTTTGTAATGCTATCTCTTGTGGGGTCATGAATTCTTCCCTTTCCCATAAATCTGACAAATACCTATGACATTCTTTATAGTTTTCTCTTTTCCAGGATAAACATCACTACTTTCTTCCACTAATCCTTTTCTGTTATGGTTACCATCCCTTCATCGCCCCTCAGTCAGCATCCCAAGAAACAAGTCCTGTGGAGATGCTGGGGCTGCAGCCACAGCCCCTCAAGATCCAGAAAAGATGGTTCTTTCCTCCAAAGTCCTTGGCTCTGTCAAATGGTTTAGCATCAGAAACTAATATGATTGTAATGCTGAAAATGACACTAAAGAAGATACATTAACATATACTTTGCTGCTGTACCCTAAGGACCATAAGATCTTTCTATTTGATTTGCAACTGAAACCTCCTCAAATGTTTTGTTTCCCAGTACTAGAATATGAGCTCCTTGAGAGAAGGGATTTTTTTTCACCTTTCTACTTGTATCCTCAGTGCTTGGTACTTAGTAAGCACTTATTTTTTTCTTTTCTCTTCCTTCCTTCCTTCCTTCCTTCCTTCCTTCCTTCCTTCCTTCCTTCCTTTCTTTCTTTCTTTCTTTCTTTCTTTCTTTCTTTCTTTCTTTCTTTCTTTCTTTCTTTCTTTCTTTCTTTCTTTCTTTCTTTCTTTCCTTTCTCCCTTTATCTCTCTCTCTCTTCCTTCCTTCCTTCCTTCCATCCTTCCTCTCTCTTTTTCTTTCTCTCTTTCTTCTATCCTGGTTAATCTCTGGGTGAAATCTGGCACCTGAACTCAAGACTCCAGATTTGTTCTGACCAGATCAGAGTACAATGGAACTATGACTTCCATCATTCTAGACACAATGTTTCTAGCCTAAGGTCACATTAGTCTTTTTTTGTCTTCCAAGTGCCACTACTGATTAAGCTTAGAGTCCCTTAGAACAACTATTTGTTTGTTTTACATATGAAGTTGTCTCACCTTCCCTCCTGCCCTTCTCCAATCCTGTGTTTGTTTAGTTATGTTTTTCTGAAATCAGAATCAAGTCTTTCATTTGTATTTCATTTCCATTTTTATCTTGTGGTTCTTCTTATGACCCAATAGATTTGTGATCATATAGATAATGTGTATTCGCTTCATCAATATAGATTTGAACTCATCCTTGCCATTCTTGCCTATGTTCTTCTATAAAATTTCCTAGTAGGACCCATTCAGCATGCCTAATTTTGAGACCTTCTAAGTCTTTGGATATTAACCTGGGTACCAGTGAGGCACTTACTCTGCCCCACCTGTTATACCTCATGCTCATCAAATAACCAAATAACTTCTTTTCTGATCATAACTTTTCTTGGTGATATAATTTATATGTGCTTAGGGAGAAATAATTGAGCATTTTGATATAAAGGTTTCTTTAGGATGATGAAGGTAAGCGGGTGGATATGGGAAAGGTAGTGTGATCTCAGTTTCACTCCTTACCAGTTTCTTCCATGTGGTAAGCTCAGGGGGGGAGAAAGTGTCAATAGGAAGGGAGAAGAAAGAAGTCATTCACCTATGCCCTTCCATCAAAGTACTGAGTGTATAGATGCTAATCCTTAAATACCCATTAGATTCTTTTCACAAGGATATTATTTTATCTGGTACATAAAGTTTTATAATGAAAGTTGTAATTTTTTTTCTTTTCTTTTGTGTAATGTCGGGCAAAAGGGAAAATGTTGAGAGTATTAAATGCACCATATAAGGCTAATTATACCATAAATCTCTGAACTATCCAGACTGAGAACAGGTAGTCGAATGGAGGGAGATAGGGGCACCTACAGGAAAGATTTTCGTTTTTACTCGTGGGAGATGATATTGAATAGAATTGGACATTTCCTTAAATGGAATCAGTGGCACAAATATAATAAAAGAAAAAGAAGAAAGAAGCTATAATTTTAGCAGTGGGGACTCTCCCTCCACTAGCATAAATCTCAACCTTCTTGCACAAAACGTTCCGTGTTTAGATTCTGTGCATTTTCAGTGGCTGTCTTCCACGTCTAGAGTCCTCTATCTTGTGAAGTCTCAACTAAAATCCTTCTTCAAGAAGCATTTTCTATACCTCCTAAATGCTAATGACTTTTCTCTGTGATCATCTCCAATTTATCCTGCCTCTTGTTTGTATATTTGTCTCCCCTGTTGGTTGCAAACTACTTGAGGACAGGGACCTTTTTAAATCTTTCTTTATATACTCAGTGCTTAGTACAATGCCTGGTGTATCATAGGTGCTAAATAAATGCTTGTCGACTTTACTTTTTATAACTTAGGGAACTTCGTGAGCTGCTGTGTTTAAAAAAATGATAACAACAAGAAATCCATCCACTGGGGGCCATTTTCCAGGTGATAAACCTCCATGAACTTAGGCTCTTCTTCAGACAACATACCGCCAGTCCAGAAGTCTGTACTGGAAAACTTTGTCAGCTTGACAGGATCTGTTAGAGTTTTTGTTTGACAAGCAAAGCTTTTGAGAATTCAGGATCAAGGCCAAGGCCAATATGAGGCACTGGAGGAAGACAAAGAGAGTGTGGGAATTAGAAACACGACCTTCAGGCTGGTGCTCTTGCCACTACACTTGCCAGGAGATCATAGAATCTAGAACTGGAAAGGGCCTTAGAAAGCTCTGAAGCCAATGTAATTATTTTATAGATGAGGGAGGTGACTTATCCAAATAGTTACTAAGTAGCAAATCTGAGAACTCAGGTATTATGACTCAATCAGTCAACCTACATGTCTTCTAATAAGCACATACTATGTGTCAGGCATTGGCTAGGATCTGTGGATACACATGTAAAAGTGAGAGTTCTTGCTCTCAAGGAACTTACATTCTAAGTCTATATAAGACTTCCATATGAGGAAGTGGAGGCCAGGGAAAGGAGGTTTAGTCTGAAGAATCACAAGGGTTGTAAATGTAGGAATAGGGCCTTTGATTGTCATGCCCTTTTAAAATATTGGTAAAGTTAATTTGAGCAAGAGGTAGAAGGGGAACATGGTAGGCACAACAGCAGAGTAGAGGGCTAAATAGGTTCTGGTGTCCCTGGAGATGACTGGATAGGATGCGAAATTTATTCTAGGGTCATCTAGATGAAAGTGAAATTTCATTCACTCACTCATTGACTAATTAGAACAGATCACCCCAAATCCAGTTTTGTCCAATGCACCAGATTAAAGGAGTCAAGGTCAAATAGAAGCTACAGGAAGCAATCAGGGGAGCAAAAGTAGGTTATTAGGCTGTGAGCAGGATCATGAGCATCAAACGATTGGGGAAGATGGCAGTTCAGGGGGAGTTGGTAAGAAGCTCAGTTCTCCACCAATATAAAAGGCTATTTATGTATCTGCTTCACCTATTATGGCTTCCTTGTCAGTTCAGCCTTGCCTCATCTTGGCTGCTAGATTAACCTCTATTTTTTCTAATGAGCCCCTCCCTCTTCTAACCTCATTCCGTTACCTTCCATATCAACTAAATAAAGATTGCATGCTTAAAGCCATGATAATAAGGGGAACAAAAATACCAAAAACAGTCCCTTCAAAGTCTAATTGGTCTTCTGTGCTTTGAGAGGCATGCAGGACCACTAGTAAAGTAGGGGAATGCCCACTAAGGTCATATACAGTAAGGCCTACCAGTGCCTTGGGACTGATGGGAAAACCTGGAAGGAGATTTGTGACACTGATGAAGTGGGCTTTGGTTATACCCGTATTTGGACTAGCTTACAGACAATGAGCTCATGATCTAGTACTTTTATTCAATTAGGAAAAGTAGTTATGTTATGTACTCATGCAATAGTCCACAGAACATTAAATATAAAATAAAACGAGGAGGTTAGTGATTTGTCCCAGGACCTTTTCTATCTGACGTCAACTGAAAAAGATGAGAACAAAATGGATAACAATTATTATGTGCATAAGCACAATCATGAGGAAATGGTAGAAACCAAGCCAAAAAATAAAATAAAATAAAACCCAACCCAACAACAAAACCAAAACCCAAAAACAGCAAATCAACCCACAACACTGTAGATTGCAAAAAATTAGTGTAACCCAAACCTAGAAAGACATAATCAAGTTGCCAAAACATATACCAGAAGCTCTTTATTCTCCATAAACTGAGATGACAAATCCCAGGGGCCCTACAAATAGAAAGGAAAAAACCCTCAAAAAAACCCCTCCAAATTAAAATTAAAATATCCTTGGAAATTCAAAAAATAAACTATACTGGAACTAGGGTATTATCATAGACAAAACTATTTTCCATAATTGCTTGGACATAACATTGACTCACAAAAATTTAAAATGTAATAAATTTTGCATTGTGAATATTCATAACTCACAAATTACATGCAATGAAGGCATGGGGACTGGGCCCATGGTTTCCTTGGTTTGGGAAATCCCAAGTGAGGAAATTCCCTCTACCAATGCAGGTAGATACTTTTCTACAACTTACAGTCTTAGAGACATGCCGAGATCAATGAAAAGTTAAGTGACTTGTCCAGTGTCATATCTCTTGCATGTGTCAGAAGTAGTATTTGAACCAAGGTCTTCTTGACTTCAAGGAAGACTATCTACTCTACCATGCAGCCTTGACATGGAAGGAAAAGCTCTAAAAATTACAGCCTTATTTCTTCTGTTCGATCCCTAACAGAAGAAATCACAACTATGTGGCAACAGAATGAAATACATATCATCCTCATCATCCTGTTGACCACTGGAGGTATCTTGAAAATGCTTTCAGTAAACTTACAAAATGGGAAATTATACCCCAAACATTTTATTTCATTGCAAAAGTAATGGTTTTATCCATCTGCATAATAATCATCCAAACATTAAACACAAAAGAACCAAAACAGGATAACAACTTGCCTTAGAAATATCTCTGTCTGAACACCAGCAAATATAAGAAAAAGGAGAATAATCATGATGGTGATGGCAAAGTCGATGATGATACTGACATGTATCTATCACCCCAAGGCTTGCAAAGCATTTCTATTGATTGTCTCATTTCGTATTCACAACAACCCTGTGGGGTTAAGTTCTATAGGTATTATCATGTCCATTTTACAAATAAAGAAACTGAGGCTAAGAAAGGTTACACAGCTAGTAAGTGTTAGGTAGGATGGGAACTCGAGGCACATTGATTTTAGAATTGGGGTGTGGGCGAGGCAGGGTAAGCTAACACAAGAGTTTGAAACCCAGTCTTTCATGATTTGATTAGGAAATAGCCTTTCATAGTAAAAAAAAAAAACACACTGGACTGAAAGTCAGAAGACCTAGGTTCAGGTCTTGGTTCTGCCTCTTAAAGGCCGTGTAAACTTGGGCAAGTCACTTTAACTCCCCGACTCTAATTTTCTTGATTCGTAAATGTTGGGAGATGATAGTGGAGATAGACTAAACCTGCAATTATATATGTCCAGGGAAGACTTCCCATATCATTCAAATCAGCAAGAACTCTGCAAATTATGACAGTAGAGAGTTATCCAAGAGTTCTGAGAAGTCAAATGACTTACCTAGGGTCATATGGCTAATATGTCAGGGGTAAGACTTGAACCCAGGTCTTCCTGATTCAGAGGTAGAGTTTTATCCAGTACTATTTGCATTACCTGCCTCACAAAGGCTGTTGGGAGGATCAAAAGTAATAATGTATATAAGATGCTCTCTAACCCTAAATATCAGTTGTTATTATGATTAATATATCGAATCCTATGGAAATGGTGAGGTTGGATCTTTATTTTTGACTACTTCTGTCTCCAAGGTGCTGAGCATTTAGGAAGCTTTCTATGTGGTAGGCTTAGCAGCGTTTGGGAGTCCCTACCATATTTGAACATTTTTCAAATGTCTGAGGTTTGGCAAAACCTAAAGCATGGTTTGGAAAAGTACTGCCCTCTGTTAATTTCCAAATCACATGTGCTTTAAGGGACATTTATACCGTCTGTTTCAGATTCATTTACATTTAACTCATCAGAATATTGTTTTGTAAACTGTGTTCAGTGTCCAAGAAACTCTTGCAGATGGCATTTTTCCCTTGACCTGGTGCATCATGCTTTGTAATGTTGTGAGAAGCTTAGTGTTGAAAAAAGCTTCGACTCCCTTCTGGACAGTGCAGACTGTCCATTGCCGTAGGTGGGATTTAAAAGTTGGCAAAATACACTGTCCTCAGGGCTAATAATTATCCTACTTACCCTTTTGTGGGAGTTAAGAGTATTCTAGAAGTTATAAAAATAATCTTTTTGGTAATACTAGAGCTTCTTTTATGAAAATGTTTCAAAGCCATTCTAGTATTGCCATTTCTTATGGTTTTGTTACAAAGGCCTCTGGGAAGTTCATTTCTGTTTCCTGGGATGCACAAATTTACCACATACTGGCAAACTTCACGTATAAAGTTAGATCTGAGACCTCCAGCAGAGAAATAACTTTATTTTTTCTCTCATCGGGAGGTATCAGTCATTTTAAACCACTATAATTAGATGGGTTAACATTCCATGGTCAGGTTGAGAGTGTCTCAATAACTTGTGAAAAATGGTCCATGCATATTGCCTCATGAAATCTGGTAATAATTTCAATGAGAAGGTTTGAATGTTACAATGGGGTCTTTTGTGACAGAAGCCCCTTTAAGTGACCTACTAAAAGCATGGCAGTTGATGAATTTTTGACTTACTTTTTCACAGTTTATTCTTTAAAGGGTGGAGGAAGAGGGAAGTAGAGCTGCTTTTCTCATTCTGACTCTGGAGGAGCAATTGATCAACAAAGAAGAAATGCAAGAACTTTGTGAGGAAGTGAGCACCTCTGTCCTAGAGACTGGTAGGAAAGGGAAAGTTGAGCACAGTCTCATTTGAGTCCAAGATTCTGGGAGAGCAAATTTCATAGAGTTCAGAGAAAAGATGGGTAAAATCTCATGGTCTAAAAATCTAGATGAGAAGTCAGCTCAAGTGGGATGAGAAGTCAAAAATGCACACAGAAATAATCCCAATGAGCAAGAATGGGGGAAAGCTGTTGAAAGATATTGGTTCAGATTCACTCTCCCTACAGTACTTTCTTCTGAGATTATTTCTTATTTCTTCTGTGTGTCTTTTATGTTCAGTTGTTATGTTCAGTACATTATCTTTCTCATTAGAATAGCGGCTCCCTGAGGGCAGACACTGTTCTTTTTGCCTTTCTTTGAATCCCTTAACATGGTGTCCCTGTAGTAAGTGCTTGTAAATTTGTTGCCTCATCAATAAACTCAGATTTGAAAGATGTGCATAGGGAAATGAAACAAGGACTGGTAATTGAGGATTAATATGAAAGATAATATTCCTCTAAGAGTAGCATTGTTTGTTGTTTAGCTATTTTCAGTTGTGTCTGATTCTTTGTGTCTCCTTTTTAGGGTTTTCTTGGCCAAGACACTGGAGTTGTTTGCCATTTCCTTCTCTGACTCATCTTACAGGTGAGAAAACTGAGGCAAACAGAGTTTAGTGACATGTCCAGGGTCACACATCTAGTGTCTGAGCCCAGATTTGAACTCAGCTCTTCCTGACTCTGTCCACTGTGCTACCTAGTTGCCCTTAGAGTGGTATTAGGGGTGACCAAACTTAGAAGGAACATACGTGCGTAATGAATGCTAAGGGCAATAAAAAGACTTTTGTTTAGGGGTTAAGATGATGACTAATGAAAGTTTAGGATGAATGCACATAGTAGATGGGATGACAATAGCAGATGATGGAAAGATGGAAAGCAAATTAAATCTTTTTTTTCTGTTTTCTCTACTAAAGAGAATGATCTTTGAACTAAGAATAGAACAAAAATATTTAGTAAGGAGTTGAAACTCAAGATGATTGAGGATACGGTAAGAGAGAATCTAGCTACCCTCAATGCTATAGTCATAAACATTAGACAAACTATTTCTCAGGATACTGAAAGAACTTGATGTGATCGCTAATTTGCAATTGGCACTCCTTGAAAAACTGACTGAGAGATGTGGTGTGGGGCTGGGGATGGGCAATAACTGCCCTTATTTTAAATGAAGGGAAGAAGATTGGGTTTATCTAAATATCAGTCAATGAGTTTGGCTTGGTTTCTGCATAAAATTTCAGAATACATTATCAAAAGGATGGTTTGGGGCTCTTAGGGATGAAGTGACCCCCTGAGAGTTATCATGGATTCATCATTAAAAATTTTACAGATTTCAAAACATTTTATCTACACTATCCCATTTATTTAAACGTTTTAAGTTAACATGCCAGTATTTCAATGGCTCTGTGATTTAATCAATTCCAATATTCCCTTCAACGACGCACATCATAATCCATTCTTGCCTGCACATCTTGTGTGAAGTCCAGAGAAGCTGCGATTTGTTTTGGTAACATAGGTAATAAGAATCAGAGGAGGGATTTGAACCCAGGTCCTCTGACTTGAAAGCCACTGACCTTTCCATCATACCACATATGTGTTATTCATTCCCAGAATGGAATGGGGAAGGAATGAGTTAAGAGGAAAGGATGAGTAGTGTCAGCACATGGTGCAAATCCATAGTTGGGTGGTTAGAAAATGCCCATCTATTCTGATGGCTGTTGAGGGGAGAGAGGTGGGCAAGAGTGGGCCATGGAGGACAGCAAAAAGGAACTTCTACAGATCATTACACGTCCCAGTTATGCTTTGACTGCTACCCT